>NC_064855.1:59495681-59861931 GCF_024139225.1 Suncus etruscus
AATAGCTAAAGCAATCATTGGGAAAAAGAATATGGGAGGAATTACTTTCTCCAACTTTAAACAACAAAGCAATAGTTATCAAAGCAACTTGGTATTGAAATAAAGACAGGCCCTCAGAGCAGTGGAATAGGCTTGAATATCCAGAAAATGTTCCCCAGACATACAATCACCTAATTTTTAATAAAGGAGCAAGAAATCCTATATGGAGCAAAGAAAGCCTCTTCAACAAGTGGTGTTGGCACAACTGGCTAGCCACTTGCAAAAAATTGAACGTAGACTCCCAGTAACATCATGTACAAAGGTAAAATTCAAATTGATGAAAGACCTCGATATCACACCGAAACCATAAGATATATAAAACAACCTGTAGGTAAAACACTCCAGGACATTGAGACTAAAGGCATCTTCAAGGAGGAAACTGCACTCTTCAAGCAAGTGAAAGCAGATTAACAGATGATAATATATTAAACTGAGAAGCTTCTGCACCTCAAAATGAATAGTGCCCAGGATACAAGAGCCCCCCACTGAGTGGGATAAACTATTCACCCAATACCCATAAGATAAGGAGCTAATCTCCAAAATATACAAGGCACTGACAGAACTTTACAAGAAAAAAACATCTAATCCCATCAAAAAATGAGGAGAAGAAATGGACAGACACTTTGACAAAGAAAAAATACAAATGGCCAAAAGACACTTGAAAAAATGCTCCACATCACTAATCATCAGGGAGATGCAAATCCAAAAAACTTTCCTGAGGTACCACCTCACACCATAGAGATTGGCATACATCACAAGAACGAGAACAGCAGTGTTGCCGGGGATGCGAAGAGAATGGAACTGTTATCCACTGCTGGTGGGAATGCCGTCTAGTTCGACCTTTATGGAAAGCAATATGGAGATTCCTCCAAAAACTGGAAATCGAGCTCCCATATGACCCAGCTATACCACTCCTAGGAATATACCCTAGGAACACAAAAATACAATAGAAAAACCCTTCCTTACACCTATATTCATTGCAGCACTATTTACCATAGGAAGACTCTGGAAACAGCCAAGATTCCCTTCAACAGATGAATGGCTAAAGAAACTGTGGTACATATACACAATGGAATATTATGCAGCTGTCAGGAGAGATGAAGTCATGAAATTTCCCTGTACATGAATGTACATGGAATCTATTATGCTGAGAGAGAGAGAGAGAGAGAGAGAGAGAGAGAGACAGACAGACAGACAGACAGATTGGTCTCACTCATCTATGGGTTTTAAGAAAAGTGAAAGACATTCTTGCAATAATAATTTTCAGACACAAAAGAGAAAAGTGCTGGAAGTTTCAACTCAGCTCAAGAAGCTCACCACAAACAGGGATGAGTTTAGTTAGAGAAATAACTACGTTTTCAACTATCCTAATAATGAGAATGTACGAGAGAAATAGAAAGCCTGTCTAGAGTACAGGGGGGGGATGGGTGGGAGCAGGGAGATTTGGGACATTGGTGATGGGAATGTTGCACTGGTGAATGGTGGTGTTCTTTACATGACAGAAACCCAAACACAATTATGTATGTAATAAAGTTGGTTAAATTAAAAAAATTAAACCAAAAAAAAAAAAAGGTGTCTGCCTTGCGCATGCTAGCCTAGGACGGACTATGGTCTCCGAAGCCAGGAGTGATTTCTGAGTGCATAGCCAGAAATAACCCCTGAGCAGCACCAGATGTGGCCAAATAAAAACCCCAAAAATTAAATACCAAAAAAATACTTAATAGAGCCTATAATAGTGCAGTGAATTGGGTACTTGCCTTCCATGTGCCAGACATTAATTCAATCCCTAGCTCCCCTGTGGTCCCCAGAGTCTACTAGGACTGATCCCTAAGCACAGAGCCCGGAGTAAATCTTGACCATATTCAGGTCTGGCAAAAAATATTTAAATTAAATTAAATTTGTCTATAAAGTAATTAACTTAAAATTGGAAGTGTATCAAAGAAAGCATTGAAGCTATAAATAACAACCTTCTATACATATAAGAGAAAAAGTTTAAATGTAACAGATTTCTTAAAAGTGAAAACTATCACATATAGCTGCATACACATTAATGGCTTGATAAACAGATGAGTTATATTCAGGTAAAGAAATCACAGCTTTAAGAAATTACTCAATAAGGCATATCATATATATAAAGATTGGGAAACACAGAAGTTCAGAGCCATGGAGGACAAAGTTAGACTGTCCAAAAGTTTATAATAACTGTACAAAGAGTAAATGAAGAAAAATTTATAAAATATTATTGTTCATTTTTCCACAAGTAATGAAAATTAAGAACCAGTGAGCTCCAAACAAAATAAGTTCCTGGGTTCAAAGAAAAATAAAGGATGATAGTAAAACACTAATATATGTTTATGTATTTTTAAATAAATTAGAATAAACCAAACTACTAATACAATAGATCAACCACTAAGTTAGACAATGTTCTCTTCCTTAATTTTCTCACCTTGAGAGGGATAGCCACTTTTTTTTTTTCAAAAGGAGGGGCCAGAGAAATAGCAAAGCAAGTAGAACATTTGCCCTTCATGCAGCTACCAGGCAGGGTTTGATCCAATCCTGGCATCCTAGATGGTTCCTCCAAGAATCACCAGTATTTTTAACACATATTTTTGTTTAAACACCATGGTTACAAGGTTTTTCACAATACATTTGTTTCCCCTCCAACACACAAACAGGTAGTTGTTCATGCTTCAGTTACAGTCATACAATATATAGCCTTCACAGAGCACATTTCCAACCACCAATGTCCTCAGTTCCTTCCTCACTTCCTTCCTGTCTCAGGGGAAAACATCTCTCTTTCTTCCTTTTTTTTTCCTTGAGATATTTTTTGAGATATTGAGATATTGTTTGCAGTACAGTACACATTTTCTACCACTAATGTCCCCAGTTTCCCCTCCCACCTGCCATCCCTTACCTGCCCCTGGAGCAGGCATTTTATTCCCTCTTCCCCCACCCTCTTTTCACACACACACACACACACACACACACACACACACACACACTTTTTTGACACAGTGAATTGCACTATAGCTAATTAAGGGATGCCATACTTATCACTTAATCCATTTTCACCACTCAGTTCTTATATAGAGGGATCAGTTCCATACCATGGAGATACCTAACTGCTACCTAACTCAGTTCCCTAACTGCATTAACCACTTTCCATATCAAGCTTCCTACCAAGGACTGGTCTTCCTGATCTGCATCTCTATTGTCTCTGGATATTATTACTATATTATCTTTTATTTTTATTATACTATTTTATTATATTATTTTCATTATAACCCACAAGTGAGTGAAATTACTCAATGTCTCTCCCTCTGATTCATTTCACTCAGCATAAAAATCCATGTCCCGGGCCTGAGAGATAGCATGGAGGTAGTACTTTGCCTTGCATGCAGAAGGACAGTGGTTCGAATCCTGGCATACCATACAATGTCTGAGTGTAGAGCCAGGATTGGCCCCTGAGCGCTGTTGGGTGTGACTCAAAAACTAAAAAAAAATCCATGTCCCTCCATGTATAAGCAAATTTCTTAATTTTCTTTATATTAAAAATGCATAGTATTCCCTTGTGTAGATGTTCCACATTTCTTTAATGATTCATCTGCTCTTGGGCACTTTGGGTTGTTTCTACATTTCAGCCCTATTGTAAATAGGGCTATAATGAACATAGGGTTTTTCTGCATGGTGATTTTGAGTTCCTAGGGTATATTCTTAAAAGTAGTATTGATGGATCATATGGAAGCTCAATTTACAGTTTTTTGAGGAATATCCATACTGTTTTCTAAAAGGCTGGAATAGTCAGCATTTCCACCATAGTAAATGACTCTCTTTCTTTATGTATCCTACCAGCACTTGTTGTTCTTGTTCTTTATAATATGTGCCATACTCTGTGGTTGATATTGTTGTTGTTTTGATTTGCATTTTCCTTATAATTAGTGATATGGAGCATTTTTTTCATGTACCTTTTGATCATCTGTGTTTCTTTTTTGAAGAAATGTTTGTTCATTTCTTCTCCACATTTTTGGATGGGATTAGTTTTCTGTTTTTTGTTTTTGTTTTTGCTAAATTCTATCAGTGCTTTGTATATCTTAGATATTAAGATGCAACATATTAAGATATAAGATACCTTTGAATCATCTTTGAAGATGATTTCATCTTTGATGAAAGATGTTTCATCTTTGAAGATGCCTTTAGACTCAGTGTCATGGAGTGTTCTGCCTACATTTTCCTCTATGAACCTTATGGTTTTAGTTCTACTATCAAGGCCTTTAATTCATTTTAATTTGACCATTGTTCATGATGTTTAAGAGAGCCCGAGTTCATATTTATGCATGTAATTGACTAGTTTTCCCAACATTATTTGAAGAAACTTTCTTTGATCCACTTTGTATTTTTCCTTTTGGGGGTGTTGGTTTTTGGCTTTTGGGTCACACCCAGCAGCACTCAGGGGTTACTCCTGACTCTAGGTTCAGAAATCACTCTTGGTCGGCTCGGGAGACCATATGAGATGCCGGAATTCAAACCACATCCATCTTGAGTCGGCTGCATGCAAGGCTGTGCTATCTCTGCAGCCCTTATTTTTCCCTTTTTTTAAATCAAAGATTAATTGATCATATGTCTGGGGTCAGTCTGAATATTCAGGTTTATTCTACTGATCTCAGGGTCTGTCTTTAAGCCAATATCATGCTGTTTTGATGACTACAGCTTTATAATACAATGTAAGATTGGGGAAAGTGTTCCTCCCATTTTCTTTTCTTTTTTTTTAATTTTCCCATTTTCTTTTTGCCAAGAATTGCATTAGCTATTCATGGACATTTATTATTCCAAATGAATTACAAGAGTGTTTGACCCACTTATTTGAAAAATGCCACACGTATTCTTATAGGAATTGTATTAAATCTGTACAATGATTTGGAAAGTATTGCCATTTTAATTATGTTAATCTTCCCAATCCATGAGCAGGGTATAAATACATATACATATATACATACATATACATATATACATTTATATGTCTCCATTTCCTTGTGTCTTCTGTCTCTTAAAGCATTGTTTATAGTTTTTATTTATCTTTTCACTTTGAATTCTATTTGCTAGTATTTTGTTGAGCATCTTTGCACCTATGTTCATCAGGGATATTTGCCTGTAACCCTGTAATACCTTCTCTCTCTCTTTCTTTCTTTCTTTCTTTCTTTCTTTCTTTCTTTCTTTCTTTCTTTCTTTCTTTTTCTTTCTTTCTTCCTTCCTTCCTTCTTTCTTCCTTCTTTCTTTTCTTTTCTTTTCTTTCTTTCTTTCTCTCTTCTTTCTTTCTTTCTTTCTTTCTTCTTTCTTTCTTTCTTTCTTTTTTTCTTTCTTTCTCTCTTTCTCTCTCTCATGCCTCTCTCTGGTTTTGATAGCAGGGTGATATTAGCTTTGTAAAAACTATTTGGTAGTGTTTCTGTTTCTTCAAATTCTTGGAAGAGCCTGAAAAGGATGAGCAGTAGATCCTCTTTAAATGTTTGAAAATTTTCACTAGTGAATCCACCTGGGCCTGGGCTTCTGTTTGGGAAACCTTTCCATTACCATTTCAATTTCTGCAATAGTAATAGGTCTTTTCAGGAATTCTAGAATATTTTGGTTCAACCTTGGGAGTCTATAAGAGCCCAAGAATTTATCCATTTCTTCCAGATTTTCTTGTTTTGTGGCATAAAGATTCTCAAAGTAAACTGATTATCCTCTGAATATCTGTAGTATCAATAATATCCTCCCTATTTTCATTTCTGATTAATTTTAATAGTTTTTCTCTCTTTGTGAATCTTGCTAATGATTTATCAATCTTTTTTATTTTATTCAAAGAACCAACTCTTGCTTTCATTGATCATTTGGATAGTGTTTTGGGTTCCCAGTTCATTAACTTATGCTCTATATTTTATTATTTCCTTCGGCCTGCTTATTTTTTTCTCCATTTGTTGGATTATCCAATTTATTTTTTTTTTTTAGTTTTTGGGTCACACCTGGCAGTACTCAGGGGTTCTCTTGGCTCTGTGCTGAGAATCGCTCGAGGCAGGCACAAAACACCATATGGGATGCCAGGATTCAAACCACCATCAGTCCTGGTTCAGCTGCATGCAAGGCAAATGCTCTATCACTGTGCTATCTGTCCAGACCCCTGGGATTTTCCAATTTTTAAACTGTGCCATTAAGTTAATTATGTGGGCACTTTTTTCCTTCCTGATGAATGCTTGCAAAGCTATAAATTTTTTTCTTAATGCAGCTTTTGTTATGTCTCACAAATTATGATAATTTTTGTCTTCATTATCATTTGTTTCCAAGAATTTTTGATTTTCTTCTGATTTCATCTCTGACCTACTGTTGGCCAGTACTGAGCTGTTTAATATCCAAGTGCTAAAATTTTTCTCTGTATATCATTTCTATCTGAGAAGATGATACAATTTATGTCCTATCAATTTTATGTTTTATGGCCCAGCATGTGGTCTATCTTGAAAAAGTCCCATGTTTATTGGAGAGAATTTGTACCCAGCTTTCTGAGGATGAAGAGCCCTATGTGTGTGTATTTGTATGTGTGATGGAATGTATATATGTATATATCTATACATATATATAATATATATGTATGATATATAAAGAGGCAGGAAATACAAAGTGGAGCAAGGAAAGCCTTTTAAATAAGTGGAATTGGGAATTCTGGTCTGCATATAATTTCATGCACAAAAATGAACTCAGACTCTCTTTAACATCATGCACAATGGTCAAATTAAAATATAATAAAGACCTTGAAATCAGACCTGCCCTAGAAAAATTCTTTTTCAAAATTAAATATATTGATAAAAAATATAATATGAATTATAAGCATGTGAAAAAATAAAATAAATACTCAATGTTCTCATTTATACAAGATATCAAAGGAGAAATTCCTAGGTTCCCGTAGCCCCTATGTCACATGAGAATGACAGGGAAGGAAGGAAATAGAGGGGGGAAAATAAGAGGTGGGGTAAACAAGAAATAACAGGAACAGGGACAAAGTCACTTTGGTGATAAATGGGTTTGGAATATCTATATATTTAGACCCACAGAATCAGCAAAACAGAGAGCATGTGATCCAAACTACAGCAACCAAAACTAGCAAAACTTTCTTTCAAAGAAAAGACTAGATATGGGAGGAAAATTGGGAAGATTGGGAAAAGAAAGATGACACTGATGATGAGATTGGCATTGGAATATTATGTGCCTGAAACAACAATGAATAACTTTGTATATATAGTTTTTAATAACATATTAATTTAGGACTTCCATTGTAGTTGGTTTCTCTGTTTTTTGAAGGGAGGCTATATGCAAGTGGTACTGTAGGGGCCCTGAGGCTACATCTATACAGTTCAGTGCTAAGGCCCCACGATGCAGTGATGTCTAGCCATTCAGTATCATGAACCACAGACCACACTAGCAGTGATTGGAGGTCTCCAGAGTAACACTCTATAATATTCTTCAGGCTTCAGGGCATCATCTAGTGATGTTTAGGAGGCCAAGTAGTGCTGGGAAAAATATATATTCCTTGTTGGTCACTATTGCCAAGCTGAGATAACAGATAATTTGTTTTTGCTAATTATTTCATATATTGTTTGAATTTGTATATACATATTTTTACCATTGATGCATCTTCGGTTATAAACAAACTACTTTGAAAAATTTTATAAGAATTGAGGGGTTGTGTTGACATGAGGAAACAGAAACAACTTGAACTAAGAGAGGGTTGTCCGATCTCATCACCTACTGGTCTGATGCAATCAGGAGACATGAAAGCCTTTGCTCTATGCAAAAAACAAAATCACTAACTACAGAAGACTGACCTTATCAAGCATGGACTGGGTAGAACCTATCAAGGGACTAATGAGAAAGATACTACCTGAGGCTTTAGCTTAGTATTTGTACAAAAACCAAGATTTCTAAATCCAGAGTTCTGACTTTGACAACTGCAACTGAGGAGAACTTTTGGAACCATACTGACTCTATCCTAGGCTCTTTTCTAGGATCTGAGCAAAAATAAAGACCACTAATTATGGAAGACTTATTACAACAGGAATGGAACAGACTTCTAGAACCTTAAAAAAAAAAAAGCTCTCTCCTAGCCTTCTTTTAGTCTCTCCCATGACCTACGCAAATAACAAGATCTAGCTACAGAGGCGTAATGTCATCATCCACAACTGACTGAGAGTTCTCTGGTGCCATAAAAAGAACTTGGAGTGTGAAAATGGGCAGGTAATAAAGTCTGTAGTTGTTCCCATAGCAGTATGCTTTAAGGGTGGAGAAACCCCTAAGCCAAGGAAATTTTTGTTCTAATTTCCCCAATATTTTTTAATCATTATTTAAACACCATGATTACAAATATGATTGTACTTGTATGATTTCAGTCATGTAAAGAACACCCCCATCACCAGTGCAATATTCCCACCACCAATGTCCCAAATCTCCCTCCTCCCCACCCCACCCCCGCATGTACTCGAGACAGGCTTTCTACTTCCCTCATTCATTCACATTGTTAAGATAGTTCTCAATGTAGTTATTTCTCTAACAGCACTCATCACTCTTTGTGGTGAGCTTCATGATGTGAGCTGCACCTTCCAGTCCTCATCACTTTTGTCTCTGAGAATTATTGAAAAAATATCTTTAATTTTTCTTAAAACCCATAGATGAGTAAGACTAATTATCCCAATATTTACCGTGTCTTTGTGAAGAAGGAGGAGGAGAAGGAGGTGGAGGAGGAAGTAGAGGAGGAGGTGGAGGAGAAGGTGGAGGAGGAGAAGGAGAAGAGGAGGAGGTGGAGGAGGAGAAGGAGAAGAAGACAAAGAAGAAAACAAAGAAGAAAAGAAGAAGAAAAAGAAGAAAAGAATACAAGAAGGAGGAGGAGTAAGAGGAGGAGGAGGTGGAGGAGGAGAAGGTGAAGAGAAGGAGGAGAAGAAGAGGAGGAGGAGAAGGAAGAAGAAGAAGAAGAAGAAGAAGAAGAAGAAGAAGAAGAAGAAGAAGAAGAAGAAGAAGAAGAAGAAGAAGAAGAAGAAGAAGAAGAAGAAGAAGAAGGAGGAGGAGGAGGAGGAGGAGGAGGAGGAGGAGGAGGAGGAGGAGGAGGAGGAAACAAACCTTTTAAGTAGTCGCTGGTTAAATTTTTCCCCTCTGTTTTGAGTTTTGTTGTTGCTGCTGTTGTTGTTTTGGTTTATTTTGGTTGTTCTTTTTTGTGTTCTTTTTGTACTTTTGTATTACTGCCCTCTTGTTTTTTGTTGTTTCTGTTTGTTTTGCTTTGTTTTGTTACCCTTTTCTTTTTTATCTCCCTTTCTCCTTCTAAAGGGAAATTTATAAGACCTAGACTGACTTCCCCTAGTTCTCCATTTGCTTTTGTTCTTGTTCTTGTTTTTCTTTTCTCCTCATTTATCTTTTCATATATTTCCAAGAATCACACTACTGGAATCATCTTGTTCAGTCTCACAATTTGAGGGGGAGAAATAGCTGGTACCAAGATCAGACAGTCAAATGAACATTTAGTGGAAATAAAAAGTGATCACACTTAAACACCAAATTCATAGTCAATGACAACAGAATTGATACCAATTTACAAGCTGTACAAGTGGGGAACAGTTACACTAGCATTATGGGGGTAAATGAGGAATATATGGGATACATGCTGGAGAAAGGAGTGATGGGAAGACAAAACTGTGGTGGAAATGCTTTTCATTCGTTGTCACTATGTTTCTGATTTTTTTTTGTTTTGTTTCTTTGTTTTGGGACCACATTCATTGACGCTTAGGGGCTACTCCTGGCTATGCGCTCAGAAATTGATCCTGGCTTGAGGGGACTATAAGGGATGCCGGGGGACTGAACCGTGGTTCCTCCTAGGCTAGCGTTTGCAAGGCAGACACCTTATCTCTAGCTTCTGCCCTATTTTTTTGTTTTATTTTTTTGCCTGTGAATTAATTGTAATTCACTTTGACCACAATAAAAATGAAAAAATAAATTATTGAGGGATTGTGGATCAAGTGGCAGAGTACATATCTACAGTTGGTGAAGCTCAGGTTTCAAACATGGGCAGTTTAATGCCCAAACATTTTGATATGGCATACAAGCACCGCCATTGCCATCAGAATAAAAATGATCTAAAAATGTAAAAAGTGTTGCATTATTTGACTATGTATATCTCTAGTAACTAATAACATTTGCATTAGTAATGATTGCAAGGATATATTTAAATAAAAGAAATATTTCTCTTAATTGATTCTATCATTTTCATTTGGGATCCGAGGCTCAAGGAATAAGGTTCACTTAAATACTTGCCACTACCAAAAGTAAAACAATATTCAGTGAAAGTAATAAATTTTCTCTCCGACTTTCTGACCCAACTAAGAAGTTTCTTTGTTCTTTTTCTGAAAGTAAATTGCAAATTCACTTTCAACATTCAATCCGTCCAGGCTCCAGGTTACAGAACTAAAGATTTTATTTAAAAAAAAAAAAAACAGTAACAACTAATTCACATTTAAACACTTTCAGTATGTTATCCATTATTTATAAGGTTTTTAAAGTAGCTCACCTTGAGCTTTTTCTTAAGTGGTTTCGGTTCTTGTCTATTTAGTTTGTCTACTAATTAGAATACTTAAGTTTTTCATAGCATTTAAATTATTCTTTTTTTTTCTAGTTTCTGAATTTATTTTCAGGAAAATGAAATCATCAAAATAATGGTGTCTTTACAGATGTCATGATCACTAAAGTTTCTCAGCATTGTTCTCACCATGCTCAATTTTCCTAATTTATTTTACCTTTACCTAAATGTTATCCACCATACTATTGCCAACTTGATACAAATATATTTAAACCTACTATTAGTCTCTACCTTAAAACAAACAAGCTGATACTTGGGGCTGGAGAGACAAAACAGTGCAGGTATTAGAGAGCTTATATTGTATATAGGCAAGTCTAATTTGAATCCCCAGTGCCATATATGGTCCTCAGGCCTCACTAAGAGTGATCCCTGAGCACAGAGCAAGGGAAAGCCTCTGAGCACTGCTGGATGTGACTCACAAACAAACAATACATTTTACTTAAAAAATAGATTTTTGCAGGAGCGGAGTGTTGGGCCACACCTTGTGACTATCAGGGGTTACTCCCGACTCTGCACTCAGAAATTGCTCCTGGCTTGGGGGACCATATGGGATGCCAGGGATCCAACACAGGTCTGTCCTGAGTCAGCCGCATGCAAGGCAAATGCCCTACTGCTAACTATCGCTCTGACCCCCAAAATAGATTTTTTTTAACTAAAACTTTAATTCAATTCTTTGGGGATGGAGGGAGAGATATGGAATGCTAGCTGATGAGTTAGCATTTAACAACACAAAATTAAGTGAAAAAGAAAAGTTTATGACTCACATAAAGAAATCCTGAAGTGTGCATTTGTGTGCTTCCAGAAGTGATATGGGAAAATTAAGGCTGAGTGCAGTCAGAGAAAGAGAGGCAAAACTTGGTGTACATGTCGATAGGCTGATAAATGCTTTGTGGTTCTGAGCTAGAGATTGATATGCCAATGCAAATTAAGAGTACATTTTGGTGAAGATCCACAGCAGTCTTTATTTGCAGGGCCCATAAAGCATGTACACTCCAGGAAACAGGGAGACCTCTGCTTACCACAGATGTTGAGGAAGCCCTATTAGGAAGGTGCACTTTGGTGCCCAGGCCTGCTCTGAAAAACATGCTTGAGGAGATAATATCAATTTAAGCTCCTTGGACACTCAATAGATGCAGGAGCAGCTATATCAATGAACAGCTTAGCTTAACTCAAATAACCTATTTGGAAGGGGGCAAAGAAACGGGGTAGAGATTTTTTACAAAGAAGTTATATGTGGCCTACAGGTATTTGGGTGAGAAAAAAGTTCACAATTACAAATCACTAGGGGAATTAAAAGTAAAGCAGAAGGAAGAATGGGTGTTTTATATTTAATATTATATATACAAAGGAAAGGCAAGCTGTTGCAAGGATGTGGAGAAAGACATTGTCAGTTGAATTATAGATGGTGCAATCACTAAGGAGAAGAGGATGTGTCTTTAGCACTTGAGTTTTATTGAGCAGCATAGCATTGTGTGACTTATTGTAAAACCCAAGTGTAAAAATTCTGCAAGTATGAATTTTATGTTTATTTGTGTTTTGGGCCACACCTGGTGATGCTCAGAACTTACTCCTGGCTCTTTGCTTAAAGGTCACTCCTGGTGGGGCTGAGGGACCACCTGAGGTCCTGGGGCTTGAATATAGGACTGCTGTGTACAAGGCAAGCAACCTGCCTGCTGTATTATCACTCAAACCCATATGCTGCATTCTTACCAATCTAACTCTTAGAAAAAGGACTGGAAAAAACGCTGGGAAGTGACAGGGAGATTCATGGCATTGACTGTAAATGATGGCTTCACAAGTGTACTCTTAGCTCCAAGATCATCATATGGGTGTAGTTTCTTATAGGGGAATCATACTTCAATAAAGTGATTTTAAAATATTTCAGCTCTTGTGATAAGACTGGTATGAACAGTCATAGTCTTTTTATAGACAGAGCTTTTTTATTTCTCTCGTACCTAGGAGTAGAATTGCTGGAACACAGGGTAGCTGAATGTTAATTTTATATGAGTCCCCAAAGTGATCATGAATTTTATATGCCAATAAGGAATTTGTGAAAGTTTCAAAGGTTCTCTATCCTTTCTATACTTTGAAATTGTTCACTATTTAATTTTAATAATTCTTGTGGGAGTGAAGTAGTACTTGCCTGTTGATCTGAGGTATAAGCACCCTTCCCACATATCTGCCTTTTCTGATTCCTCTATTGCCTCTATTGTGGAATCAATATTTGGTTGATTTTTTATTTTTGCTGTCAATTGCAATATGCAGTATAATATATTCATATTATGTAGAATTTATACATTTTCATAAATTATAAACACTTTTTATTTAACCAACATTATTACATACATGATTGTGTTTTGATTTCAGTCATGTAAATAAGACCACCAATCACCAGTGCAACATTCCCATCACCAATGTCCCAAATTTCCCTCCTCCCCACCCAATCCCCACCTGTACTTTAGACAGGCTTTCTATTGCCCTTGTACATTCTCATTATTAGGATAGTTTGAATGTAGTTATTTCTCTAACTAAAATCATCCCTGCTTGTGGTGAGCTTCATGAGGTGAGCTGTAACTTCCAGCTCTTTTCTCTTTTGTGTCTGAAAGTTATTATTGCAAGAATGACATTCATTTTTGTTAAAACCCATAGATGATACCTAGTGGGCCGGAGTCACCTGCCCAGCTGGGACAGGTGGGACGAATAGACTAGGTGAGCTTGGGCCTGCCCCCTGGACCTTTAGGTAACCTAGAGCAACCTAGCCCCGAGCCCCAGAGTGGACCGGAGACCCCCCCTAGGGCTGAGAGCAGCTACCGGGAGGGCTTGACTGGGGGAATTTCTTCCGCGGTAACATGGAGGAGCAGAGCTTCATTGACCCCCAGATAAGGGAGGGAACAGAGAGTCAGGCTCAACAGCGCCCGCAACCAGTGTGGCCAGAAGCGGAACTACACCTGCTGACAGAAATTAAGAGGAAGACTGACTTCCAAGTAGTAGAGGAGAGGAGAAAAAGGAGAGGAGAAACAGTGCCCCCCCACCACTGTGGTCAGGAAAGGGCCAGTACTAGCTGCCAACAAAAGGGGAAAACAACTAACCAGGCCACATAAAGAGTACAGGAGGATCAAAACCTCAGCGAGTTCACCCAAAAGTCCCTCTAGAACCACCCTCAGGGAGGGAACCAACTCCCACACCACAGGGGATCAAAACAGGTGAAAATTAGAAGCACAGCACTCTAAAACACACCATTAAATACAAAGAAGTATGCGTAAATCAAGGAGATCACTAATATCTGGAGATATGGTGACAAACTCTTGCAAGCTTCCAAGTCCACCAAAACGCACAGATACACGCGATGAAGACCTAAAAGCAGCCATGAGGAAGGAAATGCAAGAATTAATAAAAGGAACGAGAGAAACCCTAGCTATCGAGTATAAGAAATCTATGGATGAACAAATCAGCCAAATTAAAGAAGAAATGTTAAAGAACATGAGAGATTCCATACAAAAAGAAGTGAAGGAATTAACAGACAAAGTAACAAGCCTTACAAGCAGAAACACAGAATTGGAGAAACACATTGAAGAACTCGAAGGAAAACTGCAAACAAAAAATGATCAAGAAACCAACAAAGAAATAAAAGGCAAAGCACTGGAAGGAAAGGTCCAGTATCTAATGAACAAGGACAAAAGAAACAACCTAAGAATTGTGGGTATACCAGAAGGGGAGGAAGTAGGGAAAGGGGAAGAACAAGTAGTCAGAGAGATAATAGCAGAGAACTTCCCCACCCTCTGGAAGGATACTGCAATGCCAATACAGGAAATAAAAAGAGTTCCCAATAAGATAGACCCCAATAAACAAACACCAAGACACATGGTAATCCAATTGGCAAAAAACAAAGAGAAAGAAGAACTCCTTAAAGCAATAAGGAAGAAAAGAAACCTCAAGTACCAAGGTAGGGACATAAGAATCAAACCAGATCTCCCATTTGAAATAATTCAAGCAAGAAGACAATGGAATGACATATTTAAACGACTGAATGAAAGAAATTTCCAACCTAGGGTCCAATACCCAGCAAAACTTACATTCATATGGGAGGATAGACTAAAAACATTCTCAAACAAGAACGAATTTGAACTATTTGTGCAAACAAAACCGATCCTAAACGACTTACTCAAAGACGAATTACACAATCCAAACCCCGGATTGTAACAAAAACCACCCTACACAACACAACTACACAACAATCCTCTCTCTCAATAATCTCCCTAAATGTTAACGGACTAAACTCTCCAATTAAAAGACACATAGTAGAGAACTGGATTAGGAAAAATAAACCGGACTTCTGCTGTCTGCAAGAAACACACCTACAGATGCAGGATAAGCACAGGCTTAGAATAAAAGGATGGAAAGTAATTATTCAGGCCAATGGAAAACAAAAAAGAGCAGGGACAGCAATTCTTATATCAGACCAAATTGCATTCAACCTCAAGAAAGTGATCAGAGACAAAGAGGGTCACTACTTACTGATCAGGGGAACATTAGATCAAGAAACACTAACCCTGGTCAATATCTATGCACCTAATGTAGAGCCAGCAAAATATGTGAGGCAACTACTGGCAAACCTGGAGAAACACATGAAGGGAAATGTGATAATAGCAGGGGACCTCAATACTCCACTATCACCACTGGACAGATCCACCAAACAGAAAAATAGCAAAGAAATAAGAGCTCTGAATGAAAAATTAGAAGATTTAGGGCTAATAGACTTATATAGAGCCCTCCACCCCCAGAAAGCAGAATACACATTCTTCTCAAGCCCACATGGAACCTTCTCCAGAATAGACCATATATTAGGATACAAAGCCAACCTATATAAGACCACAAAGGTAAGGATCATTAGAAGTACCCTCTCAGATCACTATGCCACAGAGCTCAAAATTGAGGTCAAGAAGAAGCAATGGAGAAAAACTAATACCTGGAGATTAAACAACATGCTGCTCAACAATAGCTGGATCAAAGAACAACTCAAGGAAGAAATAAAAAGATTCCTTGAGACAAATGACAATGAAGAGACAACATGTCAAAATTTATGGGACACAGCAAAAGCAGTAATTAGGGGGAAACTCATAGCAATACAGGCCTATGTCAAGAATCAGGAAAATAACAAAACCAACAGTTTAAAAGATCACCTCAAAGAATTGGAACATCAGCAACAGAGAAGTCCAACCACATCCAGAAGGCAAGAAATAATAAAAACCAGAGCAGAAATAAACAACATAGAAACCAAGAAAACAATACAAAAAATCAATGAGACCAGGAGTTGGTTTTTCGAAAAAATAAACAAGATAGACAAACCACTGGCAAAACTCACCAAAAAAAAGAGAGAAAACACCCAAATCAGTAGGATCACAAATGAAAGGGGAGAGATTACAACAGAACCCCAAGAAATACAACATATCATGAGATCATATTATGAACAACTACACTCAACTAGGCTAGAGAACCCAGTAGAAATCGATAGATTCTTGGAAAAACACCCTCTTCCAAGACTGGAAAAGGAAGATCTAGAAATCCTAAACAGACCAATCACCTCAGAGGAAATTGAAGATGTAATTAAAAACTCCCTAAGAACAAAAGCCCAGGCCCAGATGGATTTACAGGTGAATTCTATCAAACATTTCAAGAAGAGTTACTACCACTTTTCCATAGGCTCTTCCAAACCATAGAAAAAACAGGAATCCTCCCCAACTCCTTTTATGAGGCTAATATCACACTCATTCCCAAAGAAGGCAAAGACACTACCAAAAAAGAAAACTACAGACCAATCTCACTAATGAACATAGATGCAAAGATACTCAATAAAATATTAGCAAACCGAATCCAGCACTTCATCAAAAAGATCATACATCACGATCAAGTGGGATTCATCCCAGGAATGCAAGGTTGTATCAACATACGCAAATCAATCAACATTATACACCACATCAACAACATGAAAGACAAAAACCACATGATCATATCAATCGATGCAGAGAAGGCATTTGACAAAATCCAACATCCTTTCATGTTAAAGACACTCAGCAAAATAGGGTTAGAAGGAACCTCCCTCAAGATAGTTACAGCTAAATATGAAAAGCCTACAGCCAACATTATACTCAATGGTGAGAAACTAGAAGCATTCCCACTAAGATCAGGAACTAGGCAAGGCTGTCCACTCTCTCCACTCTTATTCAATATAACCTTAGAAGTCCTAGCAATAGCAATCCGACAAGAGAAGGAAATCAAAGGAATTCAAATTGGGAAAGAGGAACACAAGCTATCTCTCTTTGCCGACGATATGATGATATACATCGAAAACCCTAAAGAGTCCACAGTAAAACTCCTAGAAACAATTAACCAATACAGCAAAGTGGCTGGTTACAATGTCAATACACTAAAGACAGTAGCGTTTCTATATACAAACAATGAAGTTGAGGAGAGAGAGATTAAAAATACAATTCCATTTAAGATAGTATCAAAAAATATCAAGTATCTAGGAATCAACCTTACAAGAGAAGTGAAAGACCTATACCAGGGAAACTTCAAAACACTCCAGAAAGAAATTGAAGATGATCTAAAGAAATGGAAGAACATCCCATGCTCATGGATAGGTAGAATTAACATAATCAAAATGACTATCCTACCCAAACTCCTATATAGATTTAATGCAATCCCTATCCAAATCCAGACACAATTCTTTAAAGAATTAGAACAAGCATTCACAAAGTTCATCTGGAACCACAAAAGACCCAGGATAGCCAAACAAATACTGAAAAACAAGAAGCTGGGAGGCATCTCCTTACCTAACTTGAAACTATACTATAAAGCCATAGTAATCAAAACAGCATGGTACTGGAACAGAGACAGGACATCAGACCAGTGAGTCAGAACAGAATTCCCAGACATAAACCCCCAGGTATATAGCCAACTAATATTTGATAAAAGAGGCAAGAATCTGAAATGGAACAAAGAAAGCCTATTCAACAAATGGTGTTGGTACAACTGGAAAACCACATGTACGAAAGTGAAAATCAACCCATACCTTACTCCTTATACAAAAATCAACTCAAAGTGGATCAAAGACCTTGAAATCAGACCCGAATCCATAAAGTTTATTGAGAATAAAATAGGCAGAACACTCGAAGACCTATATATCAAAAAGGTCTTTGAGAATGGAGCACCAATGGCAAGAACGTTAGCATCAAATATAAACAAATGGGACTACATCAAACTAAAAAGCTTCTGCATGGCAAAAGAAACCCTGCTTAACGCAAGAAGACAGCTAACAGAATGGGAAAAAATCTTTTCACTCGACATATCAGATAAAGGGCTGATATCTAGAACATACAAAGCACTCAGAAAGCTGAGCCCCCCAAAACCAAACAAAGCTATAAAAAATGGGGAGACGAAATGAATAGACACTTCTCTGAGGAAGACAGAAGGATGGCCAACAAACACATGAAAACATGCTCACCTTCACTCATCATCAGGGAGATCCAAATCAAGACAACAATGAGATACCACCTTACACCAGTGAGGATGGCCCACATCAAAAATAATGGAAACAACCTTTGTTGGCGGGGATGCGGTATGAAAGGAACTCTCATCCACTGCTGGTGGGAATGTCCCCTAGTCCAACACCTATGGAGGAAAGTCTGGAGAGTGCTCAAAGAACTCAGAATTGAGCTGCCATTTGACCCAGCAATTGCCCTCCTAGGCATATACCCACAAGATGGAAGGACATTCATTCCAAAATACGTATGCACCCCACTATTTATCGCAGCACTCAGTATAATAGCCAAATCTTGGAACCAACCTAGGTGTCCAACAACGGATTAATGGATCATTAAGATGTGGTACATATACACAATGGAATATTACATGGCAGTTAGAAATGATACAATCACAGACTTTGCAGCAACGTGGATGGACCTAGATCATGTTATGTTAAACGAAGTAAGCCAGAAGACAAAAGATAAACACAGAATGGTAGCACTATTCTGAAACACCTAGAACATATATTTTATACACAACTAATACCTAACAATCATATAACAGGGTTTAACAGGGTAGAAACTCCGATCACTGTAATAGTCAACATATACGTGGGAGCAGTGTCCAAAATACATAAAAAAGGAACAATGCAAACTCTTGACTGCACATTATACCACAAGGAAAACAGCAACAACAGAAACAGCAACATGGAGAGAACAGGTATGTAACCAGACTCCTACAACAAAGGCCCACAATAATCCCTTAGAGATCGTAAACAGGAACACAAGTATAGAACACCGCAGCGGGAAATCACGTAATGCAATGGCAACATACCATAACACTACGTTTTAATCCCTTTACCTTACTATATTTTAAAAATAACCTCTCAGCTTTTCTTTCCACAGGCGCCCTTAGATACAAAGGGCGGACAAACTAAGATGGCAATTCGGGATACCACACGAGATACCATACCTTGCTTGCACTATGAGACGGCCACGAGAAAACTCTTTAACATACACTTTATCTCTAGGTTAAACCTTCTTTTAGGAATCGAAGCACGTGACCAGTCAGACCACCAAAGCAGTACCTGCGATGTACAGACCTAAACTACAGGCTCTAGTCATCGAACACATTCAACCAAACCAGCATTCCCTTGCTATTCTCTCCTTTCTTCTCTCTATTTTTTTTCTCTTCTCTTTTCTTTTTCTCTTCTACTCTTCTCTTTACTTTTTTCCCTTTCTCTTCTCCCTTTCTACGGTATTTTCTCTTTTCTCTTCCTTCATACCCCTCCCATATACCTTCCCTTTTCTCCCCCCCGGAAATCCAACTATCCCTTCACCCCTCAATCCCATCCAGATCTCCCACCATATTAAAACTCTCCACCCTCAGTCCTTAATCTTTTAGGCATCAAGATCAACCTCCTACCCAATGAACCAGTACCCAGCACCCAGGCGAGGGGACACCCAACCGAACCCATACATCGTCTCCTGCAAGAAAAGACAGCCAACTCCCCTGTGGACACATGCTGCGAGACCCTCCCTACCAACTCCCCCTAACATGGACTGTTTCTTGAAACCGGACTTAGGTCCAATATTATCCCCAATGCAAGAACTCTTCCAAGACCTCCCAGCTGCAAATTTTTACCAATCTGAAGGGGGGCAGGGGGTGTGATTGGAAGATGCCTGGGAACCCACACACCACAAGAAAAATCCAAAAGACAATGGGAAAACTGTACTTCCAACATAGGCATAAGACCTGTAATACACCAACTCTTTACCTGTGCTCTCCCAAATGCAAAGTAGTCTTTTGCACCACGTTGGTCCTTTAAAAACTTCGCTAACTCATTTTATCTTTTTTATTTTTTTAATTAACTTATTTATTTAAATGTTTGCCTTACATATACATTTGTGGGCACATACACTTTTATTTCCTTTTTTTTTTTTTTTAATCGTCTTTGGGTATGTGACCTATCTCTGTTACCCACTCTGTCCACCCCAAATACTCCAACATATAATGGAGCACCACTTCCCCCTGCAAAGGCACACTAAATAAAGGGGAAATGTTACATATTTAAAAAAAAAAAGAGCTTCCTTCCTGGGAGCCGGGAGTCAGGCAGGAGGAGGTTTGGCAGGCCCACGCCATGCCGGAGGCCTGCTTGGCCAGGCCTAGGGGGGGTGCGGGATTTGGGTAACCCCAGCACCCCTCTGCCGCCTTGCTCCAGATCTCCAGGGCTTCCCCGGGCCACACCCCTGGGCAAGCCGGTGAGTTGGGTCCCTTGGTGGAGCTTGAAGGACCCTAGGCCTTCCCCCACTATCCATGCGGCTCCTTAGGGAGGGTCTGGGTGGGGCTCTGAACTTCTGTTCTCCCAGCTTCTTGAAGGATCTCTCCTTCCTGGGAGCCGGGAGTCAGGCAGGAGGAGGTTTGGCAGGCCCACGCCATGCCGGAGGCCTGCTTGGCCAGGCCTAGGGGGGGTGCGGGATGTGGGTAAACCCCAGCACCCCTCTGCCGCCTTGCTCCAGATCTCCAGGGCTTCCCCGGGCCACACCCCTGGGCAAGCCGGTGAGTTGGGTCCCTTGGTGGAGCTTGAAGGACCCTAGGCCTTCCCCCACTATCCATGCGGCTCCTTAGGGAGGGTCTGGGTGGGGCTCTGAACTTCTGTTCTCCCAGCTTCTTGAAGGATCTCTCCTTCCTGGGAGCCGGGAGTCAGGCAGGAGGAGGTTTGGCAGGCCCACGCCATGCCGGAGGCCTGCTTGGCCAGGCCTAGGGGGGGTGCGGGATTTGGGTAACCCCAGCACCCCTCTGCCGCCTTGCTCCAGATCTCCAGGGCTTCCCCGGGCCACACCCCTGGGCAAGCCGGTGAGTTGGGTCCCTTGGTGGAGCTTGAAGGACCCTAGGCCTTCCCCCACTATCCATGCGGCTCCTTAGGGAGGGTCTGGGTGGGGCTCTGAACTTCTGTTCTCCCAGCTTCTTGAAGGATCTCTCCTTCCTGGGAGCCGGGAGTCAGGCAGGAGGAGGTTTGGCAGGCCCACGCCATGCCGGAGGCCTGCTTGGCCAGGCCTAGGGGGGGTGCGGGATTTGGGTAACCCCAGCACCCCTCTGCCGCCTTGCTCCAGATCTCCAGGGCTTCCCCGGGCCACACCCCTGGGCAAGCGGTGAGTTGGGTCCCTTGGTGGAGCTTGAAGGACCCTAGGCCTTCCCCCACTATCCATGCGGCGCCTTAGGGAGGGTCTGGGTGGGGCTCTGAACTTCTGTTCTCCCAGCTTCTTGAAGGATCTCTCCTTCCTGGGAGCCGGGAGTCAGGCAGGAGGAGGTTTGGCAGGCCCACGCCATGCCGGAGGCCTGCTTGGCCAGGCCTAGGGGGGGTGCGGGATTTGGGTAACCCCAGCACCCCTCTGCCGCCTTGCTCCAGATCTCCAGGGCTTCCCCGGGCCACACCCCTGGGCAAGCCGGTGAGTTGGGTCCCTTGGTGGAGCTTGAAGGACCCTAGGCCTTCCCCCACTATCCATGCGGCTCCTTAGGGAGGGTCTGGGTGGGGCTCTGAACTTCTGTTCTCCCAGCTTCTTGAAGGATCTCTCCTTCCTGGGAGCCGGGAGTCAGGCAGGAGGAGGTTTGGCAGGCCCACGCCATGCCGGAGGCCTGCTTGGCCAGGCCTAGGGGGGGTGCGGGATGTGGGTAACCCCAGCACCCCTCTGCCGCCTTGCTCCAGATCTCCAGGGCTTCCCCGGGCCACACCCCTGGGCAAGCCGGTGAGTTGGGTCCCTTGGTGGAGCTTGAAGGACCCTAGGCCTTCCCCCACTATCCATGCGGCTCCTTAGGGAGGGTCTGGGTGGGGCTCTGAACTTCTGTTCTCCCAGCTTCTTGAAGGATCTCTCCTTCCTGGGAGCCGGGAGTCAGGCAGGAGGAGGTTTGGCAGGCCCACGCCATGCCGGAGGCCTGCTTGGCCAGGCCTAGGGGGGGTGCGGGATTTGGTAACCCCAGCACCCCTCTGCCGCCTTGCTCCAGATCTCCAGGGCTTCCCCGGGCCACACCCCTGGGCAAGCCGGTGAGTTGGGTCCCTTGGTGGAGTTTGAAGGACCCTAGGCCTTCCCCCACTATCCATGCGGCTCCTTAGGGAGGGTCTGGGTGGGGCTCTGAACTTCTGTTCTCCCAGCTTCTTGAAGGATCTCTCCTTCCTGGGAGCCGGGAGTCAGGCAGGAGGAGGTTTGGCAGGCCCACGCCATGCCGGAGGCCTGCTTGGCCAGACCTAGGGGGGGTGCGGGATTTGGGTAACCCCAGCACCCCTCTGCCGCCTTGCTCCAGATCTCCAGGGCTTCCCCGGGCCACACCCCTGGGCAAGCCGGTGAGTTGGGTCCCTTGGTGGAGCTTGAAGGACCCTAGGCCTTCCCCCACTATCCATGCGGCTCCTTAGGGAGGGTCTGGGTGGGGCTCTGAACTTCTGTTCTCCCAGCTTCTTGAAGGATCTCTCCTTCCTGGGAGCCGGGAGTCAGGCAGGAGGAGGTTTGGCAGGCCCACGCCATGCCGGAGGCCTGCTTGGCCAGGCCTAGGGGGGGTGCGTTATTTGGGTAACCCCAGCACCCCTCTGCCGCCTTGCTCCAGATCTCCAGGGCTTCCCCGGGCCACACCCCTGGGCAAGCCGGTGAGTTGGGTCCCTTGGTGGAGCTTGAAGGACCCTAGGCCTTCCCCCACTATCCATGCGGCTCCTTAGGGAGGGTCTGGGTGGGGCTCTGAACTTCTGTTCTCCCAGCTTCTTGAAGGATCTCTCCTTCCTGGGAGCCGGGAGTCAGGCAGGAGGAGGTTTGGCAGGCCCACGCCATGCCGGTGGCCTGCTTGGCCAGGCCTAGGGGGGGGTGCGGGATTTGGGTAACCCCAGCACCCCTCTGCCGCCTTGCTCCAGATCTCCAGGGCTTCCCCGGGCCACACCCCTGGGCAAGCCGGTGAGTTGGGTCCCCCTGGTGGAGCTTGAAGGACCCTAGGCCTTCCCCCACTATCCATGCGGCTCCTTAGGGAGGGTCTGGGTGGGGCTCTGAACTTCTGTTCTCCCAGCTTCTTGAAGGATCTCTCCTTCCTGGGAGCCGGGAGTCAGGCAGGAGGAGGTTTGGCAGGCCCACGCCATGCCGGTGGCCTGCTTGGCCAGGCCTAGGGGGGGTGCGGGATTTGGGTAACCCCAGCACCCCTCTGCCGCCTTGCTCCAGATCTCCAGGGCTTCCCCGGGCCACACCCCCTGGGCAAGCCGGTGAGTTGGGTCCCTTGGTGGAGCTTGAAGTCCCTAGGCCTTCCCCCACTATCCATGCGGCTCCTTAGGGAGGGTCTGGGTGGGGCTCTGAACTTCTGTTCTCCCAGCTTCTTGAAGGATCTCTCCTTCCTGGGAGCCGGGAGTCAGGCAGGAGGAGGTTTGGCAGGCCCACGCCATGCCGGAGGCCTGCTTGGCCAGGCCTAGGGGGGGTGCGGGATTTGGGTAAACCCCAGCACCCTCTGCCGCCTTGCTCCAGATCTCCAGGGCTTCCCCCGGGCCACACCCCTGGGCAAGCCGGTGAGTTGGGTCCCTTGGTGGAGCTTGAAGGGACCCAAGGCCTTCCCCCACTATCCATGCGGCTCCTTAGGGAGGGTCTGGGTGGGGCTCTGAACTTCTGTTCTCCCAGCTTCTTGAAGGATCTCTCCTTCCTGGGAGCCGGGAGTCAGGCAGGAGGAGGTTTGGCAGGCCCACGCCATGCCGGAGGCCTGCTTGGCCAGGCCTAGGGGGGGTGCGGGATTTGGGTAACCCCAGCACCCCTCTGCCGCCTTGCTCCAGATCTCCAGGGCTTCCCCGGGCCACACCCCTGGGCAAGCCGGTGAGTTGGGTCCCTTGGTGGAGCTTGAAGGACCCTAGGCCTTCCCCCACTATCCATGCGGCTCCTTAGGGAGGGTCTGGGTGGGGCTCTGAACTTCTGTTCTCCCCAGCTTCTTGAAGGATCTCTCCTTCCTGGGAGCCGGGAGTCAGGCAGGAGGAGGTTTTGGCAGGCCCACGCCATGCCGGAGGCCTGCTTGGCCAGGCCTAGGGGGGGTGCGGGATGTGGGTAACCCCAGCACCCCTCTGCCGCCTTGCTCCAGATCTCCAGGGCTTCCCCGGGCCACACCCCTGGGCAAGCCGGTGAGTTGGGTCCCTTGGTGGAGCTTTGAAGGACCCTAGGCCCTTCCCCCACTATCCATGCGGCTCCTTAGGGAGGGTCTGGGTGGGGCTCTGAACTTCTGTTCTCCCAGCTTCTTGAAGGATCTCTCCTTCCTGGGAGCCGGGAGTCAGGCAGGAGGAGGTTTGGCAGGCCCACGCCATGCCGGAGGCCTGCTTGGCCAGGCCTAGGGGGGGTGCGGGATTTGGGTAACCCCAGCACCCCTCTGCCGCCTTGCTCCAGATCTCCAGGGCTTCCCCGGGCCACACCCCTGGGCAAGCCGGTGAGTTGGGTCCCTTGGTGGAGCTTGAAGGACCCTAGGCCTTCCCCCACTATCCATGCGGCTCCTTAGGGAGGGTCTGGGTGGGGCTCTGAACTTCTGTTCTCCCAGCTTCTTGAAGGATCTCTCCTTCCTGGGAGCCGGGAGTCAGGCAGGAGGAGGTTTGGCTGGCACTGGTAATCTCTGTCCAGTCTACATTTTCAAAATCGCGTGGGGGCTATTGCCCCCGCGCGCACAAGAAACATTAATAGTACTCTCACAAGAAACATTACTAGTACTCACTATCATTGAATTATGTTTTTATGTATGCAGAATGTCCATTTTGTACTCTGCCCTTTTGCATACCCCTTCATAAGTTCATATTTCTCTTTAACTTCTTTAACTCCTATCATCATTACTCCTTTTTTACCCTTTCTAACTTAAGTACTCTTGAGTCCTAATTCACAGACCAAAGTGGTGCCCTAGAGTTAACACCCACACAACTATTTTAAAAGGCATAAAAAGGACACATATCTTTTCAACATTTTATGCGTGTTTTCTTTGACGGCTATAACTTTGCTAAATACTTTCTTATACAGTGATGATCCCCCCCCCATTTTTTTTTATCTTCTCTTTGTGAACTACTCAATATGGAATTTGGTGTGAAAGAATCCCTCAGTTTAATACTTATGTTTGAACCAAGTCATGGGTCTTGTTGGAAATGTTCTTATGCCCCCATATATCTGATAGCACCACGTGGCTTTATATCTTGTTTGCGTAGGCACACTGACATGGGAAAATACTATACATACCAATAAGTTCTTATCTAATAGAAAGGGGAACACACAAATCTTGTAGTACAATGAGACCTTACACCCTGAACATTGACATAAAGACCTGGCACAGGCCTCAGAAGAATGGACATTCTCCATTTACCCCTTGATCTACAGAAGACATTTACAAAACATCCAAGGTTGTATATAACATCACCCGGAGGCATTCCTGTACCAGGGACGACCCTACAGCTGCTCTGACATCGATCTACTCAAAAGAGACATCCCTTAGCACTGAGAAGACAACAAGAACAATGACCTGTTTACTGGACAGGGCTTGCTGTATTGCCCATTTATGGTGAGGTTTGTCTATAACATCACCTGGAAGCAATCCTCTACCACGGAAGACCCTACCACTGCTCAGACATCGTCCTGCTCAAAAGAGACTTCCTTTAACACTGAGAAGACTTAACAACAACAACAACCTGCTTATAGGACAGGGCTTCCTGCATTCCCCTTTCATGGTGAAGTGAAACGAGAAGGCACTCCTCATCATGACTTCAATGTAGGACATGCAGATTCCAGAATCTTTAATACAGAAACATGAGACCAACAACAGAGACTCTGTGATAAGTGTGTTGGCGCTACGGACAATGTCTTGGATGCGAACGATAACTTTCCTGAGGCCTAGAGCTGGTCTTATGCCAGGAAACTTCAGGGGTAGGATCTCTTTGTATTTAGGCCAAGGCTATTCCTTTCCATGCCTCTCATATTTTGGTGGGCCTATGCAAACAACAATTGCCACTCTAACACCGTTTTTACTGTGCTCCTTTGACTCTAATCCTTAAAACACACCCACTTAAAATTTGAGGTTAACTTAAGCTAATATGCATGTACATGGAAATGTAAAAAACACTATGCCTCTAATGTTTAAGGAGTTACGTAAGCTTGATGGCTTTAGATTGCCTTGTGTGCTGTTAAGAAATATTATAATGTGCTACAATCTGGGGACTTGAGGGAAAAAGTAATTGCACATGGATTCTGTTTTATTTATCTTAACTTTTTTTGGTGAAAATTCAAAGTTAAGATATCAGCAAGGGGACTTCTTCTGATAATTATGTTATGGGTGATTGTCCTTCCACTGTAACTTTACCTTATCCTCTTTCTTTGCATCTTTTGTTCTCATAATTCATAATAAAAAAATATTAAAAAAAAAAAAAAAAAAAAAAAAAAAAAAAAAAAATAAAAATTTTAAAAAAAAAAAAAAAAAAAAAAAAAAAAAAAAAAAAAAAAAAGAGCATCTAACTTAAATTCAATCACAAAGGTGTCTTTACCTTTGATAGCATACCAGATGGGTTAAAATTAGTCAATTCTTTTGAAAGTTATGTTGAGTAAATTAGGACACAGATAAATAAAGAAGTTTAATAATCAAGTTGAAACAGAGACCTCCATTTATAGGGTCAATTAATAACTAAGAGTCTTTTCTTTAAATTTAAAAACAAATTGTCTTGAGACTGAGATTAAGGGTTAAAAGGAAAGGCCCTTCTCCCTCTCAATCATTGGCAACAAAACAAAGAGATGGGTCGGAATTTCACAGCATTAATATGATAGCTCTTGTTCTCTGATCACTAATGAGTAACCTGGATGAAATAAACCTCTTCTTTGCCAACATGCTTTTCCATCCTTTTGATGAACTAATAATCATTTACCTACAGCATGCAAGCATAGTAGCCCAGAAATGTTATACATATTTAGCAAGACCACATTCAAAATGAAAACACGAAAGGACTAAGTAGATGGCATCCAGAATTTTGAGCTCTATGGCACAAATTAAATTCTTTATTGTCATAACCTTCAAGGGAATAACCAAATTCTTAAATTTACTGGAATTCAATTGTATTGAGTGCTTGCAGATAAATGAGACATTGGCTGAGGACCAAATCTTTGATAAAATGGTGAAGACCATTGCAATGAAGTGCCTTTATCAGGATCAGTCTCTTAGTTAAAGATTGTAAACAGATAGATAAATAGTAGATAAAACAAAAGAAGTTTCCAAGAAAACTAGGATTTGGTGTTTCATTCTCTCACTGTTAACTGAATCACTGAGATTTGGAAGCCTTAATGGTAGCTATATCTTCTCCCTGATATATATACTGTATGAAGGGAGTATAATAGATAATTTCCCTAAGCCCCTAATAGTACAGCACTCTTTTTTTTTTTTAATTCCAAACTAAAACAAGCTGTTCACAAAAAGGACTTGTTACACTAGCAGTCCAAGGGGCTAAGGGTGAAGATATGGGATGCATGCTGGGAACAGTGGCAGAGGGAGCTCAACACTGGTGATGGGAATGGCCCTAATTCACTGCCACTATGTACCTTAAAAATAACTCTGAAAGACTTGTAATTCACATTAGTCTCAATAAAAATGTAAAGAAAATTATTTTGAATCTCCACGAGATACAGTTACAAAGTTACTCATGACTGAATTTCAGGTATACAATGTCCAATACCATCCTTCACCAGTGTACATTTCCCAACAACAATGTCCCCAGTTGGCTTCCTGATCTCCCTCTGACCTCCCCCTTGTTTGCCTCTATGGCAGATGTTTTTTCTTCTCTCTCTCTTTCTCTATCACTTTTTCCCTCCCTCCTTCCGTCTTTCTTTCTTCACTCTCTCTTGCTCACTCGTTCTTTCCTTCTTTCCCCTTAAACACTTGTTAATACAACATTCTTATTATTGGAGTCCTTAGTGTCATGTGGAGTGAGGAGCTAGAATATTTAATGGAGATCTTAAAAAAATATTAATGCCTGGGGTACTAAGGATAGCTATGATAGAGCTCCTGCCTTATTGGAATATGTCTGCAAGTTAAATTTCCAGAATTGCCTCACATATTGGATGGGCTTCAAGAGGACCTGACATTTGGGATCTCTGAAGTCATCATATACGTGATAAACCACATTTAAATGTTTTACTGTAGACACTGTAAAAAGAGTAAAGTGGAAGTGGTGGCATTTTTGAAACAAAAATATATCAAATCTTTAAAAAATAAAAAAAAAAAAAAAAAAAAAAAAAAAAAAAAAAAAGAGCTCTTATCTACTAGAGATAGGAACTCATAGTTGTTTACAATACAGGGTTATCTCCTACCTTGAAAATATGTCAAGTGGAATCAACTTAGACCTCAGGTGATTAGATACCATTCAACCAGCCTTGAACCCTGGATCCCAGACATAGAAACGGCACAGCTCCTCACAACAGCTGTAAGAAACAATCTCCATCTGGGACAGCCTTATTACTGCAGGGTCAACAACAAGGGCCAGCTCTAACATGATATCTCGACAATGAGGAAAATGTGAACAACTTGACCTTAGAGCAGTTTAGCCTACCTCACCAGCTAACGACAAGACAAAACCAGAAGACGCGGCACCCTTTGGTAGGTCCAAAAGCCAAGATCGTGATTTACAGATGACTGGATACTAGAACCACGACCAGAATGTATACATCTTGGGACCAATAAAAAAGCCCTAGTCTAGGTTTTGAACTAAGACCTGCACAATAAGCATGATCCCCAGTCCCAAAGGTCCGGCAGAGACAATTGTAACGGAAAGGGGCTTCTGGAAGAACAAAGAAAGACGCTATCCTAGATGCCTTCCTAGGTTCAGCGCAAAGACCAAGATCACCAACCACAGAAGATGGATTAAAATGGCACTGAGGTAACAGAACCTCTAGATTCACAAAGACTGACTTCACCATAAGTCCCACCTCAGGATATGTACAGATACTGGGACTGCTAAACACAGAGCTCTGACGGTATCACACTGGACAGAGCAGAAGCCTTCCACACACCAAAAAAAAAAAAAAAAAAAAAAACCACAACCTGGAGAGTAATGATCCTGAGCAAAGACTAGAGCTGATTCCATGACAGTATACTCCAAGGACGGAGAAACCCCATATCTTATAGGGCAAGTGAATTCCTTTTCGAATGACCCCAATATTTACTGTGCCAGGGCAGAAGGGAAAAAAAAAAATACAAAAAACACAAAACCTTGGTTATGTACATATATATATATATATATATATATATATATATCTATCTATATATATATATATATATATATATCTTACCTTCATTTATTATTGTTATTATTATTTTTATTTACCTAGCTATTTTGGTCGATTCCTCAGTTTGGATGTGATTATTGAAATTGTTGGCCCCAATTATTCTTTTTTTTTTTTCTTTTCTTTCTCTTCCTTTCTTTTCTTTCGTTATGTGCTACGCCATGTTTCTTATTTCAAGACCACGGCGTGTTTTTTGTTTGTTTGTGTTTGTTTTTAGTTTGTTTTGGTTTGTTTTTTATCTGTTTTTTTTGTGGTGCTTATCGTTATAGCTGGAGTCCTCACTGGATATTTGACACTTCTTTTTGGTACTGGTGGAGTGTTTCAACTTCTTTTTCTCCTTCATTTCCCAAATCGATGATGAGAACCTCTAGAAGGATTCTGCCCATTTTCGGGGTATTAAACTCTTACCCCGGCTTATTTATTTTCTCTTTTTCAGGCAAAACCACGCAACTTGAACTAGCTACCCCTGCCCCTACTTAGAGGGGGAAATAAGGGAGGCATCAAGACCAAACTGATGCAAGACTACTAAGTAGTTGGTTAGAGACAGAGGGGACCACATATTCTAGCCGCCCTGGGGGTGAGGGAAGAGGAAATGGGAGGTAAGACAGAAACGGGGGGTGTAGGGAGGACAATTTGGGATGGGAATCCCCCCTGATTTTATGTAAATATGTACCTAAAATATTATTGTCAACAATATGTAAGCCACTATGATCAAAATAAAAATTATATTAAAAAAAAAAAAAACAAAAAAAAAAAAACAACAAAAAAAAAAACCATAGATGAGTGAGACCATTCTGCGTCTTTCTTTCTCTCTCAAACTTATTTCACTCAGCATAATAAATTCCATGTGCATCCATATATAGGAAAATTTTATGACTTCATCTCTTCTGACAGCAGCATAATATTCCATTGTGTATATGTACCACAGTTTCTCTAGCCATTCATTTGCTGAAAGGTATCTTGGCTGTTTCCAGAGTCTTGCTATGGTAAATAGTGCTGCAATGAATATAAGTGTAAGGAAGGGATTTTTGTATTGCATTTTTATGTTCCTAGGGTATATTCCAAGGAGTGGTATAGCTGTGTCAATTGTGAACTTGATTTCCAGTTTTTGGAGGAATCTCCATAAAGGTGGAACTAGATGGCATTCACACCAGCAGTGGATAAGAATTCCTTTCTCTCCACATCCCTGCCAACACTGCTTGTTCTCATTCTTTGTGATGTGTGCCAATATCTGGGGTGTGAGGTGGTACCTCATAGTTGTTTTGATTTGCATCTCCCTGATGATTAGTGATGTGGAGCATTTTTTCATGTGTCTTTTGGCCATTTGTATTTCTTCTTTGTCAAAAGTGTCTGTCCATTTCTTTTCCCCATTTTTTGATGGGATCAGATGTTTTTTTCTTGTAAAGTTCTGTCAGTGCCTTGTATATTTTGGAGATTAGCCCCTTGTCTGATGGGTATTGGGTGAATAGTTTATCCCACTCAGTGGGGGGTTCTTGTATCCGGGGCGCTATTTCTTTTGAGGTGCAGAAGCTTCTCAGTTTAATATATTCCCATCTGTTGATCTCTGCTTTCACTTGCTTGGAGAGTGCAGTTTCCTCTTTGAAGATGCCTTTAGTCTCAATGTCCTGGAGTGTTTTACCTACGTGTTGTTCTATATATCTTATAGTTTTGGGTATGATATTGAGGTCTTTCATCCATTTGGATTTTACCTTCATACATAATGATAGCTAGAGGTCTAAGTTCAATTTTTTGCAAGTGGCTATCCAATTGTGCCAACACCACTTGTTGAAGAGGCTTTCTTTGCTCCATTTAGGATTTCTTGCTCCTTTATCAAAAATTAGGTGATTGTATGTCTGGGGAACATTCTCTGAGTATTCAAGCCTATTCCACTGATCTGAGGGGCCCTATCTTTATTCCAATACCATGCTGTGTGATAACTATTGCTTTATAGTACAGTTTAAAGTTGGAGAAAGTAATTCCTCCCATATTCTTTTTCCCAATGATTGCTTTAGCTATTCTAGGGTGTTTTAATGTTCCAAATGAATTTCAAAAGAGCCTGATCCACTTCTTTGAAATGTCATGGGTATCTTTAGAGGGATCACCTTAAATCTGTGCAATTCTTTGGGTAGTATTGCCATTTTAATGATGTTAATCCTGCCCATATCCTTGAGCAGGGGTATGTGTTTCCATTTCCGCGTGTCGCTCTCTTATTTCTTGGAGCAGAATTTTATAGTTTTCTTTGTATAGGTCCTTCACAGTTTAGTCAAGTTGATTCCAAGATATTTGAGTTTGTGTGGAACTATTGTGAATCGGGGTTGTTTTCTTAATGTCCATTTCTTCCTTATTACTATTGGTGTATAGAAAGGCCATTGATTTTTTGTGTGTTAATTTTGTAGCTTGACTTTCTTTCTTTCCTATCTGGATTCCCTTGATATCTTTTTCTTGCCTAATCGCTATAGCAAGTACTTCCAGTGCTATGTTAATAGGAGTTGTGAGAGATGACAGCCTTGTCTTGTGCCAGAATTTTAGAGGAAAGGCTTTCCGTTTTTCTCCATTTAGGACAATATTTGCCTCTGGCTTGTGGTAGATGATCTAAACTATTATTGAGAAAGGTTCCTTCATTCCCATCTTTCTGAGAGTTTTGATCAAGAATGGTGTTTGACCTTATCAAATGCTTTCTCTGCATCTATTGATATGATCATGTGGTTTTTATTTTTCTTGCTGTTGATTTTGTGTATTATGTTGATAGATTTACGGATGTTAAACCATCCTTGCATTCCTGGGATGAAACCTACTTGATCGTAGTGGATGATCTTCTTAATGAGGTATTGAATTTTTTTGCCAGGATTTTGTTGAGGATCTTTGCTTCTGTATTCATCAGCAATATGATCTGTAATTTTCTTTTTTTGGTAGCATCTCTGTCTGGTTTAGGTTGTCAAGTGATGTTAGGCTTCATAAAAGCTATTTGGAAGTGTTCTTTGTTTTTTCAATTTTATGAAAGAGTCTTGCCAAAATTGGGTAGTAGTTCCTCTTGGAAAGTTTGAAAGAATTCATTAGTGATCCATCGGGCCTGGGCTTTTGTTTTTGGGCAGGACATTTGATTACCTTTTTAATTTAATCAATGGTGATGGGTGTGTTTTAGATATGCTACATCCTCTTCCTTCAACTGTGGAAGATTATGAGTCCAAAAATGTATCCATTTCTTCTAGGTTTTAATTTTAATGGCATAGAGTTTCTCAAAGTAGTTTCTGATTACCCTTTGGATCTCTACCATATCAGTAGTGATCTCTCCTTTTTCATTCCTAATATGAGTTATCAAGCTTCTCTCTCTCTCTTTGTTAGTTTTGCCAGTGGTCTATCAATCTTGTTTATTTTTTCAAAGAACCAACTTCTGCTTTCATTGATCTTTTGGATTGTTTTTCGGGTTTCCAATTCATTGATTTCTGCTATCAGCTTTGTTATCTCCTTCTGTCTCTTTATTTTGGGTCCTTTTGTTGAGTACTTTCTAATTCTATGAGCTGCATCATTAAGCTGTTCCAGTATGCCCCCTTCTTCTTTCTTTATGTGTGCTTGCAGAGCTATAAATTTTCCTCTCTGTACTGCTTTTGCTGTGTCCCATAGGTTCTGATAGTTTGTGGTCTTCAATTGTCATTTGTTTCTAGGAAGGTTTTGATTTCCTCTTTGATTTCATCTCGGACCCATTGGTTATTCAGTATTAGGCTGTTTAACTTCCAGGTATTAAAGTTTTTCTTCTGTGTGGCTTTGTAGTTTACACATAATTTCAGGACTTTGTGGTCAGAAAAGGCAACCTGCAAAATTTCTATCTCTTGGTATCATGGAGGGATGTTTTATGTGCTAGCATGTAGTCTATCCTGGAGAATATCTCATGTACTTTAGAGCAGAATGTGTATCTGGGCTTCTGGGGGTGGAGGTGTCCTGTAATGTATCTACTAGGCCTCTTTCTTCCATTTCTTTTTTCAGGTCTAGTATATTCCTGTTGGTTTCAGTCTTGTTCACTTGTCAATTGTTGACAATGCCCTGGTGTTGAGGTCTCCAACAATTATTGTGTTGTTATTGATATTATTTTTCAGATTTGTCAACAATTGTGTTAAATATTTGCTGGGCCTTCATTCTGTGCATATATGTTTAGGAGAGTGATTTCTTCCTGGTGTATGTGTCCCTTGATTAATACAAAATGTCCATCTTTGTCCCTTACAACTTTCCTAAATATAAAGTTTGCATCATCTGATATTAGTATGGCCACCTCCAGCCTTTTTTATGGGTATGTTGTTTGCTTGGATGATTTTCTTCAGCCTTTTATTTTGAGTCTATGTTTGTTCTGGAACTATTCAGGTGTGTTTCTTGTAGGCATCAGAAGGTTGGATTGAGTTTTTTTTTCCATTTAGCCACTCTGTGTCTCTTAACTGGTGCATTTAGTCCATTGACATTGAGAGAAAGAATTGTCCTGGAGTTAGTGCCATTCTTTATATCGAAGTTTGGTGTGTCTGTTGGTCAGTCTTGTCTTAAAGTAGGCTGTTCAGTTTTTCTTTTAAGAATGGTTTTGAGTCTGTAAAGTTTCTGAGCTGTTGTTTGTCTGTGAAACCATGTATTTTTTCTTCAAACCTGAAAGTAAGTTTTACTGGGTGCAATATTTGAGGCGAAGCATTTATTTCATTGAGCTAAATCACTATGTCCTGCCACTGCCCTCTAGCCTTGAGTGTTTCTGGTGACAGGTCTGCAGTAAATCTCAAGTTTGTTCCCTTGAATGTAATTTCTCTTTTCGATCTTGCTGCTTTCAGAATTCTGTCTCTATCTGTCGGATTTGTCATTGTGACTAGGATGTGTCTTGGGGTGTTTATTCTGGGGTCTCTTTTAGTTGGCACTCTTCAGGCGTGCAAGCTTTTGATTGCATGTATTCATTAGCTCTGGTAGTTACTCTTTAATGATGTTCTTGACCGTTGATTCTTCCTGGAGATTTTCTTCCTGGGTCTTTGGGGCTCCAATGATTCTTAAGTTGTTTCTGTTGAGCTCATCATAGACTTCTATTTTTATTTGTTTTCATTCTTTGACTAATTTTTCCATTGTTTGATCATTTGCTTTAAGGCTTTTTTCCAATTTCTTCTGCTGTATGGAATTGTTATTCATCTCATTCTCCAGTGTATTAATTCTATCCTCAGCTGCTGTTAACCTGTGGCAAAGCTCAACCATGTTTTTCTTCAATTCATCTACTGAGTTTTTCAGACCTATTATTTGACCTGAAATTTCAGGTCATGATATATTATAAGTAATATTTGAATTTAATTGATTATTCTCAACTAAATCTAATAATTTTGTGTATTTTCTGATTTCTATCTCCATATTCTCTTGATTCTTATTAGTGTTTTCTTCTATACTCTTTGAGTTCTTTGAACATCTTCCATATTGCAACTCTAAACTCCTTATCTGAGAGACTGACTAGTTGGTCATGTTCAAGTTATCAGAGTTGCCATCGTTATTCTCTATTTCTGGCACTGGCCTGTGTTGTTTCCCCATTGTCACACTTGTATTGTGGGTTTTTCTACGTGTTGTGGTTGTATTCATAAGCTAAATGATGTGCCCGGCCGGGAAGCGAAGTGGAGTGGCCATGCTCCTCTGGCTCCATCCTTTCTGGGCTTGTAAACTCACCTCCAGGGAAGGCTCCAGGGAAGGTGAGCTCTCCGCAGATGAGCCACACACAGGATGAAATCAGGCTGAAAATGAAGCACAGCACATAAGACAGGCAGATAGGAGTGCTGGCATCTGAGTTCCAGCAGAGTTCAGTGGCTTCCCCTCTGGGATTGTAAAGTCAGCCATTTCTCACTCACTCACTTCCTCGCTGGGTCACTTCAGAATGCAGTTTTTTGGGGGGTCGCTTCCCAGGGCTCTGAGGAGAGCTTCAAGAATTCAGAAAAGACTGAGTTCCCATATGATCCAGCTATACCACTCCTAGGGATATACCCTAGGAACACAAAAATACAATACAAAAATCCCTTCCTCACACCTATATTCATTGCAGCACTATTTACAATAGATAGAATCTGGAAACAACCAAGATGTCCTTCAGTAGATGAGTGGCTAAAGAAACTGTGGTACATACACACTATGAACACTACAGAGCCATCAGAAAAGATGAAGTCATGAAATTTTCCCAAACATGGATGAACATGGAAACTATTATCTTGAGTGAAATAAGTCAGAGGGAGATAGATAGACACAGAATAGTCTCACTCATCTATTGCATTTAAGAAAAATAAAATATATTATTGTAATAATACACAGACAATAGAGATGAGACCCAGAAGTACAGGCTCACGATATGAAACTTAAGAGTGGTGAATGCACTTAGAGAAATAATACATTAACACCTATCATGATAATGGTAGTGAGTTAGAGAAATAGAATCCCTGTTTTGAAAGCAGGCAAGGGGTAGAGGAGGAGAGAGATGGGCTCATTGGTGGTGGGAAGATTGCACAGGTGAAGTGGGGTGTTCTTTTATGACTGAAACCCAACTACATACATATTTTTAATCCCGGTACTTAAATGAATATATTATTATTTTAAAAAATAATTTAAAGGCTAGTATATATATAAAATACATGATATATTATAAGTAATATTTGGATTTAATTGATTATTCTCAACTAACATCTAATAATTTTGTGTATTCATAATTATCAGGAAGGTAAAATGGGAACCTTAATACTTTAACTATATATTTTGCATTCTATCTTAATTTTTAGTTAATTAATGCATTTGGTGAACACCAAAATTATAATATATTTTATGTAATTAAAAAACGCCTTCTTTAAACTTACTTTTAAACCTACTTAAGAGAAGCTGCAGGTGGAAGAAATTAATCCACTAAACAAAGCCTTTCTTGATTGCAGGTGTTTAAGACATAAATAAGGTTGCATGTGCTCAAAATTGCTCTTTAAAATTTCCCTGGATCCCTACTAAAAAGCATGGATGACTTCTGAGTAAAGTGAAAGAAGAATTCCAACATATTTTATGAGCTGAGTATTCAGGAGAAATGAAGAGCACATCTAGCAGAAGTAATATTTTAAAGTCATGTTACTTCAAGTAATTTGAGTCAACCATATGAGGAGTGTTTTGGTGCATCCTAATTGTAATTTCTCTTCTTAAAACTTTCATACCCATGGCTGAGCATATATTGTTAAATTAATATAAGTTGGAGATACATATAATGGTATTCTACAATAGCTGTTTTAAAATTTTTATTACTTTAATTATGTGTAATACAATAAATTGTTATTTATTTAAACTTTTTATAAAATTGTGCTATTAAAGAACAGTAAAATCTACATACTGTAAATGAAATTCAACTTCACATTCAACAGAACCATGACATTCTATTTCACACTTGATTGGTTTACTAAAGACCCAACTTTCATAAAGAATATAGCATCCCTGCTTAGAGAAGTCAGTTTAACTATTAAAAGAAGCATGTAAGAGGTCTCTAAACTAATATCAGTCAGTAACAGACTTATTTATGAAAATAAATTTTTATTTTTAATTTATTTATTTATTTTTGAGGGGGTCACACCCGGCGGTGCTCAGGGGTTACTCCTGGCTGTCTGCTCAGAAATAGCTCCTGGCAGGCATGGGGGACCATATGGGACACCGGGATTCGAACCAACCGCCTTTGGTCCTGCATCGGCTGTTTGCAAGGCAAACGCCGCTGTGCTATCTCTCCGGGCCCCTAAATTTTTATTTTTTTATAATATCTTTAAGCATTATGATTAGAAACATGTTTGTAATTGGTTTCAATCATTAAAAGTACACCCCCTGTTCAACCTTCTCATCACTAGTGCCCCCATATCCCTTCTCCCCCAACCCCTTTCTGTCTTTGAGACAGGCATTCTATTTCTCTCACTCACTATACCATTCTCATGTTAGTTGTTGGTGTAGTTATTTCTCTAACTAAACTCACCACTCTTTGTGGTAAGCTTCATAACATAGGTTGGTCCTTCCAGCCTTCATCTGTATTGTCTCTGGGTATTATTACCAAGCTGTCTTTTATAAATGTGAATATTTTAAAGCATCAAGAGACACTTATATTCATTGCAGCGCTATTTACAATAGCTAGACTCTGGAAACAACCCTGATGCCCTTAAACAGATGAATGACTAAAGAAATGGTAGTACAACTACACAATAAAAAATTATGCAGCCATCAGGAGAGATGAAGTCATAAAATTTTCCTATACATGGATGGATATGGAAACTATTATGTTTAGTGAAATAAGTCAGGGGAGAGAGATAGATGCAGAATAGTCTCACTCATCTATGGGATTAAAGAAAAATAAAACACATTATTATAATAATACAAAGAGACAATAGAGAAGAGGCCTGGAAGGACCAGCTCATGATATGAAGCTTACCACAGAGAAGGGTGAGTACAGTTAGAGAAATATAACTACACTAACAACTATGATGACAATGTTAATACGTAAGTAAAGTAGAATGCCTGTATCAAATACAGGAAGGAGGTGGGGGAGGAGGGAGATAGAGGGCATTGGTGGTGGGAATATTGCACTAGTGAAGGTGGGTGTTCTTTTTATGACTGAACCCCAATTTCAACATGCTCATAATTATGTGCTTAAATATATTATTTAAAATAATAGAATCAAGAGATCCAAACTTCAACAATCTAAATTTAAATGGGCCTTTTATACTGTCAGGCCAGGGGAAAAGTGTGGTGGTATTGGATGTATTCAGAAAACTTTGGTGAAGGGAGCTCAACACTGGTGATAAGAATGGCCCTGATTCACTTTATATCTGAAATGGAACTATGAAGGACTTTGTAGATCTCTAATGGTTTCAATAAAAGAAAAGAAAAGAAAAGAAAAATAGGTTAAAATTTAAAAAATTCATACTAAAAGTAGTGATAATGGGAACAGGGTAAAAAAAGAATTCAAAGAAAGTGAATTTCTATATTAATTTCTATAATAATCTCCAAACCTATATATTTCTGAATTTTTAACTCTGGTGTTACCAAGTAAAGCAAAACTAAGAATGTTCTCAATTGTTACTCCACCCTGAATTTACGTGTAGTGACCTGAGACCCACCCATTTCTGGGAGGGGTCTTGGGAACCGGATATTAGGTGTGACCTTACCTGCAAGACCCGGCCCATTCCTGGGAGGGGTCTTGGAATAGGTAGATAAACCCTGGAGCCTGGGGATGAGGGGTCAAAGGAAGATGGCTGAATTATAAGATGCAGGGCTAAGAATGGCCGAATGCTTGAAAGGTTATGAGATAGGCCACACACCTGTGGTGGTCAGGGCATGAATAAAGTTGATGCTTCCTAATGCCTGCATGTGAGTGAGTCTTCATTACGCCGATCACCTGGGCCTGGAACCTGCCGGTTCATGGGGGTTGCTGAGCCACGTGGCCTGGGATGGCAGAAAGAAATTCATCGCCATCCATTGCCATCCAGCCCCATCGTTAATTATTTGATGCAACAACCAATATTTTTGTAACTTTTTTTTTTACCACAAAAAGATTATAGTTTCTGGGCCAGAACGGTGGTGCATAGCGATAAGGCATCTACTTTGCACCCGGGACATGGATTTTTATGCTGAGTGAAATGAATCAGAGGGAGAGACATTGAGTAATTTAATGCAGTTAGGGAACTGAGTTAGGTAGCAGTTAGGTATCTCCATGGTATGGAACTGATCACTCTATACAAGAACTGAGTGGTGAAAGTGGATTAAGTGATAAGTATGGCATCCCTTAATTAGCTATAATGCAAATCACTGTGTCAAAAAAGTGTGTGTGTGTGTGTGTGTGTGTGTGTGTGTGTGTGTGTGTGTGAAAAGAGGGTGGGGGAAGAGGGAATAAAATGCCTGCTCCAGGGGCAGGTAAGGGATGGCAGGTGGGAGGGGAAACTGGGACATTAGTGGTAGGAAATGTGTACTGTACTGCAAACAATATCTCAATATCTCAAAAAATATCTCAAGGGAAAAAAAAGGAAGAAAGAGAGATGTTTTCCCCTGAGACAGGAAGGAAGTGAGGAAGGAACTGAGGACATTGGTGGTTGGAAATGTGCTCTGTGAAGGCTATATATTGTATGACCGTAACTGAAGCATGAACAACTACCTGTTTGTGTGTTGGAGGGGAAACAAATGTATTGTGAAAAACCTTGTAACCATGGTGTTTAAACAAAAATATGTGTTAAAAATACTGGTGATTCTTGGAGGAACCATATAGGATGCCAGGATTGGATCAAACCCTGCCTGGTAGCTGCATGAAGGGCAAATGTTCTACTGGCTTTGCTATTTCTCTGGCCCCTCCTTTTGAAAAAAAAAAGGTGGCTATCCCTCTCAAGGTGAGAAAATTAAGGAAGAGAACATTGTCTAACTTAGTGGTTGATCTATTTTACTAGTAGTTTGATCCCCCAGCGTCCCATATGGTTCCCCAAACCAAGAGGAAATTCTGAGTGCATAGCCAGGAGTATCCCCTGAGTGTCACTGGGTGTGGCCAAAAAAAAAAAAAGGAAAGAAAAAGAAAGAAATAAAACAAAAAGGGAAGATTAAAAGTTTCTATTACATCTGCTTATCTGTTTATAGGCTTTCATAGTATACAACTGGAACCTCTATTAAACTCTGCCTATATTTCTAAACAAGAAAAGCTTTCAAAATAATATTCTTTGAGCACTACAATTTTTGGCCTAACTTAGAAAACAAAGATTTTTAAACAGTCATTATTTTTAAAACTTCCACTATACTTTTTGGGTAATAAAATTCTCCTTGTTTTTATTCATTGAGACCAGCAACTTTAAAGCAAAAGTAGAGATAATTCTTACTGAAATATTGTTCTTTTTAATAAGGTATAAATTGAAATCTAAGAAAACACTCATCCTAAGTAGATTATTTCATTTTTCTGACTAAGTAAGAAAATAATAGCAGTATATAATATTAAGAAAGAACAATCAATGGAAGTATACTGGATTCTTCTAGAGGCTGTCAAGAAATAGAAAATTAAACTTTCAAAAATAAAAAAACAGTATATTAATACACACATATGTAAGAACTTGTTGGAAATATATCCCTTCTTATAAATAAAAGCCAATCTTTACTGTAGAGGCAGTACACAGCACTCTGAAGATGTTTCATTTATTTATCTATCTTGGGAGATAGGATAGGGGAAGTAAGTATGTAGTGTGACACACAGACTATATGAGGATTCCTCAAAAAACTGAAAATTGAGCTCCCATATGATCTAGCTATACCATTCCTTGATATATACCCTAGGAACACAAAACTACAATACAAAAATCCCCTCCTCACACCTATATTTATTGCAGCACTATTTATAATAGTCAAATTCTGGATGCCAAGATGCCCTTCAACAGATGATGGTTAAAGAAATGGTGGTACATATACACAATGGAATATTATGCAGACATCAGGAGAGATAAGTCATGAAATTTTCTATATGTGAATGGACATGGAAACTATCATACTGAGTGAAGTGAGTCCTAGGGAGAGAGATAGACACAGAATAGTCTCACTCATCTATGGGTACTAAGAAAAATAAAAGACATTTTTGCAATAATACCCAGAGATCATAGAGATGAGGCCTGGATGGACTGGCTCACGATATGAAGCTCACCACAAAGATTGGTGACAGCAGTTAGAGAAATAACTACACTAACAACTACCATGACAATGTTAATGAGTGAGAGAAGTAGAATACAGAATGCCTGTCTTGAATACAGGCGGGAGGTGGGGGAGAAGAAAATCGGGCCATTGGTGTTCAGAATGTTGCACTGATGAACCCAACTACAACCATGTTTGTAATCACAGTGTTTAAATATATTCTTTTAAAAATGGGTGCTTTAGCTTAAACACAAATATTATTAGTTAAGCAACTGCACCACTGACACAGTTAGAATACATTTTTTTTAGATTCAAAGCCCTTTTTTCTTCAAAGCCACATCATCCTTAACCGTAACTTTGCTATGTAAAACTGCCTTCTTGTTTGCTTACTTGCTTGTTTGATTCTCTTTTGAAGACAAAATAACAGGTTGGACCTTTGTGCAGGGATAAGTTTCCTTTTGTTCTTGGTCCCTGCAAATAAACTCTTTTCTCTTCAACACCCCCAAAAAAACTTAAAATTTTTATGTGAAGTTTGAGAACTTAGAAATATTATTTTAAGACTCTCATTTTCTTTCATTTAAAAAATAAGCTTGAGAGGAAAAGGAGTGGTGGCACAGGGTAGAGCATTTTTCTTACACACGACTGACCCAGGATGGACCTCGGTTTGATCCCCTGGCATCCCATATGGTCCCCCAAGCCAGGAGCTATTTCTGAGCGCATAGCTAGGAGTAACCAACCCCTGAGCATCAAGGGGTGTGGCCCAAACCCAAAAACCAAAAGAAAAAAAAAACCTTGTTGGTATATATTTTACTTACAACTCAACAAAATTAAATGACTAACTACTCTATTATAATTGGTAAGTAGTTACTTTTCTTCTAAAATGTAACTTCTTTGAAGAATAAACTATTATTTGCTTTCTTTTTTGACTTTTTTGTTTGGTTTGGAGGCCTCACCTGACTATTCTCAAATTTTCTTCTTGACTCTGTGCCCAGGTATCACTCCTGACTGCTCAGGGAATATATACTTGATGTCCCAGATTTGATCAAGCTCAGCCATATGAAAGGCAAATGCCTTGTTCCCTGTACTTCCTCTTTCTTTCCCCTTCTCTTCCCCCCTCTCTATCTCTCTCTCTTCCTCTCTGTCTCTTCCTCTCTCTCTCTCACTCTATCTCTCTCTTACACACACTTTTTACATTGCACTTCTCATTTACTTAGGCCATACATGTAAATATAAGTGTATCTTGTAATTGGACAGTACCTACTATGTTCTGGGCACTTTCTAAGTACCTTGTGTTTTTTGGGTTGTTTTTTAATTTTTATTACTTTTTTATAGCTCCTTCAAACTTTATTTTTTATCTTTATTTAAAGACCATGACTACAAACATGACTGTAGTTGGGTTTTAGTCACAAAAAGAACACCCCCCTTCACTAGTGCAATATTCCCACCACCAATTCACCCCATGTGCCTCCATCCACAAGCCCTGCCTGTATTCGACACAGGCATTCTATTTCTCTCATTCATTAACATTGTTATGGTAGTTGTTAGTGTTCTAACTGCACCTCATTGAGGTGAGCTTCATATCATGAGCCGCTCCTTCTGGCCTTCATCTCTGGGCATTATTATAATAATGTCTTTTATTTTTCTTGTTTCCAGACTCTGGCTATTGTAAATGGTGCTGCAATGAATATTGATGTGAGGAAGGGATTTTTGTATTTTGTTTTTGTGTCCTTAGGTTATATCCCTAGGAGTAGTATAGCTGGATCATATGGAAGCTCAATTTTCAGTTTTATGAGGAATCTCCATATTGTTTTCCATAAGGGCTAGACTAGGTTGCATTCCCACCAGCAGTGAATGAGACTTTCTTTCCCTCCACATCCCCACCAGCACTTACTGTCCTTGGTCTTTGTAATGTGTGCCCGTCACTATAATGTAAGATGGTACCTCATTGTTGTTTTGATTTGTTTTGATTTCCCTGATGTGGAGCATTTTTCATGTGCCTTTTGGCCATTTGTATTTCTTTGAGAAATTGTTTATTTCTTCTCCCCATTTTTTGATGGGGTTAGATTTTTTTTCTTGTTAAGTTCTGTCAGTAACTTTTATACCTTAGATATTAGCCCTTTGTCTGATGGGTATTGGGTAAATAGTTTCTCCAACCTGTGGCTGGCTTTTGTATTCTAGGCACTATTTCCTTTGAGGTGCAGAAGCTTCTCAGCTTAATAAGGCTCATCTGTTTACTTCTGTTTCCACTTGTATGGAGAGTGGTATTTCTGCCTTGAAGATGCCTTTAGTCTCAATGTCATGGAGTGTTTTACCTACATGTTGTTCAATATACCTTATGGTTTTGGGTCTGATATCCAGGTATTTAATCTATTTGGATTTGGCCTTGGTGCATGGTGTTAGATGAACTTCTGAGTTCTCTTTTTTGCAAGCTGCTGATCAGTTGCTACAACACCACTTGTTAAAGAGGCTTTCTTTGCTCCATTTTGCATTTCTTGCCCCTTTATCAAAGATTAATTGATTGTATATCTGGGGCACATTTCTCTGAATACTCAAGTCTGTTCCACTGATCTGAGGGTCTGTCTTTACTCCAGTACCAAGTTGTTTTAATGACTATAGCTTTGTAATACAATTTAAATTGTGGAAAAATGATGCCCCCCATACTCCTTTTCTCAAGGGTTTCTCAAGCTATTCGTGGGTATCTATTGTTCCAAATAAATTTCAGGAGTGTTTAATCCACTTCTTTGAAGAATGTTATGGATATCCTTAGAGGGATTGCATTAAATCTGTACAATGCTTTGGGGAGTCTTGCCATTTTAATGATGTTAATCCTGCCAATCCATGAGCAGGGTATATGTCTGTCTCTATTTCCTTGTGTCCTCTTTTATTTCTTGAAGCAAGATTTTCCAGTTTTCTTTCTATAGGTCCTTTACAACTTTAGTTAAGTTGACTCCAAGATATTCAAGTTTGTGTGACACTTATGTGAATGGGTTTGTTGTTTTTAATGCAAAGATGGTTTAACATACATAAATGAATCAACATTATTCACCATATCAACAAAAATAAAAATAAAAACCATATGATCATATCAATAGATGCAGAAAAAGCATTTTGATTAGGTTCAACACTCATTCTTAAAAAAAAAAAAGCTCATCAAAATGGGAATGACAGGAACTTTTCTCAATATAGTCAAGGCCATCTACCACAAGCCAATGGCAAATATTATTCTCAATGGAGATAAATTAAAGGCATTTTCTCTAAAATCTAGTACAAGACTGCCCTCTCTCATCACTACTATTTAACATAGAGTTAAAAGTTCTTGCCATAGTTATTAGGCAAGTAAAAGATATCAAGGGCATCCAGATTAAAAAAAAAAAAAACAAGAGGTCAATCTCTCACTGTTTGCAGATAACATGATAATATATTTATTTATTTATTTATTTATTTATTTATTTATTTATTTATTTTGTCCCACCTGGCAGCACTCAGGGGTCACTCCTGGCTCTACACTCAGAAAATCGCTCCTGGCAGGCTTGGGGGACCACATATGATGCTGGGGTTCTAACCACCTTCTGCATGCAAGGCAAATGCTCTACTTCCGTGCTATTTCTTCATCCCCCTATAATATATTTAGAAAACCCTGAAGACTCTACCAAAAAGCTTATAGAAACAATAGATTCATATAGCAAAGTGGCAGGCTACAAAATTAACATGAAAAAATCTATGGCCTTCTTATCCACCAATAAAGATAGAAAAGAAATGGATATTAAAAAGGAGCTTTTTTTTAAAATAAATATCCTCAATACATTAAAAAAAAGACATTATCAGTATCACCTTACCAATGAAAAATTGAGGCACAAATAGTTTAATAACCAGTTAATCAGTAAATATGGGAATACCTAAAATACGGTATCACAATGACAGACATTGGGGATGACAAGGTGACATATTATCAAATTGAGAAGATACTTGTGATTTCTGTTTTTATTTTTATTTTTTGGTTTTTCAGGCCACACCCATTTAATGCTCAGGGGTTACTCCTGGCTAAGCTCTCAGAAATTGCCCCTGGCTTGGGAGGACCATATGGGACACCGGGGGATGGAACCGCGGTCGCGATCTTTCCTTGGCTAGCGCTTGCAAGGCAGACACACCTTATCCCTAGTGCCTCCTCACCGGCCCCTGTTTCTATAGAAACAAAAAAAACATTTGATAGCTTCCTCAGATATGAGTGAGTCATATCCAGTCACAGACTCTAAAAGAAGAAGAATGGGGTATGTTATTGAAAAATTGTCAAAATAAGAAAGACCTTAGCAAAAATTTGAGAAAAATAGAAAATAGTAAAAAGGGACAATGATCACTAAGGCAATTAAAGGGGATGTCCCAGATATGTATTTTTGCTGAGTGAGGCATTTAAAGGACATCTACTATCCCCAGTTCTAGAGAACCACTAGTATTAGGAGAATTTCGCTGAAACTCATGAACCAACCAGAATAAAGGAAATTATGCCTTTGCATTAGAGAAAGTAGTCAAATTTTATCTTTACTTTCTCAAAGAGAGCAGGTTTTCTGAGTAATAAATGAAAATCTTGTACACACAGGTGCACACGTGCACACACCAGCATTGTTGGTATAAGTATGTAGATAGGGAAAAATCAATAAAGGAAGTGTCAAAAATGTCAAAAAAGCATATTCCAAAAAAATGTATCAATGCTAAATATTTTCTGTAATACTGGTGGTAGAATTCACAGTAATACTGACTAAACAGGACTGAAAGTAAACAGTGAAATTTTGAATTTAAATGAGTACATCAAGAGAAGAAAACTGAATTTTATTTTTGTAACTATGAAAGAATCAGTGATGAGGGAAAGAGCATGATCCATTTTGGTTTAGTCTTTTAACTTTTTGAAGAAAGAATACTATATTATTTGACACATTTCCTTGTTTGTATTGTATTTCTCAAATATCTTACCAGTATCTTTTAACATTTTTGATATTTACTCATATTTTGAATATTGATTTAGATATATACAGGCTCAAACATACTCCCAAATTTGTGTTATATAAGTTCTGATGATGAAGTCCAGACACTATAGTTACTGCAGCCATTTGAAGCTGAGTAAAACATATAGAAATAAAAAGAAAAAGTAAGAAAAAAGTTCACAGGTAATATATACTCATTACAAAAAAGGAAAATAACTATCTGCATGGTCAACAGAAAAGAAGGAATCACAAACCACTTAAGCAGGATATGGTATAAAATTACTCTTCACTAAAAGTCAAGAATTTAAACACACAGTGGAGATATTCATTGAATTTTGATAATGTGGTAATAAACTACAGTACTTTTTGTTATTTGTTTTTAATAGTATCTTTATTTAAGCACCATGATTACAAACATGATTATAGTTGGGTTTCAGTCATAAAAGGAATACACCAGTGTAACATTCCCATCACAATGTCTCCATCTCTCTCCTTCCCCACCCCCTGCCTGTATTTGAGACAGGCATTCTACTTTTCTCACTCATTAACATTATCATGGTATTTGTTAGTGTAGTTATTTTTCTAGATAATTATCCTCCTAGAAGATTACCTACTCTCTCAATCTTGCTCTCTCTCCTCCATTTCTCTTATTTCTCTCCTTGTCCTCCTGCCTCCCTTTTCTTGTCTTCTTTTGCCTTTCCAGAGTCTTTCTCACCACTCCTAATTTCAATTAACTTTCCTATGTTCACCTTAACTGAACTCGTGAAGGCTTATCTTTCCACCCTTTAACTGTCTAATACTTAGTCCTCTACATTTTATCAAAACTCTTCTTAACTAAATACTGTGCTGTCTATACGTAGAAATATCTCTCCTCTCCTCCATTCTTTTCTATCTACATAACTGACTCCTCTAGTGCCTAGATCAAGTGTTATTTCTACAGTAAAGTACTATATAATCTTCCTCTTTATTATCATTTTGTATAATAAACTATTTTGCAAGTGAGTCACTTAAAAGAAGAGACTTGGGGGCTGGTGAGATAGCATGGAGGTAGGGCATTTGCCTTCCATGCAGAAGGACAGTGGTTCAAATCCTGGCATCCCATATGGTCCCCTGTGCCTGCAAGGGGCGATTTCTGAGTGTAGAGCCAGGAGTAACCCCTAAGCACTGCCAAGTGTGACCCAAAAACATAACGAAGAAGAAAAGAAGAAGAAGAAGAAGAAGAAGAAGAAGAAGAAGAAGAAGAAGAAGAAGAAGAAGAAGAGACTCTTTAACTAAAAAAGTTATGGTTTGGCAATGTAATCTTGGCTCAATTGGTCACACTTGTGAGTCATTTGTTCTCTGATAAAATTCCCTTTATATCTCTCCTTAAGTACTGATTGAAGGTATGGATTCTTATCTAGGATATCTTACCTCTACAGGATGTCACAATTTTTGATGAGGACAAATTCCAGAATCCAAAACATTACCACTTATACACATTCTATTAGCAACATGAGTTATAAAATACTCCTAAATTTACAAGGGTAGAAAAAGACACTATTTCTGTATAGTAGTATTTACAAAACTTAGATACAATGAAGGAATGTTTTTGTAAGCATTATATAACATAAAAGATAAATGATCAATTTTTTACGTTCCTAATTGCAATACTGGTTAAACTTAAAATTTACACATGACTTTACAAATACGTGTTCTGCTAATTGGAATTCCAATGTGAATATAGGAGCCATGTTTTTCTTTGGCACAGAACATGAGAGCTTAGAAGTGTCCAGTTCATATTTACTAAACACATATTGAAAATAAATTAATGACTTTTCTATTAAAAGACAGCTTCTTAATTAACTCGAATATTTTGTAGTTAGTGGTTATTTTGTCATAGTTAAAGATAATGTCAAGGGGCCTGAGAGATAGCATGGAGGTAGGGTGTTTGCCTTGCATACAGAAGGATGGTGGTTTGAATCCCAGCATCCCATATGGTCCCCTGAGCCTGCCAGGAGTGATTTCTGAGCTTAGAGCCACGAGTAATCCCTGAGCACTGCTGGGTGCTCTTTCAAAAAAAGAAAATAATAATGTCAAATTTTAACTTCCCAAATTTGTTTTTATTAATTAGTTACTTTCTTATTCTGCTAAAAGTATTGTTCAGATTTTTTTTATCTTGAAACCCTGTAAATTTGTAGTATTATTGTTTTTAAAATACACAAATATAACACTGGCTACAGCTTTTAAAAGTTAATACCTGAAACAAATTAAACATGCCAAACTAAAAATCGAATAAGGTTACAAAAGACATTAATTTGATGTGACACATAAATCTTGCTTTAAGAAAAAAAAGCAAATCACTGCTTGCAAAACACTGTAGATTAATCTGTTTTTGTTCAGGATCAGACAGTTAGTATGACTATAAAAAATAATATAAAACAGTGTTTTTCCAACTTCTCTAACTGTGGCACTTTTACAACCATTTTTGTTCCTATGGCATCCCAGATCCACTTGTTGGCTCCTGAGTGTGAGGCCATTGTATCTCATTTACCAATTTTCACCTATGGTCCCACTGAAAATTCTGGAGATCCAAAAGGTTTAAAAATAAAACACTGTGGTAGAGAATTGCATGTCAGAAAAATACTGTGGCAGCAGTAGTGGCTACAGCAACAATAGCATGGAGAAGCCTAGAGACTAAGAGAGCTGCTTGGCCCTGTGCAACCTTTCAAGTGTGAAAATCCCAAAATCACTGAACCCCGCAATGGAGCATGAAACTTTTGGAGATGATGCAAATGCAAATCAACAAATCAAAAATCAAGTTTTTAGGGAGATTGTTAAAGAAAAGCAAGTGATGGAGAGTCCTTAAGACACAAAGGCAATGCTGGAAGAGGCCATGCAGCAGTATTCCCATGCAGAGTATTCCCAGTAGATTTCCCTAGAAGTCAGCAGTGAGTGGTACCCTCACTTGGTCCTGCACAGAATCTAAATCTGTGGGCACAATTCAAACCCATGTTGGGGCCAATCTTGTGGGACACAAATGTTAGTTATGAGAGAGTGAGCAGGGGCAAAGCCAAGTGAGGCAGGAAGACCCATCATCTGGCTGCAAGGACAGTCTGAACTACAGGCTACAAGATGGGCAGCAATGACAGTGAGACCACCCCTCTGCTTGCAAACATCCTTTTGCCTGGTTCCAACTACACCTCCTTGACAACCCCAAAGGGCCTCAGGCCCAGCCTGCATTTAGAACAAAGGATCCTGCACTCAAGGAAAAGCTTGGAATTGAGACAGGTAAGATCAGAGATAAGCAGCTGCAGTGATGGTGGGTAGCTTTTGAAATCAACGGGCCATTGTGAACTCAGGCTAGTGCATCAAGAAAAAAGTGTGGCTGCTTTGCTTTACTCCATGGCTGCACTTACTTTCTACTGAGTCACTTTCTTTCATTTCATCCTCAAAGCCATTATATTTTTACTAAGTTTTAGCCAGACTCATCTATCAATATGTAACAGAATGGTGTTAAAGTCTCTCACTAACATTGTGTTGTTTGATGTCTTTCGTTAAGTTTATGAGCTGTTCTTTTAAGTATTTTGACCATTATCAAGTGAATTTATATTTAGGACTGTGAAGTTTTTCCTTTTTTACATATATTTTGCTTATTAAGAAATGATCTTTCGGGCCCGAAGAGATAGCACAGCGGTGTTTGCCTTGCAAGCAGCCGATCCAGGACCAAAGGTGGTTGGTTCGAAACCCAGTGTCCCATATGGTCCCCCGTGCCTGCCAGGAGCTATTTCTGAGCAGACAGCCAGGAGTAATTCTGAGCACCGCCGGGTGTGGCCCAAAAAAAAAAAAAAAAGAAAAGAAATGATTTTTCATGTCTCATAACCTTTTTAATACTGAAGCCTATGTTGTCTAATGTTCATATGGGCACTCCAGTCTTTTAAGGGAGTTGTTTGCTTTGAATTTGAGTCTCCCAGTAATCCTCAAATATATAAACACATATACGTATATATGTACACAGATAAAAAGATTTTCCACCTCTATATTTATATATGTTACATAAAAAATTTCCACATTTTGGGGCCGGGCGGTGGCGCTGGAGGTAAGGTAAGCCTTACCTGCGTAGCCTAGGAGACGGACCGCGGTTCGATCCCCCGGCGTCCCATATGGTCCCCCAAGCCAGGAGCGACTTCTGAGCGCATAGCCAGGAGTAACCCCTGAGCGTCACCGGGTGTGGCCCAAAAACCAAAAAAAAAAAAAAAAAAAAAAAAAAAAAAAAATTTCCACATTTTATATGGTATATCTATAAAACAAGATGTAAGAAATATTAAAGGGAGTGGGGCCTGACTGAAAAATTGTGAGTGCTGCCTGTGTGTCTATCTACTATCCTATTGCGTGACCCTCTTGGGAGTGGGACGAAAAGAGGCCCCAGAAGAGCACTTTGGCTCTGCTTCGCTATGCGGCTGTTGCTCTTTCTAAGAAAAGAACACCATCGCAACAAGAAGAAAAAATCACACTAAGAACTGTGCTGGGCCACTGAATCCCAGCATTTCTCTCCAGACTGTCTTCTCTGCTGCGTACTCGGGCCTAAAATTTGTGTGAGGCTTCACCCACGGAGGACTCCCCTCGCTTAGAGGCAAGTCGACCCATCCAGAAAGGGCGGAGCCAGAGGAGTGTGCTGCCTGCAACATTTAGCCAATGAAAACCACCACAACACGTAGAAAAACCCACAATATAAGTGTGACAATAAGGAAACAACGCTGGCCAGCATCAGACATAGAGAATGAAGATGACAATTCTGATGACCAGATAATGACCAACCAACTAATCAACCTCTCACATAAGGACTTTAGATTAGCATTATGGAAGATGCTCAACAAACTCAAAGAAACCATGGATCGAGTTGACCAGAACACTAATAAAAAACCAGAAAATATGAAGACAGAAATCAGAAAACTCCAAACAGAAATAACATGTCAACTAACAGGACTGAAAAACTCAGTAAACAAAGTGAATGACAAAATGGATAAGCTCTGGACAGGGTATCAGAAGCTGAGAATAAACTTGGTGCTATGGAAGATGCAATAATAATTCCATACAGCAGGAGAGATTGGAAAATAAACTTAAAGCAAATGAACAGACAATGGAAAAATTAGTCAAAGAATGGGAACAGAAGAAAATAGAAGTCTATGATAAGATCAACAGAAACAACTTAAGAATCATTGGAGTCCCAGAGACCCAGGAAGAAAATTTCCAGGAAGAATCAACGGTCAAGAACATCATTAAAGAGAAACATCCAGAGCTAAAGAATATATGTGATCAAAACCTGTATGCTCGAAGAGTACCAACCAAAAGAGACCCCAGAAAAACCACCCCAAGACACATCCTAGTCACAATGATGAATCCCACAGATAGAGACAGAAATCTGAAAACAGCAATATCAAAAGGAAAAATTACATTCAAGCGAGCATCCATGAGATTTACAGCAGACCTGTCAGCAGAAACACTCAATGTCAGAAAGCAGTGGTGGGATATTGTGACAAGACTGAATAAAATGAATGCTTCACCTAGAATACTATACCCAGCAAAACTCACTTTCTGGTTTGACAGAAGAATACATGGTTGCACAGACAAAAAACAGCTCAGAAACTTTACAGACTCAAAACCAGTCTTAAGAGAAAAACTGAAAGACCGAATTTAAGACAAGACTAACCAAAAGACACACCAAATTTCGATATAAAGATGGCATTAAATACCAGGACAATTCTTTCTCTCAAAGTCAATGGACTAAATGCACCAGTTAAGAGACACAGAGTGGCTAAATGGATCAAAAAACTCAATCCAGACTTCTGCTGCCTACAAGAAATGCACCTGAATAGTCAGAGCAAACATAGATTCAAAATAAAAGGCTGGAGAAAAATTATGGCAAACAACAGGCATAAAAAAGAAGGAGTGGTCATACTAATATCAGATAATGCAAACATTATACTCAGGAAGGTTGTAAGGGACAAATATGGACATTTTATATTAATCAAGGGATATGTAGAGCAGGAAAAAATACCTCTCCTAAACATATATGCACCGAATGAGGGTCCAGCAAAATATTTAATACAACTTTTGACAAATCTGAAAAATAATATCAATAACAACACAATAAATGTGGGGGACCTCAACAAGGCTTTGTCAACACTGGATAGGTCAACCAGACTGAAACCCAACAAGAATATACTAGACCTGAAAAGAGAAATGAAAGAAAGAGGCCTAGTAGATATATATAGGACACTCCATCCCCAGAAACCTGGATACACATTCTTCTCAATGTACATGGGACATTCTCCAGGATAAACTACATGCTGACACATAAAACATACCTCCATAATATAAAGCAGATAGAAATTTTGCAGACTTCTTTCGCTGACCACAAGGCTCTGAAATTATTTGTGAATTCCAAAGCCACACAGAAGAAAAACTTTAACACCTGGAAGTTAAACAGCCTCATACTGAATAACCAGTGCGTCAAGATAAAATCAAGGAGGAAATCAAAAATTTCCTGGGAAAAAATGACAATAAAGACACAAACTATCAGAAATTATGGCACACAGCAAAAGCAGGACTGAGAGGAAAATTTATACATTTGCAAGCACACATCAGGAAGGAAGAAGGAGCTTACCTGAGTAGCTTAATGACACAGCTAATAGAATTAGAAAGAGCTCAACAAAAAGACCCAAAATTAGGGAGACAGAAGGAAATAACAAAGCTGAGAGCAGAAATCAATGAAGTGGAAACCCAGAAAACAATCCGAAAGATCAACGAAAGCAGAAATTGGTTCTTTGAAAAAATAAACAAGATTGATAAACCACTGGCAAACCTAACAAAGAAAGAGAGAGAGAGAAACTTGATAACTCGTATTAGGAATGAAAAAGGAGAGATCACTACTGATATGACAGAGATTCAAAGGGTAATCAGAAACTACTTTGAGAAACTCTACGTCACTAAAAATGAAAACCTGGAAGAAATGGATAAATTCTTGGACTCTTATAATCTTCCACGGTTGAAGGAAGAGGATGTAGCATATCTAAACATCCCCATCACCATTGTTGAAATTAAAATGGTAATCAAATGTCTGCCCAAAAACAAAAGCCCAGGCCCAGATGGATTCACTGATGAATTCTTTCAAACTTTCCAAGAGGAACTACTACCAATCCTGGCAAGACTCTTTCATGAAACTGAACAAACAGAAACACTTCCAAATAGCTTTTATGAAGCCAACATCACCGTGATAACTAAACCAGACAGAGATGCTACGAAAAAAGAAAATTACAGACCAATATCACTGATGAATGCAGATGCAAAGATCCTCAACAAAATCCTGGCAAATAGGATTCAATGCCTCATTAAGATCATCCAGTACAATCAAGTAGGTTTCATCCCAAGAATGCAAGGATGGTTTAACTTCCATAAATATATCAACATAATACACAACATCAACAAAATGAAAAATAAAAACCACATGATCATATCAATAGATGCAAGAAAGCATTTGATAAGGTCAAACACCCATTCTTGATCAAAACTCTCAGCAAGATGGGAATGGAAGGAATCTTTCTCAATTTAGTTAAGGCCATCTACAACAAGCCAGAGGCAAATATTATCCTCAATGGAGAAAAACTAAAAGCCTTCCCTCTAAATTCTGGCACAAGACAAGGCTGTCATATCTCTCCACTCCTATTCAACATAGCACTGGAAGTACTGGCTATAGCGATTAGGCAAGAAAAAGATATCAAGGGAATGCAGATAGGAAAGGGAGAAGTCAAGATCTCACTATTTGCATATGACATGATACTCTACTTAGAAAATCCTAAAGACTATACCAAAAAGCTTATAGAAAAAATAGACTCATATAGCAAGGTGGCAGACTATAAAATTAACACACAAAAATCAATGGCCTTTCTATACACCAATAGTAATAAGGAAGAAATGGACATTAAGAAAACAAACCCATTTGCAATAGTGCCACACAAACTCAAAAATCTTGGAATCACTTGACTAAAAATGTGAAGGATTTATACAAAAAAAACTATAAAACTCTGCTCCAAGAAATAAGAGAGGACACACAGAAATGGAAACACATAACCTGCTCAAGGATTGGCAGGATTAACATCATTAAAATGGCAATACTCCCCAAGGCATTATACAGATTTAACGTGATCCCTCTAAAGATACCCATGAAATTCTTCAAAGAAGTTTTGAATTCGTTTGGAACCATAAACACCCTAGAATAGCTAAAGCAATCATTGGGAAAAAGAATATTGGAGGAATTACTTTCCCCAATTTTAAACATTACTACAAAGCAATATTTATCACAACAGCATAGTATTGGAATAAGGGCAAGCCCTCAGATCAGTGGAATAGGCTTGAATACTCAGAGAATGCTCCCCAGACATACAATCACCTAATTTTTGATAAGGGAGCAGAAAATCCTAAATGGAGCAGGGAAAGCCTCTTCAACAAGTGGTGTTGGCACAACTGGCTAGTCACTTGCAAAAAATTGAACTTAGACCCCCAGCTAACATCATGTATGAAGGTAAAATCCAAATGGATTAAAGACCTTGATATCAGACCCAAAACCATAAGATATATAGAACAACACATAGGCAAAACACTCCAGGACATTGAGACTACAGGCATATTCAAGGAGATACTGCACTCTCCAAGCAAATGAAAGCAGAGATCAACAGATGGAAATATATTAAGCTGAGAAGCTTCTGCACCTCAAAGGAAATAGTCCCCAGGATACAAGAGTCCCCCACTAGTGGGAGAAACTATTCACCCAATACCCATCAGATAAGGGGCTAATCTCCAAAATATACAAGGCACTGACCGAACTTTCCAAGGAAAAAATATCTAATCCCATCAAAAAATGGGGAGAAGAAATGGACAGACACTTTGACAAAGAAGAAATACAAATGGCCAAAAGACACATGAAAAAATGCTCCACATCACTAATCATCAGGGAGATGCAAATCAAAACAACAATGAGATACCACCTCACACCACAGAGAATGGCACACAAAACAAAGAATGAGAATAAACAATGTTGTCGGGGATGTGGAGAGAAAGGAACTCTTTTCCACTGCTGGTGGGAATGCCGTCTAGTTCAACCTTTATGGAAAGCGATATGGAGATTCCTCCAAAAATTGGAAATCGAGTTCCCATAAGATCCAGCTATACCACTCCTAAGAATAAACCCTAGGAATACAAAAATACAATACAAAAAAACCCTTCCTTACACCTATATTCATTGCAGCACTATTTACCATAGCAAGACTCTGGAAACAACCAACATGCCCTTCAACAGACGAATGGCTAAAGAAAGTGGTACATCTATACAATGGAATATTATGCAGCTGTCAGGAGAGATGAAGTCATGAAATTTTCCTATACATGGATGTACATAGAATCTATTATGCTGAGTGAAATAAGTCAGAGAGAGAGAGAAAGATTCAGAATGGTCTCACTCATCTATGGGTTTTAAGAAAAATGAAAGACATTTTTGCAATAATAATTTTCAGTCACAAAAGAGAAAAAAGCTGGAAGTTACAGCTCACCTCATGAAGCTCACCGCGAACAGGGATGAGTTTAGTTAGAGAAATAACTACGTTTTGAACTCTCCTAATAATGAGAATGTACAAGGGAAATAGAAAGCCTGTCTAGATTACAGGCGGGGGTCGGGTGGGGAGGAGGGAGATTTGGGACATTGGTGACGGGAATGTTGCACTGGTGATGGGTGTTGTTCTTTACATGACTGCAACCCAAATACAATCATGTATGTAATCAATGTGTTTAAATAAAATATATATATTTAAAAGAAATATTCAAGTAAGATAGGATTCATCTAGCATCTCTGCAGTAATCAGCAAAGAAAAATATTTTCTTAGCATTTTAGAAACAAATCATATTGCACATGCTGTGTGACAACTTAATTCTTTCATGTTTAACTACAGATGTATTTTTGCACATCATGACTTCCTGAATAGTTAATTTTCATATCTCCCCTTTTTCTATTAATACAACACAAACTCAGGCATTTATGCAAATTCAAACATCCTGTCATAGTTCCAAACAATCATGCAACTATAGAAATAGTTATTAATTTCCATTGTGAATGGTGATGTGGCTAGCTTTTCATCATAGTGAAAATCTGTGCTGTGAGAGTAATATAGTGAAATTTTAGTATATATAGTACTATAGTAAATATAGTAGTACAGTATAATATAAAATCATAGTATAATATAGTGAGATATACATAGTATAATATAGAGAAATCATAGTATAATATCTCCAAAAAGTATTGTCATATCTTAAGTGCTAAAGAGCATATCCTTAGATCTTTGAAACCCCTCACTCTCATAACATTTTTATTACAGTAACATGATTTTCACACTCCATATTACTATTATATACTTTCAATGCGAATTCCCCTTATCCCTAATTCTAAAGATTCAATAATCTTCCACCATACTACATAGCCCCTCACATTGCCACTAACTCTTTGTAGTCTCAGTTGACTATTTTGTTGACAATATCTCCAGGTTTGTTATCACTGGAAACTACTTGTTTCTTGTTTTGTTTCTTTATATCTATTAATAAGCAAAATCATCCAGTATTTGTCTCAGTTCTTCTGCTTTGCTTTACTTGTTAGCATTATACTGCTCAGTGTTATCAAGGTTGGGGAAATTACATGATTTTCTTCTCAACTGAGCAGTATTTTAATGGTTACATAAACAGATATACATACATACATATATATATATGTTCATCTAGCACTTGCACTATTTACAAACCTTGACTATTATAAATAATGTTGAAATGAACTTAACTGTAGAAATATATACTAGTAGATTATTTTGGTATTGAGATATATGCTCAGGAGAGGGACCATATTGTCACATAAAATTTCAGGTTTTAATATTTTAAGGTATTTCTACATAGTTTTTAAAAGGTCAAAACAGACAATAGTCCCACTAACAGAAAATGAGGCTTCTTTTTTCTCACATTCCCATTATCACTAGCTGTTTTTATTGTTTCTAATATGGGCCTTTTGCTCAGTTATGAAATGATATCCCATTGTCATTTTGAATTGCATATCACTAGTAATCAGTGATGATTTAAAAAAATTGGGGACCAAAGAGATAGCACAGCGGTAAGGCCTTGCACACAGCCGATCCAAGACTGACTGTGGTTCAAATCCTGGCATTTTGTATGGTCCCCAGAGTCTGCCAGGAGCAATTTTTGAGTGAAAAGCCAGTAATAACCCCCTGAGCACTGCCGGACGTGACTTCCCCCACAAAAAAAATTATGTGCTTCTCAACATCTTTATGTCTTCTTTAAGATGTAGAATCTTTACTAGAATTTGTTGCATTCTTCCCATTTAGGCTTCTAATGATAACAGTACAAAAATGTAAGGTAGATCTTCATAATAATCACAAAAGACTGAGGTCCAGATGACTAAACTACTACTAATGAGCTCTAATAACTAGTTATTTCATTGATAAATATTAAAACCTCAAGTATATGCTTAATATTTACTTAGATAGTAGGAAAAAAAAGGTAGAATTATTGAAAAAAATGTACTTCATCATTCAAAGAATTTTTAGTAGAGAAAATTGGCAACAAGGCAAGATGATATATTTACTTATTTACTAAACACACCTTTTCACTTGCCTCCTACCTCAAACACACATATATACTCACTCAAGCATACATGTACCCCCACTTTCAATATTGGGTAATATTCTAGAGAGCAATTTTAGTTAGTAAATATGATAGATAATAGAAGTACTGAGAGTTACTTATAAAATGAAGAGAAATTGTGCATTACAAACTGTGATATGGGCATTCTGGAATGGAATAAACATTCTAAATATTTTTAATAATCAAACTAAAAAATACATAACAAAGAAGTTACAATTACAATTATCTTCATTTTACCTGGAAAGAAACTGAAGTTTTGAAATGTAGTTTTTCTAAAATTATATTACTACTCACAGAAGAGGTGGGTCTGATGCAATAAAACTAGTTTCAGAGCAGACATGTTACATATTTATAGCATATGTAACATATTGCAACATATTATATATGTAACCTCATATATTTTTTAAGTATTTCTGATTTTAGAAAGTTTTGTGGGATGAATTATTTAAGGGACACTTCCTAACACATCTTTTCCATAGAAAATTCATAAGGTACATTAACATATTAAAATAACCAATATGTTTAAGTTTATCTAGCTTTGATTCAAACAAAAACCCAAATTTCTTAAGTTACAAACATCATTCAAGAGGCACAATAATAATCAAGACTATTATTTTAATTGCCTTTGATATGTCAAGAGTTGTAAAGCTCTCTGTCATTACTAATTAAAGGGATAATCTCAACATCCAGATAACATGAGTTTCAATTTCAACTCTATTTTTATAGCCAGAATTTGTTATGCTAACAAATAATCCTAAAATCTTGATGACTTGACTCAGTGAGAAATTATTATAGTTTCATGCAAAGCACAATACAGATATTTCTGATGCTCTCCTGTGACCAGTTCTTCTCCAAGGGTTTACTTGTATATTTATATTTCAACTTCAACAAATGATCTCAATATATTCACAGACAGGTAAAGAAAAAATTTGATAGTTTGTGAGTATGTTTCTGGAGAGATGTGTAAATAACATCCTATCTCTGTGTTGTACTTTATTCTCCTGGGTGACTTTCAAAATTATATTACTCGGGTGGATCTTATAAGACTGACAAATACCATTGGTGTGAGCGGTGGAATGTGAATGAATGAGATAACCTCAAGCAAAAAGTACTACCACTCTATTATTCCACCCATTTCTACCTCAGGGAGATGTTGCGGGCCAAACCTGTTCGCAAGACGCCAGCGCCTGCAAACAGATCCTTCGTGGAGTTTCGGGAAAAATCCCACGGGGAGAAAGTGGGTACACGGACGGCAAACGACGGAAAATATGTTGTAGAAATGAATGAAACCACGCAGATTGCATGGGGACTTTCGTTAGCAGAAACGAAAGACAAATTTATTTTTTGAGCTAGCTGTTTTTAAAGGTTAGAGACTTGGAAGGCAGATGCAAATTTTAGACATCAAAGAAGCTGGGAAAGAAAGGAAAGACCCTGGCTTAGATTAGCATATTAAAGAGCTGATACTGAAGGTGAAAAGGCCAGTTTGTTTTGGGTTTGCTAGTTTTGGGTAAAACAGAAGGAAAAGGTAATTTTCAGGTGGACTGTTTCAGAGTTTCGGAGAAACACTGAAAATTACAGAGGAAAACTGAAAATTGCTTCGTAAGAGTAAACAGAGAAAAAACTGAAAATTACTCTGTTTTGGGTAAACAGAGCAAAAAGTGAAAATTACTTCACTCATGAGCTAAGTTGAAAAACCAGTTCTTGGCACCAAGGTAGTTTTGACAGTGGGAGACTTTTGGCTGGATTGATTGCTGTTCTAGTAGAAAGAATTTACTAAGGCCTGATTTTTAATAAAGGTTTAAAATAAAGAGAGAAATAGTTACAGCCCTTATGAAATTATGTCCAAATAATCCACGCAAAGGGTCAAGTGATTTTGACTGCTTTTTGCGGGCCTTTTTGGCATATAATTTCTTTCTCAGGAGGGCACTCTACCTTGTGGTGTGTGCCTCTTCTGAGTGGGGTGTGACAGGGAGAAGCAACTAGGTATGTTAGGACTGATAAAGTCTGCCACATTATCTACCTGGTTTAGACATCTACCTTGTCTAGCATCCATCATGTAGACACTGGTCAGCTGTCAAGTTACAACTGAGTCCACTTGATCTACTAGTGTGGAAACTGGTTTCCACTATCCCCATGTTCTCAGAGAGCTGCAAACTCAACCTGGAGCAAAAAAATTGCTCCTTGTGGGCATCTCCCACCTTGAAAATATGTTGTGTGAGGGGACACCCCATGCTGGAGGCATTTTCCCTAGCTTGGGGGCGTGCTGGGAGGCTTGGCAGGCCTCCAGCTGTTCCCCTATTTCCCCCTGGACTCTAAGCCTTTCCTGAATGCCAGCTCAGGTGGCCTGAAGTGGGTTCCAGGTGGACTCTTTTAGGGGTCCTCAGGCTTCCCCCCTCCCTACTCTAGGGAGGAAGGAGCATGGGGAGGGGCCAGGCAGATATCTGGCTTCCGGTTCCTTGATCCTGGAGGCCAGCTCTTCCCAGGTATGGGGTTAAGGAACACCTCATGCCGAAGGCATTCTCCCTAGCTTGGGGGTGCTGGGAGGCTTGGCAGCCTTCCAGTCGTTCCCCTATTTCTCCCCTTTCTCCAGGCCTTCCCTGGTTGCCAGCCCAGGTGGACTCTATAGTGGTCCTCTTCTTTCCCCCTTTCTCTCCCTACACTAAGGGGGGGAACACATGGGGAGGAGGGTGGGCCGATGTAGCACTGGTGTATGTGGGAACATTCACTGGTAATTTTTCCCCCTTTGGTCTTTATTTCAAAAACCACACAGGGGCACTATATATTCAAACTAAGAATGAGAGGATGGACTCTCAGGCTGGGAAGAGACAAGTACTCTTTTCCTACTTGTTTACTCTCAGTGGCCTCTTGGCCTATTCCTTTCTTCATTTTGTAACTGTGTTTGCTACCATACTAGATTTCTGATTAGTTCTCACTCAAATGCATTTCCCTATATTGATCTGCGGGGAGTCATTTTGCAGACTCCAAAAGGCTAAATCACAGACCAAAGTGGTGTCCAGGATTCAGCACCCTCCTCCCGACTATTTCTAATAAAATAAAAGGGACATGCATATCTCCTTTGAATATTGTAAATATATTCCCTCAACCACTATAACTATTATAGAATATCCCCTTAAACAGTGACAATTGTGTCCACTGTCTTAAGTTAGATTGTTTATTTTCCCCACTTTTTATCTTTTTTTCTCTTTGTGAACTGATCAATAAGGAATTTTGGTGAAAGAGTCCCTCAGTTTAATGCTTATGTTTGAACCAGGTCACGGGGATTGTTGGACTTGTTCTTGTGGCCCCCTTATGTGCTGATAATGCACATGGCATTATTCTTTGTTTGCATAGGCACATTAAAATAGAAAATACTATACATACAAATAAGCTCTTATCTAATAGAGATAGGAACACATAAATCTTGTGGTGCAATGGGACCTTACACCCTGAACATTGACATGATAACCTGGCACAGGCCTCAGAGGTCTGGGCACTCTCTATTCACCCCTGAACCATGGAAGCCATCTATGAAACATTCAAAGTTGTCTATGACATCACCTGGAAGCAATCCTTACCAGGGAAGACCCTACTGCTGCTCTGACATTGATTTACTCAAAATAGTCTTCCCTTAACACTGAGAAGATTTAAACAACAACAATGACCTGCGTACTGGACAGGGCTTTCTGCATTACCCTTGAATTGTGGATTGAAATTAGACGACGCTCCGCACCATCCTGACTTCAATGTGGGATATACAGACTCCAGGATCTTCAAATACAGAAACATGATACTAACAACAGAGACTGTGTGAAAAATAAAACTGTATTGGCAAAAAAGAAAAAGAAAAATATGTCGCGTGGACCCAACTTAGACCCCAGGTGATTAGACACCAACCATCCAGCCTTAAACCCTGGATCCCAGACATAGAAATGACACAATTCTTCACAACAGCTACAGGAAACAAATCCCTTCTGGGACAGCCTTAACACTGCTTGGACACCAACAAGTGACAGCTCTAATATGATATCCTGACAACGAGGAAATTGGGAACAACTTGACCTAATAGCAAGTTATCCTACCTAACCTGCTAACAATAAGACAAAAACATAAGACTTGTCACCCTTTGGTCTGTGCAAAAGCCAAGATCACGATCTACAGATGACTTATTGATAGAACCATGATCAGGCAGTATGTATCCTGGGATCAATTAAAAAACCCTAGTCTAGGGTTTGACCTACAACCTGCACAACAACCATGATCTCTAATTCCAGAGGTCTGACTGAGACAATAGCAACTGAATGGGTCTTCTGGTAACATAACGAAAGAGGCTATCCCAGGCTTCATCATAGGATCAGCGCAAAGACCAAGATCACCAATCACAGAAGATGGATTAAAATGACACTGAAGGAACAAAACTTCTAGAATCATAAAGAAAGACTTCATAAGTTCCACTCCTTGATCTGTGCAGATACCAAGATCTCTAGATACAGAGGTCTGACTTTGTCACCCAGGACGGAGCAGAAGTCTTCCATACACCACAAAAGCGCCAAGGGAAGAGTAAGTGAACCTGAAAGGAGTCTATAGTTAAGTCCATGACAATATACTTCAAGGGTGGAGAAACCCTGCATCTCTTAGGCCAAGGGAATTCCTTTTCAAATTCCTTTTACTGTGCCTGTGCAGGAGGGGAAAAAAAGGCAAAAAGCACAAAACATTTTTTATTTTACTATTATTTTTATATATTTATTTATCTAGTAGTTGTCAATATCTTTGTTTTGGTGTGGTTATTGAAGTTGTTGTCTCCATTTTTATTTATTTAATTTTATTTTTCTTCTTTTCTCTTCTTTCTTTATGCGCTATGACATGTTTTTCATCTCAAGACCATGGCTTTTATGTGGTGCTTACCTTTATTGTTGGAGTGCTCACTGGATATTTTATTTGATAATTCTTTTTCATACTGTTGTGGTGTTTCACATTCTTTTTCCCCTTCATCTCTCAAACCAAGGATGAGAGCCTCTCAAAAAGGACTCCACCCATTTTCGGCATATTTGATTTTTACCCCAGTTTATTACTTTTCTTTTCTTCAAACAAAACTACATAACTTGAACTATTTAGTCCCGTCTCCCAATTAGAGGGGGAAATAAGGGAGGTACCAAGACCAAACAGGTGTAAGATCACTAAGTAGTAAGCTAGGCACAGAGGGGACCACTCATTCTAGCAGCCCCAGGGATAGAGAGGATATGGGAGGCAGGATGGGAATGGAGGTAGAAGGAGGACAATTCTGTGATGAGAATTCCCCTGATTTTATTTTAATATGTACCTAAAATATTATTGTCAATGATATGTAAGCTACTATAATTAAAATAAAAATTATATTTAAAAAATTGCTCCTTGTAATAAAAGGAAGGTCATTTTTTGTGTATGTGGTTTTTGGGTCACACCCGGCAGTGCTCAGGGGTTATTCCTGCCTCCAGGCTCAGAAATTGCTCCTGGCAGGCACGGGGGACCATATGGGATGCCGGGATTCGAACCAATGACCTCCTGCATGAAAGGCAAACGCCTTACCTCCATGCTATCTCTCCAGCCCCGGAAGGTCATTCTTAACTTCTGTCCAGATTCTCTTCCCTTTCAGAAAAGAATTCAGTAGGAGACAAAAAGTGAAGCAAAGTAGCTTCACTGAGGTTGGAAGGGGGAATTAGCTAAGCATTTAAGAAAAAATCTGGGCATCAACAGAGGGGAGAGAGCTAAGGGCACACATAAAGAAGTTATATATCTCAAGTTGGAATTAGAATACTGCTAAGATGGGAAACACCGGACATTTCTTTATAAAGTTGATTGTATAGGTATTTTCCCACATTGGTCTCTCCTGAGGTTATGTGAGTTGCTGAGGCTTGCCAAGGAAAAGAGTTTTGGAATATTACGGTCTTTTTTTTTTTTTTTTCATATTCTCTGAAAGGCTCCACTCTGTGTTGTGTCAGTGCATATTCAAAAAGACCACTATTTTCATTTTAAGGGGGTCCAAGCTTCATGACTTTGCCATGATGATAAGGAAAATGTTTAGAAAAACATATCAGTGCTTTTATTTTCCTGAAATATTATGTTACTGTCCTTCCAGTCTATCTGACAAAAATATCTACATATATTTTATTAGCCAGAAAAAAAATCACATAGCCATATATGATTAGAGGCTAAACTAGGAAATTTTACATAACATAAATTTTTCCCAAAGTAAAGAAGTGAGAAATAGCCAAGGAAGTGATAACTCAAAGAATGAGAATGTGTTAGATAGCAGGAAGAAGGGATAGTTTGCATAATCTGTTCTCTTTCAAATCTCCTAAATAGCCATATATTGTATGGCTAAACAACATTAAATACAAGTTCTTCAAAAATTTCCATTGATTTTTCATTTCCACTCAAATTTGGGGAGTAATGGATAAAAAAGTATCACAGGTTGTTAAGACTTCTGAAAAGAATAAAAAGCACTACTGTTATTCCTCCTATAGGTGCCTGAGAGAACTTGGGCGTTTATTTTAGTCCCTTTGGTTCTCAGTTTTACCTAATCAATAAGAGGATTAGACTAGGTAAGCAGTTCTCCATGGCTCATTGTGAGAATTTTAGTTCTTGCAAAGATAAGGCATTTTAATTGTCATGTATCACATGAAGACAGGGAGTTTGATGTGTTGCAGAGTTTAGCATAGCCTAGGATAATCAGAAATGTTTATGAATATTGTATGAATTGTTGATGACATGTCATTAAGATAGGAAAAACCTAGGACTTAACTCTCAAAGTAATCTAACATATAAATTCAAAATACTAACATATATGTGTATATGTATATATGTACACATATGTATATTTGTATTTTTTTTCTAGTTTCTATTCCAATATCCATTTTTTCTTGCACTTTTTCTGCTGGTACAGAAATGCTTGTCATGTGTGTGTGTGTAATTCACACACATCCACTCACCCTTCTCCCATATCTTTGTGTGATCAAATATATTTTTCTTAGATCACCAGTCAGATCATATAAAGAACAAACCTAATAGGCTAATTTTAAAATTTTCAGATTCAATGGGAGGAATTTGGGGAAAAATTTCCAGTTTGGGTTCAGCTGAGTGTGAAACCAGCAAGAGCACTGCCATGAGAAGTGGTGTAGATTGTATTAACCTCTGGTATGGATATTTGAACCTAGACCCTGTTGGCTATGGGTGGAATTTGGTGGGGCGAGAATAAGCTGAGTGTGAGACCACGAAGAGTAGAGCCGTGAGCAGTGGCAAGAGATTGAATTAACCTCTCATACGTATACATATACCCAAAAACTGTCAATTGTTGGTGGAATTTGGGGAAACAAACAGTTTGGGTTCAGCTGAGTGTGAGACCAGCAAGAGCGCAGCCAACTTCATTCTGTGACTATTCCAGTCAACGAACTGTACCACATCACTTAATAATCTTAACAATACATCAAAATTCTCAATGGGAAAACTACACATAGCCCCACCACACCCTATGACTGAAGAAGCTAGTTCTGAAAACCCAACCAATACTTGCCACCTACACAATATTTCTGATCAAAACTTTAGATAGGAAATGTTACAAATGTTCAATTAACTTAGAGGAATGATTGAACAGTCTCAAGAGGATATGAGAGTAGAAATGAGAAAACTGAATTAGAAATGATAATGGGGTTACTAAAATATCTAAAGAAATTCAAAGAATAATCAAATTACTTTTAGAAACTCTAAATAAGAGAACCTGAAAGAAATGGGCACATTCTCAGACTCCTATAATCTCCCAAGGTTGAACCAAGATGATCTGACATATCTGAAAATATCTTTACTGAGGAAATTAAAATTGTAATAAAAAGTCTTCTCAAAAACTGATCTCAGATATATTCACTGATGAATGATTTCAAATGTTTCAAGAGGACCTACTATCAATACTTTTCAGATTCTTCCAGGAAATTGAAGAAACAGAAACAATCCCAAATAGTTTTTACAAAGTTAACATCACTCTGATACCAAAAGAAGACAGAGATGCCACAAATAAAGAGAACTACAGACCAATATCCTTGATAAACACAGATGAAAAGATCCTCAACAAAATCCTAGTAAATTGGATCCAAGGCTCATCAAGAAGGTCATATACCATGACGAAGTAGGATTCATTTCAGAGATGCAAGGATGTTTAACATACACAAGTCAGTCAACATAATATATCATATAAAAAAGGAAAAATAAAAGCCATATTATCATATTCATAGATATAGAAAAATCATTTGACAAGGTTCAAGACCCATTCATGATAAAGACTCTCAATAAGATGATAATGCAAGAAATTTTTCTTAATATTGTCAATGACATTTACTACAAGCTCATGGCAAGTATTATACTCAGTGAGAAAAAAACAAAAAAACCTTTCCTCTAAGATCTGGCACAAGACAATGCTGCCCCTCAGTACTATTCAACATAGTACTGGAAATACTTGCCATAGCAATCAGGTAGTAAATGATATCAAGAGAGTCCAGAGAGGAAAGAAAGAGTTCATTGCAGCACTATTTACCATACAAGACTCTGGAAATAACCAACATGCCCTTCAACAGACGAATGGCTAACGAAACAGTGGTACATATACACAATGGAGTATTATGCAGCTGTCAGGAGAGATGAAGTCATGAAATTTTCCTATACATGGATGTACACGGAATCTATTATGCTGAGTGAAATAAGTCAGAGAGAGAGAAAAACGCAGAATGGTCTCACTCATCTATGGGTTTTAAGAAAAATGAAAGACATTCTTGCAATAATAATTTTCAGGCACAAAAGAGAAAAGAGCTGGAAGTTCCAGCTCACCTCAGGAAGCTCACCACAAAGAGTGATGAGTTTAGTTAGAGAAATAACTACATTTTGAACTGTCCTAATAATGAGAATGTATGAGGAAAATGGAGAGCCTATTTAGAGTACAGGCGGGGGTCGGGTGGGGAGGAAGGAGACTTGGGACATTGGTGATGGGAATGTTGCACTGGTGATGGGTGGTGTTCTTTACATGACTGAAACCCAAACACAATCATGTATGTAATCAAGGTGTTTAAATAAAAAAAATAAAAATAAATAAATTAACTTCAAAAAATAATAAATAAATAATTTATAAGATGCAAAAAAAAAGAGTCAAGCTTTTTTTAATGCCATTTGTTTGCAGATGTCATACTATATTTAGAAAATTCTAAAGACTCTATTAGTTTCTAGAAACATTAGATTTGTAAAGGCTACAAAACTAACACTGAAAATCCATGGCGATTTTGACCAGCCCTGATCATCTGCCCCCTGTGGCCAGTCAAGTCTGTGCCTGGGCGAGAACAAGGAACCTCCCATCCTTCCCATCAACTCTCCTTTTCCCAAACTGCTCTTAAGATGTCATTTTAATTTATATCATATAGATACTGGCAGATTAGATCTAGCACTTCTTTATCTTAGAAAATATAAAGCTCAAAAAACAGCTGAGCTAACCAATGATCTACTTTGCAATATTTTTACCACTCATAGAAAACCTTGCTTGTTTACAAACATCCATGGCTTTTTTTTATAGAAATAATGAAAGAGAAGAAAGAGACATTACATAAAGAATCACATTCACAATTGTGTCTCAGAAAATCAAGTACCTTGGTGTCAACTTAACTAAAGAGGTGAAATACCTATACAAAGAAAACTATAAAACACTGCTTCAAAAAATAAAAGAGGACACAAGGAAATGTAAACATACACCCTGCTCATGGATTGGGATAATTAACATAATTAAAATGACAGTACAGCCATTAGTTAAAATAAAGTCATGAAGGGGCCTGAGAGATATCACGGTGGTAGGGCAGGGCGTTTGCCTTGCAAGCAGCTGACCCAGGACGGACCTTGGTTCCATCATATGTTCCCCAAGCCAGGAGCGATTTCTGAGCACATAACCAGAAGTAATTCCTGAGCATCACCAGGTGTGGCTCAACCCTAACCCCTCAAAAAATAAAGTCATATAATTTTATTATAATGGATGGACATGGAGAGTATTATGCTGGGAGAAATGAGTCAGAGGGAGATGGATAAACATAGAATAATCTCTCACCACTAGGATATAAGAAAAATAAAAGACAATATGGTGATGATATCCAGAGACAATAGAGATGAGGATTAAGAAAACTAGTACATGGTGGGAAGCTTGCCACAAAGAACATATAGTGCATTAAGAGTATAGAAAGGTCTAATATAAAAGGGACATTCATGGCACCTTTTTATTTGCACTAGTACAAACCATAATATCAAAAAAGAAGAGGAGAGAGAGAGAGAGAGAGAGAGAGAGAGAGAGAGAGAGACAGAGAGAGAGACAGAGAGAAACAAAATGTCTCCCCTAGAAGCAGACGGAGAGGATGAGGGGAAAACTGTTGACATTGGGGGTGGGAAATGTGTCCTGATGAAGGTTGTTATACACTGTACTACTGTAACTCAGTCATAAACAACTTTATTCATGAAAAGAATTTGTATTATGAACAACCTTGTACTTATGATTTTACCATACATAACTCCTGCAAGAATTGATGGGATACTATTTATACAACTCATGTATCAGAGAAGCTTTGCATTAAAGTGTCATTCCAGCCTAGTCTTAGCTAATGGGAGTAGAGGTAAAGGAATAAAAGCATTAAAGGAAAATAAAAGGATGAAACTTGGAGAGTATAATAAGTCATACAGAAATTATATTTTGTAGGTATATCTTTTTTTATTTAGGGCCACACCTGGCAGCACTCAGGGGTTATCCTTGGCTCTTCTCTCAGAAATCGCTCCTGGCAGGCTCAGGTGACAATATGGGATGCCCAGTATTGAACCTGGGTCTGTCCCGGATCTGTAGTGTGCACGACAAATGCCCTACAGATGTGCTATCGCTCTGGTCCTTGTAGATATAGCTTATGAAAAACATTGCATATGCCATTTTCTCAGTTTCCCTACAACCCATAAAAGCTATATCTAACAAGAATTTACACATTTTTCTTTTTGTTTAGGGCCACACCCAGCAATACGTAGAAGTTGATCCTGCTCTGCACTCAGGAATTATTCCTAGTTGCTTTCAAGGGACTACAAGAGATATCAAAGATAGAACCCAGGGGTTGACCTTGTTTAAGGAAAGCACCCTACTCACTGTACTATTGCTAGGGTCCCTTTTATTTCTTTTATTATTATTGAAATAGTATTATTTACAATGATGCCACTATGTGTGCATCAGCATGCAATGTTAATGCATGACTTTACTGCCAAGGTGCTAATAATTCCTCTACTACTTTCCCTAGGCCCTTAGTCATAAGTCATCTCTCTTCCCCCACATGTTCCCTGTCGACCCCACCTTTACTTGATAACTTCATTCAGCTGCCAGGGTCTCAATATTTGTTTTTAATTGCCAATTGTTTTTTTTTTATGTAGCACATGAGTTTAGTCCATTTTTACTTTCTCCTTATTACTTATTTTTCTAATATAATACCCTCTATTTCTAATACAGCACCCATGTCATAGCTCAAAGGGAAACACTTAATATTAAAATTTAATATTAAAACTTAATATTAAAAGTTTAAATTAAAATTTAATATTTTATAGCTATTTAGTATTTTTATACTATGTGTAACTTTCTCAATTTTTTTTTAATTTCTCAATTTTTATCATTTATATTTTGACTTTGGATCAAGGAACTTGGTTCTGTACTTGGAGGTCACTCCTAGAAATACTTTGGGAACCATGCAGTGCTGGGAATTGAACCGGGGACTCCTGCATGCAAAGCACATGCTCTAGCCCAGTAATCAATCTATCTAGCCCTGCTGGAATTTTTTTATCCACTTATCAGTTAGACATTTAAGTTGTTTTTATGTCTTGACTATTGTAACAGTAATGCAATGCATATACCATAGATATGTATGCTTCTTTTGATTTCATGTGTTTGTGTTCATTAGATAGGAAGAAATAAAATTAAGGATCATGTGACATCTCTATTTTTTTCTTAATTTTTATTGTGACTGAAGTGCATTACACAGAATTATTTATGGTACATGGTGAAAATGAATGAAGGCATTCCCATCACAAATGTTGTCCCCCCTCCACTCCTGTTCCCAGCATGTCTCCCATATCTCCCTCCTTTATCCCCCCCAGAATACTAGTGTAACTGGTCTCCACTTTACAGCTTGTTGTAGATTGGGTATCTATTCTGTTGTCATTAACTTTGGGTTTGGTGTTTCAGTCTGATCATTTTCTACTACATTTTTACATCATTTTTCACTACAAGTTCATATGACTGGTCCTGGTATCATCATTTCCCCCCTCAATTTAGGAAGCTGAATGATTCATGTTATGCGATTCTATTGGAGATAAAAAGGTTAAGGAAAAGAGAAGAAAAATTTGGTATCAACTACCAAAAAAAATGCACCCAGCCAAAAAAAAAAATCACCAAATAATATCCACAAGAGTGAAAAATAAAGAAAAAAGTGGAACAAAAAAGAGAAGGAAAATAATATCACAAACAAAACAAAACAAGACAAAGAAATACTGGAGTGGCAGGGTTTGGTGTTCTACCAGGAACTTAGCTGCGTTGGGAGATTTACTTGTGCCAGTGTTAACATAAGGAGGACAGCAAGGAAATGACAACTTGACCTAAGACCAGGAGGTCCTATCACATCACCTAACACTAAGTGGAAATCAGAAGATGTATCGTCCTTTGAACTATGAAAAGTAAGAACACTAACTACAGAAAACTGACTTTGACAACCGTGACTGGGCAGAACTTACCTTGAGACCAATAAGGAAAACCCTACTCTAGGTTGTAGTCCAGGACTCTTAAAAAAAAATCAAGATACCTCTTTTTTGTTTTTTTGTTTGTTTTTTGTTTTTGTTTTTCGAGACACACCCATTTGATGCTCAGGGGCTACTCCTGGCTAACCGCTCAGAAATTGCTCCTGGCTTGGGGGGACCATATGGGACGCCTGGGGATCGAACCGCAGTCCTGATCCTTGGCTAGCGCTTGCAAGGCCTTACCTCTAGCGCCACCTCGCCGGCCCCTATTTTTAATGTATTGAGAAATTTCCAGATGTTTTTCTATAGAGATTGAGCCAGATTACAAGCATAGCAAGGAATGAGAGGTCTTTTTCCACCAAATTTCTGCCAGAACTAACCTTACAAATAAAAGTCTTCTCACTAATTTAATTGTTGCATTCTTTTGTCAATTAGTGATGATCACATTTTCACGTGCCTCTTGGTTATCTGTGTGTCCTATTTGGAAATGTGTCTGCTCAGAACTTAGCCCTATTTTTAAATGGAGTTGTTTATTTGCTGTTGTTGGTATTCATGAATTATTTTTTTTTTTTGCTTATGTTTTTTGGGTCACACCTAACTGTGCTTAGGGCTTACTCCAACTCTGTGTTCAGGGATCACTCTTGGCAGTGATCAGATAACCATATGCAGTTCCAGAAAGTAAATCAGGCTTGGCAAACTTAATTCCTACACTATCTCAACAGTCTCTTTAATTCAGTTTGAATTAATTTTGGTATATGCTGTAATAATTTCAATGTTTTGCTGTTAGTTAACCAACATCATCCCTGAAGAGGTTGCTTTCTCTGTAATAAGTGCTTAGCTCTATAAATTATCCATATATTTATAGATATTTCATTGGTCAATTCTATTCATTGGCCTGAGAGTTTGCTTTTATTTTTACTACCATTCAGTTTTGATTAGTAAACATTATAATATAGTTTAAACTCAAGAAATGTACTTTATCAGAATTTTCTATGGCAAATTAAGAGAGTTTTATAGTTACATAAGTACTTTAATAGTATTTTAAGGTTTTTGTTTCCTTATTGATATTTTTGGTCTGGTTAAGCTATCCATTAATAAGAGGAGGGTATTTAAGTCTCCTTCATTGTGTTATTTGAGAGTTAGGAATGTGGATTTGATTTTCTATCAGTCTAGAAAGCAATTTTGGTTTTATGCTTGCTAATTCCAAAGGAAGACAGTATGCCTAAGTTTGTACTGTGCTGGATCACTGCTGAAATATTTTGCAATTTCTAATATACCTAGACTATATTTCAGTGATATACTTTAAAATCTAAAGTAACTTTAAGAAGTAAACATTTCTTGTTAGTGTAAGAAGTTTTTGAGATTAGAATATCATCTCTGTAAATTTACATTAAAAGATAATAAATGACTATCATCTTATTTCTCATGTATATTTTAATATTTTTAATTATGAGTATATACAGATTTCTTTTCTATGAGTTATATTTCAGAGTATTTAAAATGTTATAAAATATTTGTTTATAAGGGAATGTAGATTTAAAATGGTGAAATTTAATAAACTAGAAGCTCTAAAATTTTCTCTTCTAAAATTCCATCTTACTATTTATTGTTCACTCTTTAATTGAGGGAAAACTATAAGAAATAGGAGCTGGAGTGATAGGTTGCCCAAGTAAGGCATTTGCCATGCACACAGCTAACCTGGGTTTAATCCTCAGCATCCCATATGCTCCTTTGAGCACTACTAAAAGTTATTCCTGAGTGCAGAGCCAGGGGTAACTCCTGAACATATCTGGGAGTGCACCCACCCAAAAAAGAAATAAAGAAAAAATACAGTATTTCTTTTTGCAGCACTCTTTATTGTATTTACTTTGAATGTAAGCTTAAGTGTATGTATAAATAATTATGATAATATGAGTGATGGCCTGTCCAATAATAAATAGCTATCCAGTACCTCAATAACACAAGTAATCTATCTGATAATAATAGAAACTAAAATGAGTTACATCCACAATGACAACTGAGTCACTACCAATTTCCTGCCATTTACAAAAGGTGAAGACAGACTCCAATTATGATGATTTTCAATGATCTCTCAAAACAACTCTTTTTTTAATAATTCTCTGAATTTTATATCTAACTTACTTTGTATTTGTGGGCTTCTACATACCATTCCTGATCATTCTTCTTAACTATCTCAAGGAAAAAATAATGAAACTATTTTTGAAAAGCTGCATAAACTTTTAAAATAAATAAAGTGTCATGCTGTCCACTGACAACTGAAATACCTTACATTTGGCTATTGTCTCCATTAGAGAAAATAATCACTATTGGGAATAACATGCAATTCTGTAATGCTAAAACAATCTATTTTGTTTTACTTCCAAAAAACATAGCCGTTATAAGCAGTGCAATGATTGATATTTTACAATGATTATTTTGTTCCATTTTTATTTTATGAAATGCAAACATCCCTACTTTTCTATAACCAAATTAAAGAAGTTGTCTTTAACCAAGTTAAAAATATAATCATTAACCAACTCCCTTAGTTAATATAATTTAGTCGTTATGAAATTCAGTAAATTTGTACATCAGAACAAAAATGTTAATGCTATCGTGGTCGTGTTCCCTAAACTATAATAATAATTTTTATATTGATTACTTGTTTTGAAATGTGGTAAGATATGGGGAACTTAGGTTAAATAAAAGATATTTTCAAATAAATTTTATATATTTATTTTAACATTTTTTGCAAGAAAAGGACCTATTTTCACATCACTGGTTAGGGCTTACTCTAGCTCCTGTACACAGAGGTCACTCCTGCAATTCTAGGGAAGATATGCAGTCCCAGGGATTGAATTGTGATTGGCTACATGTAAGGCAAGAATATTAATACCTCTATTTTCTAAGTCTTTTTTACTTCTTTTAACTCTGAAACATTTAAAATTTATATACCTTTAATTAATTATATTTATATAGTAAATATGGCTCTAGAGACTAATATAGGCAGAAAGCTCAAAGAAGACTATTGTATTCCAATAATAGAGGTTTATTCCTTAACTTGTCTGACCCTAACACATGTTTTCAAGAAATTATTTCAAACTCAAAGATGTTCCATTTTTACATTATAAAGATCTATACAAAAAATGATAATAGAACTACCATATGGCCCAGTGATACCGCTTATTGGTTTCTATCTCTAAAATACACACAAATGGGACATGTAATTATAACATATCTGATAGGGAGCTTGCCCTGCATGTTGAGAACTTTGTTTCGACCCCCAGCATCCCATATGGTACCCCAAACAACACCAGGAGAGACTCCTAGTGTAAAGCTAGGAGTAACTCCTGAGCTCCATCAAATGTGGCCCAAAAATAAAGAAAAAATGCACACACAAACATTAATTAGAAGAGATATATGTACCCCTATGTCCACTGCCCCAATTAGTAAATAGTCAAGATATAGAAATTGCCCAAGTGCACAAATATGAATACATAGATTGAGAAATTTCAGTACACGATGAAATACTATGCAGTTCTAAAAAAACGTGGCAACAACATAAATATATAGAGTATATCTATAGATATACATATATAGATATACAACATAGAGTATATGCTGAGTGAAATTAGAAAGAAAACAATAGATAAAGGATGATATCTCACATATGGAACTTAAGAGATAAAGCAAGTTAGCAACAAAGTTCCAATGGAAACAAGTGGAGAGTTGATCCACATAATTGAGTTGGTGGAGAGAAGAGTTTGAGAAAAGGGATCCTGGGAGGAACTGAGAACACTGGTTATAAGTGTGTTTGAATTACATGCATGAGAAACCATCATTAAAAGCACTGTAAAACATATAATTATTTTTAAAAACAATTTTAAAGATGTTATTTTCTAATATTTTTACTGATTTTTTTTAAACATACAAAGTGAAGGAAGGTTTCTGATAAATATGTGTCACTCTACCTCATTTCTTGCACATACTAATGGGAACTATTGTTTCTCCTCAAGGAAAACAGAAGCCTGGGCCTTGTTCTCAGGGCAGCAGCCACTGAGGAGTGAGAAGTACTTAGAAGACCACCTAAATCCATGAAGAGTAGCACAACAAATGTCATAAATTCCAAGTATCTTTTTTAGAACACAGTCACATCCTTCCAGCCAAGGAAATATCATTGACAGGAGACTCAGACTATATCTTCAAAAGGAAAAAAAAAGAGCTCTGCAGCCAGAGCTGAGAGGGCTGAGCGACCTGACCCTGGGACACAGACGCACTGACTTATGGTGACTTTGCCCCAGACCTGGGTCATTTTCACTCACAAGAGGCAAGAATGAAAAATTACTCAGCCAATACTATTAGCTGGGACTCTCAATAAGTCATTTTTTTGACTCTTTCATAAATAAATTGTAGAAATCAGCAAAACATAGGATATAAACTTTCTTCCTGGTGCTTATCAGACCAAACATATTCTGATTAAGAGCACATCAATCCTATATGCTGATGTCTACTAGTCTGCAAATAATTTTGCTGTGTTCCTTTAAGGAGCACACATATATTTATTTCATCTGTTGTAAACATTGCTATCCTTCATCCAGATGTGATCTATAAATTATTTTTAATTTATTTTTAGAAAACACGAGCTCATTCAATTTACAGTGAAGAGTTATAAACTACGTGATGGGAACAACATTAATTTTCTCAAATCTCTGCCTTTGTTAAATGTGAATTTGTCCTTCAGTTTTCTCTTTAGCTGTGTCTCTAACTAGCTTAGCAAAGCATTCACCTGATCTCCAAACAGCCTGCTATTTTTCAGGAGCTCTGCTGGATCTGACCCAGACTGCAGCTGACTTGATATAATAACTTGTTCATTTTAATCACATCCTCTTTCATTTTGAAACAGCTTTGAGTTTTACCCCAAATCACAGCATAAAAATGTTCTAAAGCAGGGACCCGAGTGGTGGCGCAAGCGGTAAAGCACCTGCCTTGCACACGCTAGCTTAGGATGGACCCCAGTTGGATCCCCCGGCATCCTATATGGTCCCCCAATCCAGGAGCAATTTTTGAGTGCATAGCCAGGAGAAATCCCTGAGCATCAACGGGTGTGGCAAACAAACAAAATGTTCTGAAGCAGATCCTTCATTGCCTGTCTAATGAATTTTTGCACATTTCCTGAAAACACTTGCACAGTTGGTCTATTGCTTTTCTGCTCTAGCCAGATCTGACCCTGAGCTGCTCAGTAACAGCCAAGAAGAATTAGTAGGCATTATGTTAGTATGAATGAACTTTAATTTCATTGAATCTCCGGCAGCTTAGGAAATTACTATTGCCAAATAAAAATAAGTTTAAAGGAAAAAAAAGAAGAAGAAAAACTATCTTCACCGAACAGAATAGTACAGAAGGTAGGATGTTTGCCTTATACACAGCTGACCCAGGTTCAATACCTGACACCCCTTATGATCCTCCCAAACCCTGCCAGGAATGATTCCTGAATGCAAAGCAGGAGTTGCCCCCTGAGTATTGATTGCTAGGTATGGACCCCAACAAAACTTGTCCTGACTCCTCCCCGCTGCCACACCAACTCCAGAGCCTTCCACCCACTCTGCAGGTGGGAAGTGATACCTTGACATTTTCCCTCTTAACCACTTCAATAACAGAAGAGAATCTTCCCTACTGAGGCTTCAGTCTCTGGGCCCACCTTTCTGCCACCCAGAGGAGACCTCTCTGCCTCTAACCCCTTAAGCCCCAAAAGACCAGCAGACCATTGTCATTTACATCCTAAATATCATAGTTTATCAAAATATGAGGAGAAATGAATTGATGCTTTCATAAAGAGGACATATAAATGGCCAATAAGTGTATCAAAAAGTATTCACTTATTATCAGGGAAGTAAAATCAAAGTAATTAGAAAATACATCTCATCTCACTGAGAATGGCATATGTCAAGTAAATGGGAAATAACCAATATTAGAAAATGTGATAAAAAATTTTATTCCCTGATGAGAAGAATGTTGTCTGCTTCAACCCAGTGTGGAATAGAGTGTAGAAATATTTCAAACAACTGAGAATAGAGCTCCTATATGACACAGCAATTCTACTTTTTGACATCTATATACAAAATAAAAATAAAGCATTAATTATAAATTATATGTTCATTGCAGTATTTAGTACAATAGTCAGGAGATGGAAACAAACCAAATTTTCAATGACACGTAAATGACTAATGTAGTTGTGTGGCATACTATATAGTCATAGAAAAGATGATATCATACAGTTCACTGAAACCTGGATGGAACTGGAGAGTATCATGTTCAGTGAACAGAAGTGGAACAACAAATGTCAGATACCCTCATTATCTGTGGTATGCAGAGTGACAAGACCTGGGAAGGGAAGGTATCAAACTGTACGTCTAGATTATAGAACTAAGAACAACAAGGATGAAATGGGTTGGAAATAAGGAGGCAACTGGCAATAATATTATGATATGTCAATAATCTTGGATATTTTAGGGCTGGAGCAATAGCTCAGTACCTCAGTACAATCCCCAGCATCCTATATGGCCCCCCAAGCCAGTAGCAATTTCTGAGCACATAGCCAGGAGTAACCCCTGAAAGCTGCTTGGTGTAACCCGAAAAGCAAAACAAGACAAAAAAAAAAGAATTCTGATGGAGAATGTGCATAGAAAACCACCAATATCAGTGAGTCTAAACAGTAATAGAAGACTCAACTAAAAATAATAAATAAATAAATAAAGATGATGTCAAAGAAATTAAAAAAAAAGAAAACTCAACTAGCACCAACAACAGCCCAGTACTCTTGGACAATGACTTTAGCAACACCATTGAAATAAATGATAAATATTACAAATTGACCCTTATTGATTTAAGTTTTGATAATTCCACTTGCCTTTGTGCTGTAACAAACTATATTAAGTAAATATGTTTGTACCTGCAAGACAACATGCTAAGGTGGTGAGTGGGAAACTGAATACTGGTGGAGGGGAAGGTCACACTGGAGGTGGGATTAGTGTTTGAACATTTAATGCCAATGACAACTGTACTATAAACAACTTGCTATGTCATGATGTTATAATAAAAAATTAAATAATATACTTGACAAAGGCTATAAAGCATCTCTCTAAATTTCTGCTGGTATTAGACCACTAAAGTAACAATGTGAATGTTAAGAAACCTATTATATCTGTCCTGTTAATTTGAAATGGGCCTTCAATGAATAATTGATGTATTAGTAGCAGTTATCCAGGAAAATAACCAGTTGGAAATGATAATAATAATAATAATAATAATAACAAATTAGGAGAGGAAATGGATGTGCATTATACTTAATCTTCTACATAAACTTTAAATGCAATCAATTTTTGTCTCAACACTAAGATAATTGCGAGTGCAATGATAATCTTCCTGTATGTTTATTCATTATTATCATAACATTAATGATTATAAAACAAATCTCAAATTTCCTCAGATGCTCAAGTCTTTTTGATTCTTTCTCATGTTTTGTTCTCTCTAATGGTGATAGGTTAAAACAAAGGCTCATTGAAGAAATATCTAATTGAACCATAATAAGATTTCTATTTCAATAGTGATATATTTGAGTGTTTGTTATGTTCCAGAGACTTTATGAATTACTTCTATTCTAACTTAGAAAAAGATAGAATATGCTGTAGACCATCAATGATCTTATTGGCTCTGGGACCAGAGAGCTAGTACATTGGGTTGGGCACTTAATAGCATATAGCTAACCCAGGTACCGTTTCAAGCATCATATTGTCACTAAGCCACTCCAGGAGTGATCCCTCAGCACAAAACCAAAAATAAGCCCTGAGAATCAGTACGTATGCCTCACTCATAGAAAAAAATGCCTTAGTGGCTTATAAAAATGAATATTTATAATTTACCCACACTATAGATACATTGTAGATCTCTTATTCAGCAAATATTACAGTGGGACTCTGCTTATAGTAATCAGAAAGATAAGAAAATAACCATCATCTTACACAGCTGATTACCATCTCAGAAGAAAAATGTAAAGGGTCTTGTTCAAGCCCTAAAATTAATAATACCCACAATTTCATGTTCACTGGCCAGAACAGGTTATCTGACAAAGAACTAGGATCGAAATTCCACATAGACCTTGCCATGAAAGAGCTCCATACAACAAAGCTAATGACCATGAACAATAAATTGAATCACTTCTCCTTATCCTTGCCTAATAACTCAATGAGTACTGACTTTATATTATCCTCATTTTATAGAGGATCATATGGGCTTCAAAAATAAGGAAATTAATCATGACTAGAGAGTCACCATTTAAATACAGAGCTGTGTGATTCCCAAGTCTATGGTCATACTCAGTATGATATATTTCTTAGCTGTTAGTAAGTAGAATACTCAGAAATATGTGGATAAATGTGGCAATGGAGAGGAGAGTCCTACTCACAGAAAAAGTATCCTCTTTTTACTTTAGATGACAGTTCTAAAAATTTCATCTTAATGTTTCCTTCAGTGTTCTGGCTAACTAATACCTTATTTAGTTGATGTCTACTGCCAGCACTTTTCTGTATGTACAAGGTCAGATGGTCTCAACTGCTGTCTCAGACAAGTACAATTGGGCTCTAATTAACTATACTCATCTCCAAATCCTTGCAACAATAATTTTTAGAAGTGAATGTAACTAAACTGACTGAGATTCTGTTGTGCTTAGAACTGTTATAGCTTAGAACGTGTGTGTGTGTGTGTGTGTGTGTGTGTGTGTGTGTGTGTGTGTGTTTGGTATATATATACCAAGGCTTTTGTGTATTTTTATTTTTGCTTCTATTTTGTGTATAATCTTACCAAAGCACCCTACTGTCATGTTTTGTTCTGTTTTTATCAATCAGTAAGTAAACTCACTGAACCATTCTGCATAGAAGTAGACAAGAACAATGCCATTAGAATAGAAAAATTTACTCCATCTAACTCACTTGAAGAAGTGTAAAGTCACATTGCAAAGACTGTGAAGAAAGGCACACTATACAAAAAGAGTAAGAACCAGAAATAACCCAAATGTTGACCCAATGTTAAAAAGAGACTAAAGAAACAATGGGTAAATTCTTTGTCCTTCATACTCCCAGCATTATATCCTAAAAATTGTTTCTAAGCAAGCAATAGAATGGCAAGCTGGCATCTTACAGGACTATCACCTGGCATAGTAACATACTATTTGAATTTGCTTTTGTTCCTTCCTTACCATGCTGCCACCAGCTATAATCTTTAAATTTCACTCTTTTTGTTGTTGTTCTGTGTTGATTTGTTGTTTGGGGGCCAGAAATTGCTCCTGACAGGCACAGGGTACCATATGGTATGTTGGGGATCAAACCCAGGTTGGCCGAGTGCAAGGCAAACACTCTACTCTCTGTGCATCACTCCAGCCCCCTAGATTTTACTCTCTAATAAAAAATATTAGCTTATAATATTTTATCTTCCCTAAATAATGAGAATTAAAAGTTGGTTTATCATACATCTCCCTGGTGTTTTCTATAATAATGGAATATGTCAGTATCAATTAACAGATGAGAGGGATAAAAATATCTTTTTTTCAGAGATGCAAATATACAAACCAATGTTGTGATCTATGACACAGAATATTTATGTTAATCTTGCCATAAACCCTGGTAGAAATTGGTATTTTAAACTGTGAGCATAGGAGGTAGAGCAGTAGTACAGCTAATAAGATGTTTGCTTTGTATGCTGTCAACCCAAATTTGATCCCTGGCATCCCATATGGTCTCCCAGCGCTGCCAAATGTAATTCCTGAGTACAGAGCCAGGAGTAACCCCTGAACATCACTAAGTTTGGCTCCAAAACAAAACTAAATAAATAAATAAATAAATAAATAAATAAATAAATAAATAAATAAATAAAATTTGATCACAGTAGTAAATTATGTAGGTCTCCCCTGTGCCTCTGAATATTTTGTTCTTTACTTATAATCCCATGCCTCAGTTACGGAAACATATTTATCTTTCCAGGCTCTGATGCTCACTAACTACTTTCCTATAAAACCTTAATTGGCAGAATCTTTATTGCCCACAGAGAGAGCCAGATGCTTCATCTTCCATCTTGTCATACTACTTAGTTTTATAGCCACTTTATTTTAGAAATGGAAATTGACTTGACATTTTATTAGTATGTACTTTGTACTATACTAGAGTCAAGTTAAAACATGTCAATAAAAGGATACTCTTAAAATTATGCTTTATTAGATTTTGCTCACAGAAGATGTTATAGCTACTCATGCTAAAATTTTTTTCAAGGAAAAAAATTAATGAAATCAGAGCTGATGGTCGCTGCTACAAAAGTAATTTTACTCAATGATTAAAACAAAAAAATGAGGTCAGAACAATAGTAGAACAGATTGGCTGCTTGATTTGCCTTCTGCCAACCCAGGATCAATCCCCAGCATCTCATATGGTTACCCAAGCACCACCAGGAGTAATCCTGAGTGCAGAGCTCAGTAGTAGTAACTGCTGAGCATCACCCATTATGGCACAAATATAACAACCAAAAAAAAAAAGATTAAAACAAAATAACCCTTCAGACAAAATTAACTTATTTATTTCAGTATGCATCAACATGTCAGCATTTAGTACCCCCCAAAAGAAAACCAGAAAAGAGCAATTTGTTGATAAATGAAACTAGCTGATATTGGGGACCTACCTCCATGCTGTGTTCTCCCTCATCCCTAGAGGGACAATGTAAGGGTCAGAGGAAACAAAATAAAGCACTACTGGACTTAAGGTTATTTCAGTGCTTTATTTGTCAAATCTCAAACTAGCACTCAAATGGAAAATAAAAGGTGAAGACTAAAAATGCTCTGTTTATTTAAAGCACATCTTTTCAATTTCAAAGCAAAAGGCAGGAAAAAAAGAAGACTTACTCAAAGGAAATGTGTGTGCTCAGAATTGTGTCTTTCTATCACTTCTCCAAATAGAACTACCAATGTTTCTGAGAGCTGTCAGCTGAGCAATTCTGGTAAATTACAGCTTTTTTTCCTAAATAAAATTTTAAGTTGAAAACCCTTCAATTGGTGTTAGCATCTGGGTCCACTACTCCGTCACAGCCATTTAGTCCATTTATAAAACTTTTGTTTACAGTCTTACAACAGGAAATGCTTTAGGATATTAAGGTGCACATTCTATTTTAAGACTACGTAATTGGTTTGCATGAATTGTTTTAATTACTGCCCCTGTCCATTCATTATATATTTTGTTTTTGTCGTTTTGTGCATACCAGTTGAGCCATCTCCCTCCCCTTTTCAAGTTTTTTCAATATCAGAAATTTCAAAGGACTTTCATTCTGAACTCTTTGAGGTTGCTGTCTCAAATACTTATTTTGGAGTGCAAGAGAAAGTTTTTAGTATATGCAGTCTTTATTTCTTTGATATAATATTTTTATATAATATTTTAAAGTTATTTTTATTGTCATTTTCTTTTACCAAATATTCTCTTAATTTTTATGTGTTTTCCATTCATCTATCATATCTTTATTTAAAATTTATCATTTGTACTGTCATGGGAATAACTATAGGCTCCATACATGCTTCTTTTCACACCTCTAGGAATTTTTTTGGTGCCAGGAAACTTTCCACTCAGTTGTGGCTGATAGAATCAGGCCTATAACTAGAGATCTTGGTATTTTCACAAGTCATAGGATGAAGCCTAAAAAAGCGTCTTTCTTTATGGTTCTAGCAGTTCTGTTCCATCACTGTTGTAATCAGTCTTCTGTAATTGGCGGTCTGGTTTTTGCACAGCCTGTAGTTACTCCCATGACAGTATGCTTCAAGGGCGGAGAAACCCTGTATCTTTTTGGCCTAGGGACTTTCCTTTCTAATTTCCTTAATATTTGCTCTATGCAAAAACAAAAACAAAAATACCTTGCCACACCAGACCTCTCCCTTTTTCTTTTCTTTTCTTTCTTTTTCTTTTCTTTCTTTCTTTCTTTCTTTCTTTCTTTCTTTCTTTCTTTCTTTCTTTCTTTCTTTCTTACTTTCTTTCTTTCTTTCTTTCTTTCTCATTCTTTCTTTCTTTCTTCCTTCCTTCCTTCCTTTCTTTCTTTTTCTTTTTCTTTCTTTCTTTCTTTCTTTCTTCCTTCCGTCCTTCCTTCTCTCTCTTTCTCTCTCTTTTTTCTTTCTTTCTGTCTTTCTCTCTCTTTCTTTCTTTCTTTCTTTCTTTCTTTCTTTCTTTCTTTCTTTCTTTCTTTCTTTCTTTCTTTCTTTCTGTCTGTCTGTCTCCTGGTTATTGTATTTGTTGCTGTGGTGCTTTTTTGAAGTTGCTGGTTTTGGTCTTTTGTTTGATTTTTGTTTCTTTTTTATCTATTTGGTTGTTGGTTGTTGCTTTTTTTAATTACAATTTTTCTTTTTTCCCCTTTCTTCTTTTTTAATTGATATTTATTTATAACCTCTAGACAGACTCCTCCAGTTTTTTGTTTTTTAGTTTTGTTTTTTAGTTTTTGGATTTTTCTTTTTTCATTTTCTTTTCTTTTTTTCAAATAGAACCATATAAACTGAATCATCTTGTTCTACCTCATAAATTTAGGGGGGAAATGGATGGTACCAAAATCAAACAGTCATATGAACATTGAGTAGAAATAAAAAATGATCAGACTTAAACACTAAACCCAAAGTCAACAACAACAGAATAGATACCCAATCTTCAACAAGCTATATACATAGAGAGGACCAGTTATAATAGCAGTCGGAGGGGCAAAGAAGGTGGATGCTGAGAACAGGGTTGGAGGAAGGTGGTGAAGGGAATACTCCTGATTCATTGTCACTATGTACTTTAAATATTACTATGAAAGACTTGTAATTCACATTGATCACAATAAAAATTATTTAAAAATTTATAATTTGTATCAATAGAAATTAATTCTGTAGAAAACCTTTGTGTTTTTCAACATGATACAAAGTTAACACTCTTATTTAACTCACAACTATTTAAAATCTATTTGTGTGGTAAATGTAGATCTAAACCACTTTTTGATGCCAAGGTTAAGTGCAGCAGACAAGTTTCTTGCTTATATGTACCCAACATGGGTTCAGTCCCCTGCATCATATGATTTACTGAGTAATCCCTGAACACAGAACCCAAACACTGCAAGATGTGACCCAAAAATAAAGCAAAAAATAAAAAATAAGAAAAAAATAAAAATAAAAAATAAGTACACTTCTTGTAAAGGTTATTTCTCTACAATATTTCAACAAGTGCAATTATAGTATATTGTGCTTAATTTAATTAAGTGTAACTCCATTGTTCTAAGGATGCATTAATTAACCCGTACACCAGACTGCTTCCTCTTGAATACCTTTACTTATTTCTTACATATAAAATGGCAACTTAATGAAAGTTAATAATCATGTAAGTGAAAAGTTAAAATCAGGAATACTAGGCATAAAAAAAAAAACTTAAGCACCAAATCAAAAGCCAATGACAACAGAATCGATACCCAATTCACAACATACTAGACACAGAGAGGACCACCTATACTAGCAGCCTGGGGGTTATAAGAGGGGGATATGGAATGCATGCTGGGAACAGGGGTGGAGGGAGGACAATATTGGTGGTGGGAATGCCCCTGATTCACTGTCGCTATGTACCTAAAATATTACTGTGAATGATTTGTAATCCACTTTGATTTTTTTTTCTTTGATCTATTTTTTTTATTTTTTTTTATAATTTTTATTTTTTTATAATTTTTATTTTGATCATAGTAGCTTACATATTGTTGACAATAATATTTTAGGTACATATTTACATAAAATCAGGGGGGATTCCCATCACCAATTTGTTCTCCCTACACCTCCGTTTTTGTCCTACCTCCCATTTCCTCTTCCCTCACCCCAGGGCGGCTAGAATATGTGGTCCCCTCTGTATCTAACATACTACTTAGTAGTCTTGCACCTGTTTGGTCTTGATGCCTCCCTTATTTCCCCCTCTAACTGGAGGCAGGACTAGCTAGTTCAACTTGCGTGGTTTTGTTTGAAAAAGAGAAAAGTAATAAACTGGGGTAAGAGTCTAATACACCGAAAATGGGCGGAGTCCTTCTAAAGGCTCTCATCATTGATTTGAGAGATGGAGAAAAAGAAGGTGAAACACCCCACCAGTACCAAAAGAAGTGTCAAATATCCAGTGAGGGCTCCAGCTATAGCGATAAGCACCACAAAAAACAGACAAAAAAATATCAACTAAACAAAAAACACGCCATGGTCTTAAAATGAGAAACATGGCATAGCACATAACGAAAGAAAAGACAGGAAGAGAAAAAAATAAGTATAATTGGGGACAACAATTTCAATAATCACACCCAAACAGAGAAATCGACCAAAATAGATAGGTAAATAAAAATAATAATAACAATAATAAATGAAGGTAAAAAAAAAAAATATATATATATATATATATATATAACCAAGGTTTTGTGCTTTTTGTATTTTTGTTTTTTCCCTCCTGCCATGGCACAGTAAATATTGGGGTCATTCGAAAAGAAATTCACTTGGCCTAAGAGATATGGGGTTTCTCCGTCCTTGGAGCATACTGTCATGGGATCAACTCTAGACTTTGCTCAGGATCATTTACTCTCCCGGTGGTGTTTTTTTGTTTGGTTTGGTTTTTTTTTTTTGGGGGGTTTTTTTTTTTTTTTGGTGTGTGGAAGACTTCTGCTCTGTGTTTAGAGGTCTCAGTATCAGCACAGGTCCTGAGGTGGGACTTATGATGAAGTCAGTCTTTGTGGTTCTAGAGGTTCTGTTACCTCAGTGTCATTTTAATCCATCTTCTGTGGTTGGTGATCTTGGTCTTTGCACTGAACCTAGGGTGGCACCTAGGATAGTGTCTTTCTTTGCGCTTCCAGAAGCCCCATTCCGTTACAATTGTCTCTGCCGGACCTTTGGGACTGGGGATCATGATTATTGTGCAGGTCATAGTTTAAACCCTAAACTAGGGCTTTTGTATTGGTCCCAAGATGTATACAGTCTGGTCGTGGTTCTAGCTTTGATTTAAAAAAAAAAAAAAGGCAAATAGATCCTATGGAAAAAAGTTCTTTGGAATGTTTATGGAAGACCAGTACACTTTTTTAAAAGATTCTACATATTTATTTTCTTTAAATCCATTTAAGGCCAAATTTAACATATGTTTTTGGTTAACAGGTATTAACTCAGGGACTGGCACTCTTTTCATCCCAAACATGATACAAAGGTTTAGCATCTTAAATAGAGACAACAAATAGATGAATAACCTTCTGGTCAATGATCAGTTGACTGGTTATGGATTGTGACTAGTCTGGTCATTGGTTTTCAGTAGTTAATAAAGAAAGAGACATTGTCCAGCCATCTCAGTTCTCAATGCTTCTTGTTCAAACTTGATGTTTATTAATCTTTGAAATAACTGGGGTGAAAGCATCCAACTTCTCTTCATACATCAAGAAGGCACTCCTTTGTTTTGCCAGACTGTTTTTTTTTGCCAGATATTTTCCTAGGTTTAAATTTTAATATTTTTTTCTTTGTCTAATAATATCTTTATTTACATCACCAGAGTTACAAACATGTTTTTCGTTGGGTTTGTCATAAAAATTACACCCCCTTTCGCCAATGCAACCTTCCCTCCACCAATTCCCCCCATCTCCCTCCTCCCCAACCCCTGCCTGTCTTCTAGACAGGCATTCTATTTCTCTCACTATGATTGTCATGATAATTTTAAGTGTATATATTTCTCTAACTGCACTCATCATTCTTTGTAGTAAGCTTCATATCATGGACTGGTCCTTCCAGCCCTCAATTGTCTCTGGGCATTATTACCATATTGTCTTTTTTTTTAAATCTCACAGATGAGTGAGACTTCTCTCTCTCTCTCTCTCTCTCTCTCTCTCTCTCTCTCTCTCATGTCTCTCTGACTTATTTCACTCAGCATAATAGTTTCCACACTTAATCAGCTTTAGACAAATGGGAAAATGTAACAAGATGTAATATGGGAGGTAGATAGCATTCATATTCTAGCAGTTTTTATACTTAATTTTAAGTGGTTTGTATTTTAATTAAGAGTGTTACTCTCACCACAAAAGCAAAAACCTCATATTGCATTAATATTCTAAAGAAGTATAAGTTATACATGATATAAAAATAAGAACCTGAAATCTACCTAGGCATTTGCATGCTGTACAAAAATGCAAATTTTGGAATAATATCAAGCCTTAAAAGAGAAGGGAATAAATGGCAGGCTTTCCACTTATGTTTATAAATGAGGGCAGAATAAATTGAGGATCTAAACTAGCTAAACCCTTACTGAAAAGGTGGGCCAGTCTGAGAGTACAGACAGAGTCAGGGTGCTTGTTTTACACTGATATGACTCGGGATGGATCACTGGCATCCCATACCTTCCCCAGAGTCAGGGAGCATTCCCTGAGTGCAGAGTCAGGAGTAAGCCCTATACACACACACACACACACACACACACACACACACACACACACACACACACACACACACACAAAGAAGAAAAAATTTGACAGCTTCTTGTCCTTCAAATATTAGAAAGACTTGAAGACAAATATAGTAGAAACTATATTGGTTACCAGAAAGAATAAGGGAAGACAAGTGGGGAGTGCTGGGTAGAAGTGATCATTTTGATAGTTCTTAGAACTTTTAGTACAATAAATTTTGTTTGTGGTTATGCTAATACACATGGAGATATGAAGCTACAACACTGAAATTTTATATAGTAAATCAATGGTAAAGCAAGAAGTAATTAATAATTAATATGTCAATTTTTCTTTTCTAAGGGCTAGTTTCTATATTAAATTAAATGTACTATGTTGTTCTGATTGCTTGGTATTTCAAATTTTATTTAAAAGATTTATTAAAAACACATTAATAATACCTCTATTAAAGTATAATAAAAACGTGATGCTTTATATATTTGAATGCTATATCACTATATACATATATGTTCAAAATTATTATAACTATCACTTTATTACTATGCCATATTTCTTCATCTTCTTAGGTTTTACCTTATATTTTAGATATTGAAATCTCACAGCAAGATTTTTTGTTATTTAACATTTTCATCTTCATGTTTAATCAATATTCCTCCTATAGACAGCATATTGCTAAATTTGTTCATTGTATATTTCATTTGACCAATCAAAGAGTTTCTGTATTTTTGGTAACTGATTTTATCCCTCATAATTTATGTAAAATATTTCTATGTAAGGAATTGATTCTGTCATTTTATTTACTATTTTCTATTTGAAATCCTTTATTTTTCCTTTTTCACTGGGTCTTAGCTGTTTTGCTTTTGGTATGATTTTATTTTATTTAGTTTGTTGGTTCTAGAAATCAAACCAGGTGTCTCACATAAAATGTAAGCATCTGACTGCTGAGTCAAATCCCCAACCTTCTTCTGTTTCTTTTCATTCAATTATTTTTTCATGATTATTTCCTCTAAATTGTAAAAAAATAAAAAGGCTGCTTGATTTTATATCTATGTAAAAAAATTACCCTTATTTCTATTTTTTCCAAGTAAGATGAGAACAATATCTGTCTTTGTTTTTCTATTGATGTAACTTTAATCTCCTTCATGTTGGTATTATCTGCATTGTTCTTATCATCTCAAAGGATGGAGTTGAGGAATGAACCTAGCATTCTTTTTTTTTTTAATTTTTATTTTGATCATATTGGCTTACATATCTTTCACAGTAGTAGTTTAGGTATATATTAATATTGAATACCCATCACCAAATTTGTCCTCCCCCCATCCCCATTCCCTTCTTGCAACCATATCCCCCCCATCACACCCCAAGCTGCTAGAGTAGGTGGTCCCCTCTTTGTCTAGCTTACTATTAGTGATCATATATCTGTTTGGTCCTGGTACCCTCCCTTGTTTACACCTCTATTTGAGAGGTGGAGCTCTATAATTTGAGTTATGTGGTTTTGTTTGAAGGAAAGAAAAGCAATAGAATGGAGTAAAAAATAAGTTAATTCATTTCTTGTTTAAAAATTGTCTGTTCGACATATACATATGTGAACACATACATTTTTAATCCTATTTTTTTGTGTGTATCTTTTTTGGGTATGTGACCTGTGTCTGTTATCCCCTCTGTCCACCCCCAACTACACCGACAATACAATGTAGCTCCACTTCCCCCTGCAAAGACACACTAAATAAAGGGGAAATCTTACATATAAAAAAAAGAGCTCTTATCTACTAGAGATAGGAACTCATAGTTGTTTACAATACAGGGATATCTCCTACCTGGAAAATATGTCATGTGGAATCAACTTAGACCTCAGGTGATTAGATACCATTCATCCAGCCTTGAACCCTGGATCCCAGACATAGAATTGGCACAGCTCTTCACAACAGCTGCAGGAAACAAACTCCATCCGGGACAGCCTTAATACTGCGGGGTCAACAACAAGGGCCAGCTCTAACATGATATCCTGACAACGAGGAAAATGTGAACAACTTGACCTTAGAGCAGATTAGCCTACCTTACAAGCTAACGACAAGACAAAACCAGAAGACTCGGCACCCTTTGGTAGGTCCAAAAGCCAAGATCGTGCTTTACAGATGACTGGCTGATAGAACCACGACCAGACTGTACACATCTTGGGACCAATACAAAAGCCCTAGTTTAGGGTTTGAACTATGACCTGCACAATAAGCATGATCCCCAGTCCCAAAGGTCCTGCAGAGACAATTGTAACGGAATGGGGCTTCTGGAAGCACAAAGAAAGACGCTAACCTAGGTGCCATCCTAGGCTCAGTGCAAAGACCAAGATCACCAACCACAGAAGATGGATTAAAATGACACTGAGGTAACAGAACCTCTAGAATCACAAAGACTGACTTCATCATAAATCCCATCTCAGGATCTGTGTGGAGAGCCTGTCTAGAGTACAGGCGGGGGTCGGGTGGGGAGGAGGGAGACTTGGGACATTGGTGATGGGAATGTAGCACTGGTGAAGGGGGGTGTTCTTTACATGACTGAAACCCAAACACAATCATGTATGTAATTAAGGTGTTTAAATAAATTTAAAAAATAAATAAATAAACACAGAGCTCTGATTGTATCACCCTGGACAGAGCAGAAGTCTACCAAACACCACAAAAACGCCACCGGGAGAGTAAATGATCCTGAGAAAAGTCTAGAGTTGATCCCATGACAGTATACTCCAAGGACGGAGAAACCCCATATTTCTTAGGCCAAGTGAATTCCTTTTCGAATGACCCCAATATTTACTGTGCCATGGCAGGAGGGAAAAAACAAAAATACAAAAAGCACAAAACCTTGGTTATTTTATATATATATATATATTTTTTTTTACCTTCATTTATTATTATTATTTTTATTTACCTATCTATTTTGGTCGATTTCTCTCTTTGGGTGTGATTATTGAAATTGTTGTCCCCAGTTATACTTATTTTTTCTCTTCCTCTCTTTTTTTTCGTTATGTGCTATGCCATGTTTCTTATTTCAAGACCATGGCGTGTTTTTTGTTTGTGTGCTTGTTTTTGTTGGTTTTTTGTTTGTTTTGTTTTGTTTTTTGTTTGTTTTTTGTGGTGCTTATTGATATAGCTGGAGTCCTCACTGGATATTTGACACTTCTTTTGGTACTGGTGGAGTGTTTCACCTTTTCTTTCTCCTTCACCTCCCAAATCGATGATGAGAGCCACTAGAAGGATTCCACCCATTTTCGGGGTATTAGACTCTTACCCCAATTTATTACTTTTTTCTTTTTCAGGCAAAACCACGTAACTTGAAATAGCTGGTCTTGCCTCCAGTTAGAGGGCGAAATAAGGGAGGCCTCAAGACCAAACAGGTGCAAGACTACTAAGTAGTAGGTTAGATACAGAGGGGACCACATATTCTAGCCGCCCTGGGGGTGAGGGAAGAAGAAATGGGAGGGAAGACAAAAACAGATGGGTAGGGAGGACAATTCGGTGATGGATGGGAATCCCCCCTGATTTTATGTAAATATGTACCTAAAATATTATTATCAACAATATGTAAGCCACTATGATCAAAATAAAAATTATATTATAATAAAAAAATCATTTTTAAAGAGTCAAGTCATGTCACACTCTTGATTCAGTTTTATTTTCATTGTTATTACAGCAAAATTGATTTGATATATGTTTTAGAATCTGGCAAATTAACATTCCAATGATGCATCAGTATTAAAACTGAAATGTCATTTTTATGAAGCATGTTTCAAAGATGTAGTGATTGACCATGCAAGTTTTCTGTGTAGTTCTATTTTATTAGTCATTAATTATGCTACCTGAAAGTTTTTTCTTTCATTGTCTCATAGTTAAGTCAAATGTACTCTGTGCTCAGCTAGTCTCATTTCCATAATCTTGTATATGAGAAATATAACTCAGGATGTAGATGTTAACTAAGGAGGAGCTTCTAAAAGAAACATTGATTGAGTGTATTTTTAAAGAACTTTTTAAATTTAAAAACATAAGTGTAAAAAAACAAAAAATGTTAAATGTGCTTCTACTAATTACATCTAATAAATATAACAAGTATTTCTCCATTGATTATGAATCTTTTAAACTTTACAAATTAATGGGTTTGAATTTGTCAAAATCACCATTTACCTAAACTACTATATAGATTCAATGCAATCTCCATGCTTTTCAGAAAAGCATAGATCGGATAAGGTCAAGGCAGTAGTAAAGTTAGTGGATACCATAGATTCCTAGAGCCTCACCAGGAGTGAATCCTGTGTCCAAAGCAGGAGTAAACCCTGGGCACAGCCAGTTATGGCATGCCACACCCTCATAAAAATCACAAAGTAGCTATCTTTAATAAAAGGCAACCATTTTTATGTCTTGTAAAAACTTAGATCACATAGGGCCAGAGCAATAGAATAATGGGTAGGGATCCCCAGAACTACATACGGTATATTTTTTTAAACTCTACCAAGACTGATCCCTGAGCACAGAGCCAGGGATCTGACTTGCTCTGAAGATAGCTAGTTGTTTTTGACCTCCCCCCACACACAGAAAAAATATTTCACAGAATAAAACAAATAGATCATTTACTTCTTAAACTGTGTTTTAATTAGTTACTGTGAGTTTACAGTTACTCGTGATTGGATTTTAGGCATATAATATTTAAACACCAATCAACCCACCAGTGTCCACTTCCCTCCAGCAATGCCAGCTCACCCCGGATTATCCTCCCACTTACCAGTTTTTTAAGAGGCACTTTTTTTTTTATTTTGATCATAATGGCTTACATATCTTTCACAGTAGTATTTTAGGTACATATCAACATTGAATCAGGCGAATACCCACCACCTTGTCCTCCCCCCATCCCTGTTCCCCTTCTGCAACCCATTTATCCCACCATCACCCCCGGTCTGCTAGAGAAGGTAGTCCCCAGTCCCCTCTTTGTCCAGCTCACTATTAGTGATCATATATCTGTTTGGTCCTGGTACCCTTCCCTGTCTCCCCCTCTATTTAAGAAGCAGAGCTAGATAAATAGAGTTATGTTGCTTTATTTGAAGGAAAGAAAAGTAATAGATTGGGGTACAAAATAAGAGGAGAAAAAATAAATTAAAAAAAAAAAAGTCAAGTATGCTGAAAATAGGTGGAGTCCTTCCAGAGGATTTTAATCTCAGTTTGAGAGCGGATGTGAAAGAGGCAACTGAAACACCACCACAATACAGAAAAGAAATATCAAATTAAATAACCAGTGAGCACCACAGCAATAAAGACGAGCACCACACAACAGACTTCAGTTCTGAGATCAACTCATGCCAGAGTGCAAAAAGAAAGAGAAAGATAAGATAAAATAAAATAAAATATTGGAGACATCAACTTCAATCTCAACACTAATATAAAGACATCAAAAAATCAATTAATTGATAAATAAATATGTGGGAAAATGATTGTTTTGTGCTTTTTTTTCTTTTCTTTTCCCCCTTGCATAGGGACAGTAACTATTTGAGATACTATAGAGGGAATTCCCTTGTTCTAGGAGATACAGAGTTTCTCCCCCCTGAAATATACTGTCATGGTATTAACTATTGACTTCTTGCATGATCATTTGCTCTCGCTTCGGTGCTTTCGTGGTGTATGGAAGACTTCTGCTTCATCATGCTTCGTCATGGATGGTAAAGTCAGACCTCTGTATCTAGAGATCTTGGTGACTGTTCAGCTCAAGGAATGGAGCTTATGATGAAGTCTTTCTTTGTGGTTCTAGCAGTTCTGTTTCTCAGTGTCGTTTTAATCCATCTTCTGTAGTTGGTGGTCTTGGTCATTATGTTGCTCCTAGGATGGAGCCTAGGATAAAGTCTTTCGTTACCAGAAGACCCGTTCAGTTGCGTTTGTCTCAGTCAGACTTCTGGAATTGGAGCTCTTGTTTGTTAAACAGATCATAGACCAAAAGCTAGGCTAGAGCTTTTTGTTGCTGTTGGTGGTGGTGGTGGTCCCTGGATGTGTACTGTCCCGTCCTGTAACATCCAGTCATCTGTATATAGCAATCTTGGCTTTTGCACAGATCAAAAGGGTGACATGTTTTCTGATTTTGTCTTATCGCTGGCTGATGAGGAAGGACAACTTGCTCTTAGATCAGGTTGTTCCCATTTCCTCGTTGTCAGACTATCAATTTAGCACTGGCACATGTTGGAGTCAGAGCAGCATTATGCATGCCCTGGAGGGGATTGGGCTCCTGGAGCTGTTGTGGAGAACTCTGTCATTTCTATGTCTGGGATCCAGAAGTCAAGGCTGGATAGTCGGTGTCTAGTTCCCTGGAGTCTAAGTTGTTTCCACATGACATACGTTCAGGGTGGGAGATGTCCCTGTGCTGTAAACAAGTATGAGTTCTTATTCCTAGTAGATAAGAGCTAGTTTTTACACATAAAATTTCCCCTTTGTTTAATATGTCTTTGCAGGAAGAAGTGGTGCTACATTATAATGCTGGTGGATTTGGGGGTGGAGAGAGAAGAAAACAGACACCCAACAAAAACTAGGAATATATATGCTCACACATATCTAAAGAAAAAAAAAGAGTTTCTTAAGGAAAAAAAGAAAAGAAAAGATTAAATAAAAGACATAATTAAAGGAGTAAAGTGGGGCCGGGAGAGATAGGATGGAGACAAGGCGTCTGTCCTTCCTGCACAGAAGGATGGTGGCTCAAATTCCAGCATCCCACATGGTCCCCCGTGCCAACAGGGGCTAGTTTCGTGCATAGAGCCAGGAGCACCCTCCGAGTGCCACCAGGAATGACCCAAAAGAAACAAAAATTAATCAAATCAAATAACAAAAACTAAAACAAAACAAAACAAAAAAACAAACAAAAAAAATGAACAGGGTTAAAAAAGAAAAAAGAAAAAAAAGAAAAAGGGAGAAAGTGATACAGGAGATTACATTTGGGGAGAAACAGGATAAGAGGTAGTGTTATATAGGTCTATATTTATGATGAAAGTACAGGCTTCCCCATTGTCTTTTGAGATTTCCTTGTGAAGTGTGGGGTCCAGGCAGGGAGGTCTTGGGTAGAGTTCTTGCAGTGGGGGTCCTTTGGAGCTAGTTCCAGTATCAAGAGGCACTTTTTAAATATAAACATTTGTACTGTGGTTTACAGTACTGTTGCTGATAGTTTTATATATAACACTTGACCACCTAGAGCACCACTTTTCTTCACCAAAGAAAAATAAAATAGATTAATTAATAAATTGTATTTAGATCAAAATTTTGTATTTTTATTTTAAAAGATAAAAATTTTTAGCGCCGGCGAGGTGGTGCTAGAGGTAAGGTGTCTGCCTTACAAGCACTAGCCAAGGATCAGGACCGCGGTTTGATCCCGGGTGACCCATATGGTCCTCCCTAGCCAGAGGCAATTTCTGAGCACTTAGCCAGGAGTAACCCCTGAGCATCAAATGGGTGTGGCCCGAAAAAAAACAAAAAAAAAATTTTTTTTAACTCTGGAATAAAATGTGATCTCTCCCTGCTCATCCAGAAAGGACTCAACCAGACAACAATAAGGGAAGTAAACTAGAATGGTTGACAACTTCGGGAAAACAGGGAGGACCTGTTTGGAACAGAGTGTAACATCTGGGGGAAAAGGGCTTCAAATATGGCAAAATATTCACACTGTCATCAAAATATTCTCTACAGATTTCATTTCTGAGACGGGACCCACAGACTTCATTTCTGAGACGAGACCCACAACTGAAAAATGAACTGATGTTGAACATGCCTGAAGGAAAGAACAGCAGTAATGTACAAAGGCATCAAAAGCCACTGATGTGTTTCCACCATTTTCACTGAGGTGTTACCATCACCCTGAGGTATACAAGACTTAATCAATAAGAGGTTGGAGGGGGCACATTTACAGCAATGTTGAAAACTCACTAAAGCTAGGAAAGAAACAGAATAACTGTGAAGAGGGACAGAAATAATGTACTGAGCCCAGAACTATAGCTGGAGTAAAAGCAGAGGTATTGAAAACAAAAAGACAAACTGCTTGCCAAAGTCTGAGAATTAAACAAAGGAGAATCCCCATTTCCAACATTCACTATAAGGATGACAATTATTAAGGTAAAAAGGAATAGAAGACAATACTGTGAGAACTGCAAGGGAAAGACCTGTTCTGGAGTGTAGCAGCTTCTAACCAAAGACCACCTGAACCTGAAAGTCAATGATGATAATACACAGATCAGGTTCAAGACTTTAATACGTTCACCCTGTACTGCCTCTAGATGTTTGGGCCATATGACGAGTAACATATACAACAATTTAACAACAACAACAACAAAAAAAGGCAAAAGGAAAAATGGGTAAGAATTTGAATAGGAAGGAGCTGGAGCAGAGGCACAAGTAGTAAGGCATCTGCCTTGTCCATGCTAGCCTAGGACGGACCACAGTTTGATCCCTTAGGGTCCCATATGGTTCCCCCAAGCCAGGAGCAATTTCTGAGCTCATAGCCAGGAGTAACCCCTGAACGTTGCCCAGTGTGGCACAAAAACAAAACAAAAAAAGAAGTTTGAATAGATGCTCTTTCAAGCAAGTGTTCTTTTTTTATTATTATTAATTGCTTTATTTAAGCACTGTGATTCAAGACAGTGTTCTTCTGTTAGCCACCTTTTTCTCTGTCTCTCTCCCCCCCTCCCTTCATCTTTCCTCTTTATTCTTTTCTCTTTCTATCCCTTCCTCCATCCCTTTCCACTTCAAAGAAGCTTGTATTTTCTTTTGAGCACATATTCCTGCCTTTTCTCCCCTCACATATTTCTTTTGTTTGTTTGGTTTTTGTTTTGGGGCCACACCCAATGGTGCTCAGGGGTTACCCCTGGCTCTGAGCTCAGAAATTATTCCTAGCAGGCTGGGAGAGGGAACCACGTGTGATGCCAGGAATTGAACCCCGGCTCATCCCAGGTGGGTAGCATGCAAGGCAAATGCCCTCCCAGCGTGCTATCACTCTGGTCCCTCACAATTTCTAAGTTTCAATAAAAATTCTTGCTTCACAAAAAAATCAAATAGACACAATACACACAGATGACACAAAGATATACAAAAATAAAGATGTTCATCCTCAGTTATTATTAATAGAAATGAGCTATCAACTCATACATGTAAGGATGTCCTATGTCAAATAGCTAGGAAGGGATTATACAAAGATTAGGGTTTTGTTTTCCCTTCCCCAACTTGGATTTCAACCAAGTCCCACAAAGCATGTCTTACTAAGTATCAATGGTTTATACCCCAAGTATACACTGGCATGGCTTTGATATTTGTTAGTACCAAAGGCCTAAGCATCACTAAAACTTCAGGCCTAATACTAAATTTCTGGCCCAACTGAGTGAGTGCAATTTGGAGGTGATGCCCTATGGTCACCTAGGCACTACTTGAGGGAGTACCACTTTCACTACCCCCCTAATAAAGATAAAAACCAACAATATTGGCAAGAATAAGAAAAAAAGAAACCCTGGTACTCTATAAAAGAGAAATTGTTGCAGCACTTATCAAAAATAGTAGGAGGATTCTCAGACCTATATGGAAATTTTCATTTTTGCAAAACTGAAATTCCATATGATTCAGCAATATCTCTTCTTGCTCATATCCAAAGTTTATGAAAACACTACTTCAAAAAGATATCTGTACTGCTATGTTAATAAAAGCATTATTCTCAATAACCCAAATATGATATCAGCCTAAATGCCCATTAACAGTAGACTGGATAATGAAGTTATGTTATAAACAGTACTTGGAATTCAACTCTGCCATTAGAAAAAGATAAAATTGCTCCAGTAAGGGGGAAAATGAAGCAATTTGATGTGCCTGTGCTTATTAAAGTTGGTGATATTTTACTTCCATACATAGGGAGTCCTAATAGAAGGATAAAAGTTGGGGCCGGCGAGGTGGCGCTAGAGGCAAGGTGTCTGCCTTGCAAGCGCTAGCCAAGGATCAGGACCGCGGTTCGATCCCCCGGTGTCCCATATGGTCCCCCCAAGCCAGGGGCAATTTCTGAGCGCTTAGCCAGGAATAACCCCTGAGCATCAAACGGGTGTGGCCCAAAAAAAAATCAAAAAAAAAAAAAAGAGAAAAAAAAAAAGAAGGATAAAAGCTTTGATTAGCTAGCACAATAACTGTTGGGAGACTGTCAATCTAAGAAGTAAAAGATGTTTGTTATTTAAACATATTAAAAGTAAATACTTTTACTTTCTTAAAAAGTAACTATATTTTAAAGTATAATTTAAAACTATACTTATCCTTTTACTTTAATTTTTACTTTCAGTTAAAGCCATTTTACTTAAACTACAAAAGTAAAAGATGCATTTACTCATTTGGTTGCATTTTTTGAAACCATAGAAGTTCTGATTAGCTGGCACAATAATAGTCTGTTAGGAGACTTTGTCAATATAAGTAAAAAACTAAAGATGCTTTTACCCAAGAGGAATATAAATTACTAAGGAAAAAAACTGACAAAAAAGGAAAAGTAAAATTACTGGTATAAACAATGTGTTTATTGGTGGTTAGAGGGGTCTATTTTGGTGGTGGAATGGTGCAGTAACATTTTTGGTGAACATAAACAATTGTATAGACATGAAGAGCTATTAATCATTACCTCAAAATTATCTAATATTGTAAACTTATATACCAATAAAGAAAAAATCAAATTAAGTTTCTAGTTTTGTTTCATGACTCATATTGTTTTCTCCCTACTTTTATGGTTTTAAGTATTATATATTCTATCACACTGCTACATTCTTTCTCTAATTCCATGTTTTAAATGATTGATTTTTCAGTTTTGAAATACATGTTAATTATATAATGATGATTAAATAATTACAATATACAATAATTATATGATAGGAATAAAAATTCATGCAATGGTTTTTAATGATTTCTATATTAGTATATAAAAGTAGCATGCAGTTGCATTACATTTTTAATAATAAAAATATTTAATTGCAGAAAATAACAAAAAGTGCATAAGTAAATTTTTACATTCAAAGATAACCTCTACCACACAACACTTTCACATTGTTTATAGTCTTATATATTTTACATGGTTAAGTTATGAATTTGAGTACAATTAATATAGAAACAATACTGACTCTACTTCAGTAATTTTTTCTTTTATCATAGCACCATGATTTACCAAATTGTTCATCAGACAGTCACTTTAAGCATTAAATATTCAAACATCAGTCCCACCACCAATGTGGTCTTCCCTTCACCAATGTCCCCAATCTCCCACCCCTACTATAGCCTGCCTCCATGCAGACACAAATATATTTCATATACTTGTTAAGTCACAGAGCCAAATGGAAATATCAAAACTTAAATCAACAAGGATCAATTTGAAATTATATATCTCTCCATAGTATTACTAAAGTCATTGTCTAAGGATTTACTGAGCTGTTGTTGGTCCTAACTGAACCTTATATGAACTCCTTGGGTTCACTAAGGTTGGTAGATTACTATGTAACTTTCCCATCAGAGTTTCTGTGATACTACTAGGCTGGCACTACTATAAAGTATTGAGGTGCCACATGTGGCTGAAAAGTTCCGGATTTATAGATTTAAAATAAATCTTGTGGCTAAGGCTAAGAACAGAGCTGGGCTGTTTCCTGTCAATGGGTGCAGGGGATGGCATTGGGCTGCTATAGTTCATGCAGAAAGGAGAATCTGTCAACCTCCATCTTTCTGATAATGCCACAGAGATTGATGCCAGGACTGAACTACCTGGGGCACTACCTAGTGTCAGTGGCCGTTATTTTCTTTTGGAGCTTTGAGGAACTGGGCTGTTTTTTTACTTTCTTTCTTTTATTTTCTGGGATGATTTATCTTAGTCTTTAATATTAACTGGAAATTTTGAATATTTTTCAATCTGGCTTGTCAGTAAGGTTTAGGTTAACATGGAAATTAAATTTCTGCCTCAACATGATTTTGCAAAATATGATTTTCACAATAGTGAGCGCTGAGTTGTTCTGTAGCTTTTCTTGATACAGTGGGTTACTGCCATGGTGCCCCTTCCTCTTACCCTGTTTTTTCAAGTTGAGATGACATAAAAATGCTCTTTATATTAACACTATAAATAAGAAGAATTACTCATAAGGGAAGTGATACATATTTGTAGCATGAAAAAATTATAATATTTAGAAGTGTATTTAACATTTTTTCTGAAGAGTGAGGAGGAGGATATGCCTCACTCAAAGCAATTTGTCTTATCTTATTCTAATTAGAGCCTGCCAGTTATCTTCAAAATTCTGATTCATCAGAGTGACCCTATCTTGCTAGTTAGAAGTAAATATTTAGAGAAAAAATTCTGTAAATAAATATAAAGTTGGCACTTCCACTTATTTGTTTGTTTTACAATGTTCTTTAATTACAGGAAGAGATGTAATTTAAAGAGAGAAATTGGCAATTAGTTAATTCTCTCTTTAATTTACACGAGCCAACAATGGGTTTGATTGAACTCCTTGAAATAATTGCCATGTATTGGAAAAGAAATTCAGAGTCAGCCCCCTGCCAATAACATAAGATTTATAACCTTATATGCCCTATTACCATTTCCAATATGACCAACAACTTCTCTGGCATACACTTGTTTTTTCTCCTTTGCATAATCATTAAAAAGTATAGACTATAAACCAAAGCTTCTCTCAGGTCAGAGCAAGGAAAAAAAATTAGAAATCATTAGAACCTACTGTCTAATACTGATTATGTCCCTAGGGAAAGACATAATTTCTAATCAGTTCTGAAAGTAATGACCATTTCCCCTTTACAGGAAAATATCAGTCCTCTTGAAGTTATAATAGACCCACTTAAGATTTCAGGCAGGTATAAAAGGAACTGATTCAAGAATAAGGAGAGAGGGGGTAAAACCTTTTTCAATAGATGATATTTTTGAAAGGAACATTACTTCTTAGAATTTGGCTGCCCATCATATCCCATCTAGCACTGAACAATCCTGCCCCAAACAGGAAGCTGAAAACACATGCAAACTCAATTAGTTGTTTCAAACTTCCTCAGAAGCTGCTGTGATACCCTAAATCATGACAATATTACTCCTCAAACCTCAATGACTCTAAAGACTGGTGAATAACTGCATGTTCTCTATCTCAGAGTACTTTCATAATAATTTTGGTATGTAAATAGAAGTAATGACCTTCACTTGCCTAACCCCTAAAATATCATCTCAAAGACAAGAAAATTGTTATAAATTGAGATAAATGGAAAGAAGAGGTAGAGGATGGAAAGTAATTGGGGGAGTGGGGAGGTCAGGCATCAAGAGTCTTGGGTGCATCAGTGGTGTAAAGGAGTAAGGCCTAACCACAGAGTCAACAACACTGAAAGATGATCCAAACCACAATAATCAAACTTTAAAATGTGCCTGTTGTGACCGTAACAGTAGACAGGGGATTTGCCTTGCTCATAGCTAACCTAATATCAAACTCCAGCATTATCCCATATGGTCACCCAAGTCCACAATGAGTGATCTCTGAACACAGAACCAGGAATAAATCTTGAGCACTTCCAGGTGTGGCCCATAAATCAAATAATGATAATGATGGTGGTGATTAATAATAATAATAATAATAATAATAATAATAATAATAATAAAGTGTGCCTGTTAAAGAGGCATGCTGTGAGGTGGAAGGGAACTTGGGGACACTGGTGGAGTGAAGTTGACAGCAAAAGTGAGATTGATGCTGATGCACAGTTTGCCAAAAACTCAACTGTGAATAACTTTTCAAATCATAGTATCTTAACAAGAAATTTAAAAAAATGAAAATTAGTAGATTCTTTTAAAAAATATGTCATTGTGATGTTGTAGTCAAGTCAGTGCTAAGGAAATATCAGAGATCTAAATAAGACATACTGGAAACAAACATAACTATATATTTACTGGATGAATGATTATAGGTAACTCAATTGAGCTATTTTGTTCTCAAATTTCTTCTTTATGAATGAAAAATGTTCATATAAGTTTTTGGCAAAATACAATATTCAAATGAATGTAAAATTTGCATTAATATTATTATTGTCAAGATGCAATATTATATAAAATGTATGTCATATATTACTTTATGAAATTTAAATTTTAGTCAAGGAAATATTGAAGACTTCTGAAAAGGGGACACTGAAATGGGAGGGGAGATGATTAGTGAAGAAGAAAGTATATAGAAATATAAATAATGAAATATGAAGGATGATAAAATGCTAATTATAAGATATGCTGAGAGAAAATATTCCAGTAGGGATGTGTATGAGTCTGTGGTAAAAAAAATAGTTTAGTGAGTAGAAGAATATAAAGAAAATTGTGTCAAGAATTTAACTGAATGGTGAAATAGCATGAGATCAGAAATGTATAGAAATTATGAAAACTTCTCTACTACTTATATTGAGAAAACTATTTGCAGAGTTGGAGAAAATGACATGCTGTCACAATAGTATGACACTCAACAACAACAGAGACAAGATAAAAACCTTAAATTTCCTTTACTAAAATTACAAATATGCAAGTACATTAAGCTTAAAATATTGCAATATTCTTCCACTTTACATAAAGTAAAACGATTTTATGATAACCACTGGATATTTCATACATAAGGCATTTGTTCAGAACTCCCAAATAAAAGCAATTTTTATGATATTAAAGTGAATTACTTAGAATACTTGAAAGAGCATTTAAGCAATAGCATACTGCCCTATTCTTTCATCTTAGGCCAAGAATGATAGACAGTTTGGCCCTAACTGCGACTTTTCTATTGTAACCAATTTATATTCTAACAAATTTAAACGTAATATGTCCTGCTGTAAATGTTTAACATGCAATGTTCAGAGACATCCCAACAGTCATTTTTTAATATAAATTTTTATTTTGATCATAGTGGCTTACATATTGTTGACAATAATATTTTAGGTACATATTTACATAAAATCAGGGGGGATTCCCATCGCCAAATTGTCCTCCCTACACCTCCGTTTCTGTCCTACCTCCCTTTTCCTTTTCCCTCACCCCAGGGCGGCTAGAATATGTGGTCCCCTCTGTATCTAACCCACTACTTAGTAGTCTTGCACCTGTTTGGTCTTGATGCCTCCCTTATTTCCCCCTCTAACTGGAGGCAGGACTAGCTAGTTCAAGTTGCGTGGTTTTGTTTGAAGGAGAGAAAAGTAATAAACTGGGGTAAGAGTCTAATACCCAGAAAATGGGCGGAGTCCTTCTAAAGGCTCTCATCATCAATTTGGGAGATGGAGAAAAAGAAGGTGAAACACTCCACTAGTACCAAAAGAAGTGTCAAATATCCAGTGAGGGCTCCAGCTATATCAATAAGCACCACACAGAGCAGACAAAACAAACAAACAAATAGAAAAAAACAAAAACAAAAACAGACAAACAAAAATCACGCCATGGTCTTCAATTAAGAAACATGGCATAGCACATAACGAAAGAGAAGAAAGGAAGAGAAAAAAAAAATATATATATATATGTATAATTGGGGACTACACTTTCAATAATCACACCCAAACAGAGAAATCGACCAAAATAGATTGGTAAATCAAAAATAATAATAACAATAATAAATGAAGGTAATATATATATTTATATAAAAAATAACCAAGGTTTTGTGCTTTTTGTATTTTTGTTTTTTCCCTCCTGCCCTGGCACAGTAAATACTGGGGTCATTCGAAAAAGAATTCACTTGGCCTAAGAGATATGGGGTTTCTCCGTCCTTGGAGCATACTGTCATGGGATCAACTCTAGACTTTGCTCAGGATCCTTTACTTTCCCTGTGGTGGTTTTTTTTTTCTTTTTTTTTCTTTTTTTTTTTTTTTTTTTGGTGTGTGGAAGACTTCTGCTCTGTGTTTAGAGGTCTCAGTATCTGCACAGATCCTGAGGTGGGACTTATGATGAAGTCAGTCTTTGTGGTTCTAGAGGTTCTGTTACCTCAGTGTCATTTTAATCCATCTTCTGTGGTTGGTGATCTTGGTCTTTGCACTGAACCTAGGGTGGCACCTAGGATAGCGTCTTTCTTTGTGCTTCCAAAAGTCCCATTCCGTTACAATTGTCTCTGCCGGACCTTTGGGGCTGGGGATCATGATTATTGTGCAGGTCATAGTTCAAACCCTAAACTAGGGCTTTTGTATTGGTCCCAAGATGTATACAGTCTGGTCGTGGATCTAGCAGCCAGTCATCTGTAAATCCCGATCTTGGGTTTTGGACCTACCAAAGGGTGCCAAGACTTCTGGTTTTGTCTTGTCATTAGTTGGTAAGGTAGGCTAATCTGCTCTAAGGTCAAGATGTTCGCATTTTCCTCGTTGTCAGGATATCATGTTAGAGCTGGGCCTTGTTGTTGGTCTCGTCGTATTAAGGCCGTCCTAGATGGAGTTTGTTTCCTGCAGCTGTTGTGAAGAGCTGTGCCGTTTCTATGTCGGGGATCCAGGGTTCAAGGCTGGATGAATGATATCTAATCTCCTGTGGTCTAATTTGATTCCACATGACATATTTTCAAGGCAGGAGATATCCCTATATTTTAAACAACTATGAGTTCCTATCTCTAGTAGATAAGAGTTCTCTTTTTTTTTTTATATGTAATATTTCCCCTTTACTTAGTGTGCCTTTGTAGGGGGAAATGGTGCTACATTATAATGTCTGTGTATTCTTGGGTGGACTGATGGGATAACAGACACAGGTCACATACCAAAAAAAGGAAGAGAAAAAAAAGAAACAAAAAAAAGGGGGCGGGGGATTAAAAATGTATGTGCTCACAAATATATATGTAGGACAAACATTTAAAAAAAATAAATAAATAAATTTTAAAAAATGAGTTAGCAAAATTTTTAAGGGACCAAAGTGGTGCAATAGACTACCTTACATTTGGGGGAGGGCAGGTAAAGAGGTGGTGTATTACAGGTCTTATGCCTATGTTGGAAGTACAGTTTTTCCCATTGTCTTTTGGTTTTTCTTGTGGTGTGTGGGTTCCCAGGCATCTTCCTAACCCACCCCCTGATCTTCTTCAGATTGGTAAATGTTTGCGGCAGGGAGGTCTTGGAAGAGTTCTTGCATTGTGGATACTTTTGGATCTAGGCCCGGTTTCAAGTAGCAGTCCGCGTTAGGGGGAGTTGGTAGGGAGGGCCTTGCAGCATGAGTCCACAGGGGAGTTGGCTGTCTTTTCTTTCAGGAGACGAGGTGTGGGTTTATCTGGGTGTCCTCTCGCCTGGGTGCTGGGTACTGGTTCGTTGGGTAGGAGGTCGATCTTGATGCCTAATAGAATAAGGACTGGGGATGAAGAGTTTTTATATGGTGGGAGATCTGGATGGGATTGAGGGGTGAAGGGATAGTTGGATTTCCGGAGGGGGTAAAGGGGAAGGTATATGGGAAGGGTTTGAAGGGAGAGAAAAGAGAAAATACCTTAGAGAGAAAAGGGGGGGGGGGAAGGGAAAAAAGTAATGAGCAGAATAGAAGAAAAAAAAAGTAGTGAGAAGAGGGGAGACAATAGCAAGGGAATGCTGGTTTGATTGAATGTGTTCGAAGCATAGAGCCTGTAGTTTAAGTCTGTACGTCTCAGGTACTGCTTCAGTGGTCTGACTGGTCACGTGCTTCAATTCCTAAATAAAGGTATTACCTAGAGATAAAGTGTATGTTAAAGAGTTTTCTTGTGGCCATCTCGTAGTGCAAGCAAGGTATGGTATCCCGTGTGGTATCCCGAGTTGCCACCTTAGTTTGTCCGCCCTTTGTATCCAAGGGCACCTGTGGACAGAAAAGCTGAAAGGTTATTTAAAGTATAGTAAGATAAAGGCATTAAAAGGTAGTGTTATGGTATGTTGCCATTGCAGTCCGTGATTTCCCTTGGTGTTCTATACTTGTGTTCCTGTATATGAACTCTAAGGGATTATTGTGGACCTTTGTTGTAGAAGTCTGATTACATACCTGTTCTCTCTATGTTGCCGTTTCTGTTGTTGCTGTTTTCTTTGTGGTATAATGTGTAGTCAAGAGTTTGCGTTGTTCCTTTTTCATGTATTTTGGACTGCTCCCACGTCTATGTTGACTATTACAGTGTTCGGAGTTTCTACCCTGTTGAACCCTGTTATTTGATTGTTAGGTATTAGTTGTATATAAAATATGTGTTCTAGGTGTTTCAGAATAGTGCTACCATTCTGTGTTTATCTTTTGTCTTCTGACTTACTTCATTTAACATAACATGATCTAGGTCCATCCATCTTGCTGCAAAGTCTGTGATTGTATCATTTCTGACTGCCATGTAATATTCCATTGTGTATATGTACCACTTCTTAATGATCCATTCATCTGCTGTTGGACATCGAGGTTGGTTCCAAGATTTGGCTATTATACTAAGTGCTGCAATAAATAGTGGGGTGCATACATATTTTGGAATGAATGTCCTTCCATCTTGGGGGTATATGCCTAGGAGAGCAATTGCTGGGTCAAATGGCAGCTCAATTCTGAGTTCTTTGAGCACTCTTCAGACTTTTCTCCATAGACGTTGGACTAGGGGGCATTCCCACTAGCAGTGGATGAGAGATCCTTTCATACCGCATCCTCGCCAACAAAAGTTGTTTCCATTATTTTTGATGTGAGCCAACCTCACTGGTGTAAGGTGGTATCTCATTGTTGTCTTGATTTGGATCTCCCTGATGATGAGTGAAGGTGAGCATTTTTTCATGTGTTTGTTGGCCATTCTTCTGTCTTCCTCAGAGAAGTGTCTATTCATTTCATCTCCCCATTTTTTATGGCTTTATTTGGTTTTGGGGGGTTCAGCTTTCTGAGTGCTTTGTATGTTCTAGATATCAGCTCTTTATCTGATATGTCAAGTGAAAAGACATTTTCCCATTATGTTAGCTGTCTTCTTGCGTAAAGTAGGGTTTCTTTTGCCATGCAGAAGCTTTTTAGTTTGATGTAGTCCCATTTGTTTATATTTGATGCTAACTTTCTTGCCATTGGTGCTCCGTTCTCAAAGACCTTTTTGATATATAGGTCTTCGAGTGTTCTGCCTATTTTATTCTCGATAAACTTTATAGATTCAGGTCTGATTTCAAGGTCTTTGATCCATTTTGAGTTGACTTTTGTATAAGGAGTGAGATATGGGTCGATATTCACTTTCATACATGTGGTTTTCCAGTTGTACCAACACCATTTGTTGAATAGGCTTTCTTTGTTCCATTTCAGATTCTTGCCTCTTTTATCAAATATTAGTTGGCTGTATATCTGGGGGTTTATGTCTGGGAATTCTGTTCTGATCCACTGGTCTGAGGTCCTGTCTCTGTTCCAGTACCATGCTGTTTTAATTACTATGGCTTTATAGTATAGTTTCAAGTTAGGTAAGGAGATGCCTCCCAGCTTCTTGTTTTTCAGTATGTGTTTGGCTATCCTGGGTCTTTTGTGGTTCCAGATGAATTTTGTGATGATTGTTCTATTTCTTTAAAGAATTGTGTCTGGATTTGGATAGGGATTGCATTAAATCTATATAGAAATTTGGGTAAGATAGTCATTTTGACTATGTTAATTCTACCTATCCATGAGGATGGGATGTTCTTCCATTTCTTTAGATCGTCTTCAATTTCTTTCTGAAGTGTTTTGAAGTTTCCCTGGTATAGGTCTTTCACTTCTCTTGTAAGGTTGATTCCTAGATACTTGATATTTTTTGATACTATCTTAAATGGGATTGTATTATTAATCTCTCTCTCCTCAACTTCATTGTTTGTATATAGAAACGCTACTGTCTTTTGTGTATTGACTTTGTATCCAGCCACTTTGCTGTATTGGTTGATTGTTTCTAGGAGATTTACTGTGGACTCTTTAGGGTTTTTGATGTATATCATCATATCGTCGGCATATAGAGCTAGCTTGTGTTCATCTTTCCCTACTTGAATTCCTTTGATTCCCTTCTCTTGTCGGATTGCTATTGCTAGGACTTCTAAGGTTATATTGAATAAGAGTGAAGAGAGTGGACAGCCTTGCCTAGTTCCTGACCTTAGTGGGAATGCTTCTAGTTTCTCGCCATCAAGTATAATGTTGGCTGTAGGCTTCTCATAAATAGCCGTAACTATCTTGAGGAAGGTTCCTTCTAACCCTATTTTGCTGAGTGTCTTTAACATGAAAGGATGTTGGATTTTGTCAAACGCCTTCTCGGCATCGATTGATATGATCATGTGGTTTTTGTCTTTCATGTTGTTGATGTGATGTATCATGTTTATTGATTTGTGTATGTTGAACCAACCTTGCATTCCTGGTATGAAACCCACTTGGTCGTAATGTATGATCTTTTTGATGAAGTGTTGGATTCGGTTTGCTAAGATTTTGTTGAGTATCTTTGCATCTATGTTCATTAGTGAGATTGGTCTGTAGTTTTCTTTTTTGGTGGTGTCTTTGCCTTCTTTGGGAATGAGTGTGATATTAGCCTCATAAAAGGAGTTGGGGAGGATTCCTGTTTTTTCTATGGTTTGGAAAAGCCTATGGAACAGTGGTAATAGGTCTTCTTGAAATGTTTGATAGAATTCACCTGTAAATCCATCTGGGCCTGGGCATTTGTTCTTAGGGAGTTTTTTAATTACCTCTTCAATTTCCTCTGAAGTGATTGGTCTGTTTAGACTTTCTAGATCTTCCTTTTCCAGGAGGGTGTTTGTCCAAGAATCTGTCGATTTCTACTGGGTTCTCTAGCCTAGTTGATTATAGTTGTTCATAATATGATCTCATGATATGTTGTATTTCTTGGGGTTCTGTTGTAATCTCTCCCCTTTCATTTGTGATCCTAGTGATTTGGGTGTTTTCCCTCTTTTTTTGGTGAGTCTTGCCAATGGTTTGTCTATTTTGTTTATTTTTTCGAAAAACCAACTCCTGGTCTCATTGATTTTTTGTATTGTTTTCTTAGTTTCGATGTTGTTTATTTCTGCTCTGGTTTTTATTATTTCTTGCCTTCTGTTGTGGTTGGATTTCGCTGTTGCTGTTGTTCCAATTCTTTGAGGTGATCTTTTAAACTGTTGGTTTTGTTGTTTTCCTTTTTCTTGACATAGGCCTGTATTGCTATGAGTTTCCCCCTAATTACTGCTTTTGCTGTGTCCCATAGATTTTGACATGTTGTCTCTTCATTGTCATTTGTCTCAAGGAATCTTTTTATTTCTTCCTTGAGTTGTTCTTTGATCCAGCTGTTGTTAAGCAGCATGTTGTTTAGTCTCCAGGTATTAGTTTTCCTCCATTGCTTCTTCTTGACATCAATTTTAAGCTCTGTTGCATAGTGATCTGAAATGGTACTTCTAATGATCCTTATCCTTGTGGTCTTACATAGGTTGGCTTTGTATCCTAAGACACGGTCTATTCTGGAGAAGGTTCCATGTGGGTTTGAGAAGAATGTGTATTCTACTTTCTGGGGATGAAGGGCTCTATATAAGTCTATTAGCCCTAAATCTTCTAATTTTTTATTTAGAGCTCTTATTTCTTTGCTATTTTTCTTTTTGGAGGATCTGTCCAGTGGTGATAGTGGATTATTGAGGTCCCCTACTATTATTACAATTCCCTTCATGTGTTTCTCCAGGTTTGCCAGTAGTTGCCTCACATATTTTCGTGACTCTACAGTAGGTGCATAGATATTGACCAGGGTTAGTGTTTCTTGATCTAATGTTCCCCTGATCAGTAAGTAGTGACCCTCTTTGTCTCTAATCACTTTCTTGAGGTTGAATACAATTTGATCTGATATAAGAATGGCTGTCCCTGCTCTTTTTTGTTTTCCATTGGCCTGAATAATTACTTTCCATCCTTTTATTCTAAGCCTGTGCTTATCCTGTAGCTGTAGGTGTGTTTCTTGCAGACAGCAGAAGTCCGGTTTATTTTTCCTAACCCAGTTCTCTACTATGTGTCTTTTAATTGGAGAGTTTAGTCAGTTAACTTTTAGGGAAATTATTGATAGAGAGGACTGTTGTGCAGTTGTATTGTGTGGAGTGGTTGTTGTTACAATCGGGGGTTTGGATTGTGTAATTCGTCTCTGAGTAAGTCGCTTAGGATCGGCTTAGTTTGCACAAATAGTTAAAGTTCGTTCATGTTTGAGAATGTTTTTAGTCTGCCCTCCCATATGAATGATAGTTTTGCTGGGTATTGGAACCTGGGTTGGAAATTTCTTTCATTCAGTCGTTTAAATATGTCATTCCACTGTCTTCTTGCTTGAATTATTTCAAATGGGAGATCTGGTTTGATTCTTATGTCCTTTCCTTTGTACTTGAGTTTTTTTTCTCCCTTATTGCTTTCAGGAATTCCTCTTTCTCTTTGTTTTTTGCCATTTGGATTATTATGTGTCTTGGTGTGGGTTTATTGGGGTCTATTTTATTAGGGACTCTCTTGACTTCTTGGATTTGTCCTGAATTGTCTTTCCAGAGGGTGGGAAAGTTCTCTGTGATTATCTCCCTGACTACCTGTTCTTCCCCCTTCCCTATTTCCTCCCCTTCTGGTATACCCACAATTCTTAGATTGTTTCTTTTGTCCTTGTTCATTAGATATTGGATTTTTCCTTCCAGTGCTTTGCCTTTTATTTCTTTGTTGGTTTCTTTATCATTTTTTGATTGCAGTTTTCCTTCAAGTTCTTCGATGTGCTTCTCCAACTCTGTGTTTCTGCTCGTAAGGCTTGTTACCTTGTCTTTTAATTCCTTCACTTCTTTTTGTATGGAATCTCTCATGTTCTTTGACATTTCTTCTTTAATTTGGCTGATTCGTTCATCCATGGATTTCTTATACTCGGTTGTTAGGGTTTCTTTCAATTCTTTTAGTAATTCTTGCATTTCCTTCCTCATGACCGCTTTTAGGTCTTCTTCCCGTGGATCTGTGCGTTTTGGTGGACTTGGAAACTTGATAGTGTTTGTCATGGTGTCTCCAGTTATTAGAGATCTCCTTGATTTACGCATTATTCTTTGTATTTAATGGTGTATTTTGGAGTGTTGTGGCTTCTAATTTTGGCCTGCTTTGGTCCCCTTCCTGACGGTGTTTCTAGAGGGGCCTGTTGGGTGAGTTTGTTGAGCGTAGCCCTTTCTCCTCCCCTTTGCTACCTAGAGTTCAGCCTTCCTGCTGTGGGTCTTGTCCCTTTTCTGCTCCTTATTTCTGTCAGCGGTGCAGTTCCATTCCTGGCCACAATGGTTACTGGCGCTGTTGAGCCTAGCTCTCAATCCCCCCTCCTTTCTCTGGGAGTTAATGGAGCTCTGCCTTCCATGCCTCCCTTGAAGGGTTCCCTCAGTCCAACCCTTCAGGCTCTGTCCTCACCCTTGGGGAGTCCCTGGTCCACTCCAGGGTCCAGTGGGTGGACTGCTCTAGGTCACCTGCGAGTCCAGATGGCTGGCCTTATCTCTCCCGTCTATTCGGGTCGCTCAACTTGCTTTTCTAGGCACCCACCTGGGGGAAGGGAGTCACTCAACCCTCTCCGGCTGGCATGCAGGGGTCCCTGGTGGGGAGGGGCCGGCCCAAACCGCGCAAAGGGACAGAAATTCACTCACGCCTCTCCTCACTCACGCCTCCAGCCGGCACGCCGGAGTCCCTGGGGGGAGGTGCCAACCCAAGCCGCGCAAAGGGGCAGAAATTCACTCACGCCTCTCCTCACTCACGCCTCCAGCCTGCACGCCGGGGTCCCTGGGGGGAGGTGCCGACCCAAGCCGCACAAAGGGGCAGAAATTCACTCAAATAATTATTATCTAATTTTACAGAAACATACTTGTCTATTTGCATTATTCCTCCCAAATTCTTCTTTATTCTCTACAGCCTCATCCTAAAATGATTCTATATAGTTGTTTTTTGTTTGTTTGTTTGTTTGTTTTTTGTTTTTTAGGATCACACCCGGCCGTGCTCAGGGGTTACTCCTAGCTCTGTGCTCAGAAATCGCTCCTGGCAGGCTCGGGGGACCATATAGGATGCTGGATTCAAACCACCATCCTTCTCTATGCAAGGCAAACTCTCTACCTCCAGGCTATCTCTCCAGCCCCCAAAATGATCCTATATAGTTTACAGTACACAAAATATCTGACATAAAACCCAGTGTATTCCCGTAACTCCCAAATCAATTAAGATTCTAACTACAAGAACTAACCTCTGTCACATTCCAAAACTCATTGTTAGCCCCATTAATTATCCCACAACCAGACTCAAAATATCCAAAGCTAAAGATTAATATTATCTACACAATCAATACCCCATTTAAGGCACCACCATCTACTAAATCAACAAAACTAAGATTTTCTTTATTTTCCTCTACTACATTCATCAATCATCACTACCTATAGTTTCAAAGCCTTAATATCTTCACAGTAGGTCATTTAGTTCTGTGTCTCAGATCTTTGGTCCACATAAATCTACCCTCCACAGAAATATCACAATGATCTTTATCAAAGGAAAATCTAATCATGTTGGTTATTCTTTATCCTTTGCTCTTCAAGACCATGGTCATTTAGAATGCATGGCTATTCATGATGTGAATCCTTTCAATCTCTGAGTTTGTAGTTTCCTAGCACAACATTTCTGCTCAATAAACCATTTGAATCTGCACACACATCTATGTGAGTCTAGTTTTCCTCATTTTATTTTCCCAATTCTTCATTTCACTTCTATTCTCTCTTCAGAATCCAATTCAAATCTTTCACTTTCCTCGCTGTTGATTAACTGTATTGCCTCCATTTCCTAAGAACACCTAACATGCACTCCATTGTATTACACTCAGTGGTTTGTCTCACTAAAACTGATTCTCAGATCCTAAGGAAAAAACAGCCCTTTGTATTTGTTTTCTTATACCTACACCATGTGATTTTACACAAATTCATATCTACTACAATATAAGTGATCAGGAAACTACAGTGTCTCTGTGAACAAAGAATGAATTTTTATTTTTTCTGAGCATATTCCCTATGCATAAGAATTTGACAGAAAGTATCTTGTTTGTGGTATTCCATAAACCAAGTCATGTTTAAATTTACCATACTTGTCTATTGTTGTAGACATTTCTAAAGAGTAAAATATCCCCTTCATTCCTACTATAGAAAACAACAGTTTTCCTCTGAAACTGATAAATGCAGTGAAAATCATTGTAGGAAAACAGAACTCGGATGATTTGTATAGTCAAATCTGCAGACTCTTCAGTGAGATTATGAAATTCAAAAGCTTTTAAATAAAACTGTTTTACAAATCATCTGGCAGTAAAACCTGACCTGACCTGAACAAATGGTGACACCTGAAACTATGAGCTGTTTTAAAATCACTATTTACCCTCAGGATTACAATTTCATACTTTTTCCATAATCCTTCAGTTTCACCTTGAAATTGTGTTCAAAGTAAAGAAAAAAACGTAACTTTGAGTTTTCCCTCAGATTTCAGGTTCCATATTCTCACAATACTTCAATATTCCTAATTTATTCTTCTTCTAGTTCATATATACCATGCCTTGCTTAGAAATCATACTGCTTTCTTCTAAATTAACCTAAAAGAAATATTTTTATTTAATTGTTGATTTGATAAATAGAAATAAAAATACTTTAATATCTGGAATATTGAAGTCATGGAAGTCACCTTTCTCTCAATCACTCTACTAACATTAAAATGTTTCTCACTTTGAGAAACTACTTAAGTATTAAATAAGTTCTTATTTAAAACATGTTATAGGTGAAAATAAGTCTTTATATAGAAAACATTTGTAACAGACACCATTTGGTATAGTTTTTAATATAGTAAATATAGGAAAAGAGAGATAATACAGGGGTTAAGGTGAATCTTTGCATTTGAACAATCCTCTTCAATCCCTGGCACCACATGGTCCATTGAGCAATATTTATTGTAGCCCTAGTAACACCTGACTATGTGCTCTAAAAGCCTTTATTGTCCACGTACCCCCCCACAGGTCTTTGTGCCTTCACAAATGAACTCCTGGCCCAGCTGACCAAGAATAGGAAGGGACCCCAGACATCCTGAGCAATGCTTGGAACAACAAATAATAGACAAAACTATAAAGAAAAGGGAAAAAGAATTTCTTTACAACTTCATAATGAGAAATACCTTTATAACTATTTTATTTTCTGGAATTTAGATACAAATTTTGAACATCTGGTTGATTTGGTTACATAAGAGACCAAAAATAACTTGGAGAACATTTTATATTAATTAATACATAAATAATTCATAAAATAAAGTACAGTTAAGAGAAAATTTTTAACTGAAAATAAACAGTTCACAAGTGGGAAATATGAATGGCTCTCAATTCAAAATATTTTCTACTAAACACATAATAAGACAAAAAGGAAATTAAAATACTTCATTATTTTTGATTTATCAGATTGACAACATTTTGAAATTTTAGAGACAATTTGGTTGTTAAGCAATGGAAAACTGGATTTTTTTTGAAAACTGGAGTTTTTTATGTGATTATGAGAATGCAAATTGAAAATCAAATTGTAGCAATTTGAGAATATTTATTGATTGTAAATGAACATATTTGATGTGGCAATTTTAATTTTAGGATTGTGTAAGTTGATATATTAGCAGATTATAAAATAATTCATCTATATTAATAGTCATTATAACACTGTGATAACCAGATTAGAAGTCACCTAAATCATCAACTATATGAAACAGCTATTTGTTATGATAGATCTATTCAGTATAACTACTGAATAGCTACTTAAAAGAAAATATAAGTAATTTTCTGTACAGATATGGGGAGATTTTTTTAAGTTTTAGTTTTAAATAAAGCAAAAAAATACAGAACACAATTACATCTGATATATCTTTAATGCTTTAGATACTATCTTTTAAAATGTCACTTGCATAAAATCTAATTTGAGCATCAATTTTTTTCACAAACTAAACTTTAAGGAAAAGAGCATTTAAGGTAATAGAATCAAAAGAAAAAGTATTTGTTTTCCAAATAAACTACTCAACTAAAAATTTCCTTTCATAGTGAAGGTTTTTCTATCCAATTCTTTATACCCTAGATTAAACTGACTCTCTATTGTTAGCACAAAAATAGATTCTACAGAGCAGGTGAATTCTTGAGAACTGTGTAAAAGATTTGCATATAAAACATGGAAGGTTAAAAAGTTATAGTTGGGGCCGGAGAGATAGCATGGAGGTAAGGCGTTTGCCTTTCATGCAGGAGGTCATTGGTTCGAATCCCGGCGTCCCATATGGTCCCCTGTGCCAGCCAGGAGCAATTTCTGAGCCTGGAGCCGGTGTGACCCAAAAACCACAAAAAAAAAAAAAAGTTATAGTTGTTAACAACTAGCATGATAATGTTAAAGAATGAGAGAAGTAGAATGCCTGTCGTGAATACAGGCTGGGATGGGGGAGAGATTGGGGCATTGGTGGTGGGAATGTTGCACTGGTGACGGGGGGAGGGGTGTATTCTGTTTATGACTGAGACCCAACTACAAACATGCTTGTAATAATGGTGCTTAAATAAATATTTATATATTAAAAATAAATAATAATAATTTATAGTTTATTTTAAAGTTCAAATAGATGAATTTGTGTTTCTCCCCCAATGACCAAGCCTCTCTAGTCACTAGGCCTTTCTTGGACTTAAGATCAGCACTTTCCTTAGTCTGGCCACAGCCACATGTACTTGGGAGAGATTCCTGTACCTATTATTGTACTTCAGCAGTTTCTGTCATCTAGACTTGCCCAATCTCCGATCAAGGCTACAGTGCCTGTGAGTGACACTGCTGTGCTCAGCACCATGCCACTGCCTGAGTATTTGAGACCTGCCTGAATATGCTTCCTGCCCAGTTCTATGAGTCCTCCTGTATTCAGCCATCTAGCCTTCAAGCCTTGCCTATATTCTGCCATCCCTAGACATACAAACCCTACTTTATCTTACAATCCATCTGAGAATAGGTGAGCAAGGGGAGAGAGAGAGAGAGAGAGAGAGAGAGAGAGAGAGAGAGAGAGAGAAGAGAGAAGAGAGAGAGAAGAAAGAAAAAGAGTGAGAGAGAGAAGAGAGAAAAAGATTGGCTGGAGACTTTTTTTTAATCTGCTGCCTTTTTATCCCCAGTTATCCATTATCTGCTTTGATTTATTTTGATTAGATACCTTTTTGATGGGCAAGATTTAAACTGACCAGCTAAATTTACCTGCCACATCATCCTTCTACTCGTGCTCTATCATTTTCATTTGAATTTCAACTGATTCTCAAAATGTACTGAAAATTTTTTCTACACAGTTTTTTAACAAATATTCATACTGTAATGTTTTTCTGAGTACAACAATGGGCAGACAGATGCTTTAAGTATATTTGCTTCAGTTGAATGATAATTTACTTGCAAAGAAAATTTATTCTTAAAATTTTCACACTGTTGTATAAAGAGACATGTTGCACTGTGAAAAGATTCTTTTTTCTCTTACTGACAATACTCTTATCCATTACTGACAAATTTTCCTTTATCAGTTTTCCAACTAGTAATATTCCCAAGGATCTACTTATTTTTGTAATGTCTCAGATGGTTTCATTTACTTTCATAGCTTCATTCTGATTCAGGTAGATCTTATAGGAGGACTCTATTAAAATTTGGTAAATACTGTAATACAATTTAAGAAAAAATTTACCCTGAAGTAGCCCAAAATGCATGAAGACCACATGTATTTAACATGCAAATCCTGAGCTCCTAAGAAAGGAAAAAGTGAAGTACCACCCAAATACAGAAATACAAACTCTCAACCATAAAAGGGTGGGACCTCAAAAAATGAGAAAGACCATCAACAGTGCAAGGAAAACACTTGTTGAAGGTACCATCAAAAATACCAAAAATGAGTTATAAAAATATATTAACAGTGCAAGGCTTTCTTTTCTGTTACAATGCCTGGATTAGCTTCTTATGTATGTAGAGTGCTCCAGGAAATATATTTGGGGGAATTATAAAAAATTTCTCCCCAAAGTCATTCAGGGCTTGCTCTTCAAGTTCAAGTTCTCCATTTAAAACATACTTCACTTGCTAATCGTATGTCTCTTTGCTTACTTTTATCCACTCTACAGAAGCCTAAGTTCTCTCTTGAAAACATATGTCCACTTTCTCTCCCCTCACATCTAAGTAAGTTTTATTTCATAAAAACTATCTTGTGGAGCCGGAGAGATAGCACAGCTATGGGGTGTTAGCCTTGCATGCTGCCTACCCAGAAGAAATCTGGTTCCATTCCCAGTATTCCATATGGGCCCCCAGCCTGCCAGGGGCGATTTCTGAGTGCAGAGCCAGAAGAAACCCCTGAGCCCAGCTGGGTGGGGCCCAAAAACCAATCAATCAAGTTTAAAAATAAATAAATAAATAAATAAATTATCTTGCTTCATTATTTCATTTCCTCTTAAAAATTTTTTGTGAGGGAAGGCAATGGACCCAGAATGCCTTGCTGACTGACTTTTTCTTTCCTACAAAGAGCGAGTCCTCTCTCCAATCTGAGTCCTCAAGTAATTGAGGACCCAAGTAATTGGGTGGCAAAGATCATAGCTCATGCTGTTCAGGAGCGAGTCCTCTCTCCAATCTGAGTCCTCAAGTAATTGAGTACCCAAGTAATTGGGTGGCAAAGATCATAGCTCATGCTGTTCAGGAGTTGGCAATAGGCACAGCTTGACTACTCTTTGTGGGGCTGGTAAGATATCAACATCTATGCTATAGCAAACTTTAATATTCCTGCAAGCGGGGCATGTTCCTCAAGTGCTGGTGGTGAGTCGAACAGAGAGGTAAAAGCATTCTTTCGAAATCTACCTCCTTAGTTTCTACTGTACTGAGCCACTGGCAACATTTTCTTCCCCAAAAAGCGAGTTCTCCCCTCCTGATTCATTTTTCTTTCTTATTCCTAATATTCAGCCAGTTGTTGTTTTATATTTTTCTGTGTCATAAATATGCCTTATAGCTTATCTTCACCACCTTAGTTGAGATGCAAAATGATTATTTATATGCCTCATTGTTAAAGAAAGTTGAAGAAATCAAGATTGCCACCCAAGGTGGGTGGAAGAAAAAAGTTTATTCACACAGGCAGAGAGTTGTTAGGTCACACTGAATTCTTGGTCAATGTGAATAAATTCCTTCCACTCACGTTAGGCTCATTCTCAACTTCTTAAACTTTCTCTAACATTTCAAAAGGCTCCAAGGGTCTTTCAAAGAATTGTTTTTGCTTTAGCTACTATGCTGTGGTGATTAGGACCTTGCTATTGCTGGGAATTTTTCATCTCCTTCCTGCACTTCCCTTTCTGCCCCTTAAATCTCTGCCAATTTCCCTCATTCACATTCCCTCATTTCCCATATTTATATTTTCCCTCACATTCACATACATTGCAATAGTTTATTATGTACCTATCCATCTTTGGTACATCTAATAGAAATGTTATGTTCAAGGACCTTGTGGTGCAACGGTAGCACGTCTCACTCCAGAAATGTTATGTTCAAAACAAAAACTTTCTTGCTTCAACTTTTATAATTTCTGTAATTATAGAATAAAGTCCCATCATTGAAGGTTCTACAAATTCACCTCTCCAAACCGTATTTGTAATCCTCCATATTTCCTTAAATTTACTATTTCAGCCATGCCCTTCAATCTATTTCTGCAATGTGTCATATGTTTAATTATTCCATGCATATGAACAAGTATTACTTCACCCTAAAAAAGTCTTCCCTTGAAGGCTGATGAGACAGTATCAAAGGTAAGGTGCTTGCTTTAAATACAATCCACGTTTGATCCCCAGCATGTTCAGGGTGTTGAACACTACAGATATAGCCCAAAAGCAAACCAATAAGAACAATCCATTGTACTTCACCCAGATACATATAACAGCCTGTTTTATGTTGTTCTATCACCACTAACACATTGATTTGATAAGATCAAAAGAAGCAGCAACTTTCTTATCTCCTCATCTCCACACTCACCTTAGTACTTAATGAGTTAAGGAAGAAATGTTGAGGTGTGCTGTCTTTAAAAGCTAGTAAAGTAATTGTCTCCATATTTGAACTGGGCCAGCCCCATAGACTCACTCTTTTCTTGAAGGAGATATAAACCAAACTGTGGTAAATCATAAGGTGCAGCAGCCACACAGCAGAAAACTAGCCATCTTGGGAGGAGAAGGTAAGCCAAGCTCCAACCCTGCCAAAGCCACATCTGTTACATCCATCCCCCATAACTATTTGCTGATGGCCCTGCCTCATAATCCCTCTGTAAATCTCTTCAAAAATACAAATCCAACCAAACTTCAGGTATGCTATTATTTATATCAATCACCAGGGCTTTTTGGAGTGGGTGTGGACACAGTCCTCCCACATCTTTCTTCCAGGAGGCCTAGCAGTTGAGAACACACCCCTAAAAGCCTCAGTATCAGCAATAGTGCTTGGAATCTTCTGATGATTTAATTTGTTTGATGCTGTCATCCCTATAAGAACAAACAAATTAAACAGAATAGACAGCTAACAACAATATCTTACTAAACCTTCTACCATCTATCTTCTAATTATAATATATATAATATATAATATATAATTTTCAAAAATGTGCTTGCTATTATACTTTTTCTTTCATTTTTTAAAAAAATCAAACGTTTTTATTTCCTTTTTCTTTCTATTTTTTAATAACTTTGCTTTCACTTATCTAAAAACAAATGTTTTCTGGTAAACTATGTAACTATATTATGCATTTTCTTTTAATAAAGTTTAAAAAGCTAATAAAGGAAAAGTATTAATTATTAGACCACTTTTTAAGAAAGACACTGAAAACTCATCACTCCTTTAAAAAAAAAAAGGAAGAGAATAATATGATTAATAGATGCCTCCCAGGAGTTAGAGTAATAATAATTTTTCTTTTATAGCCAAAACCCAGTCATGGTATAAGAATATTACTTGCCTTTTTACTTCTGAATTCACTAAGAATTAATGACAAATTTTAGATAGCATTAATACCCTTTTAGATATTAATCAGACTTTCATTTTATCCCATTTTCAATTCCATTCTTGTAACCATTACTATTACTAGTTCCAAGTGCTCAATGTCTCTAGTATTGAGAAATTTAGTCCTTTAGGATATTAATTCCCAAGTAATACTTCTTTCTTACAACACTTTAAAGTAATTGCTGCTCTTTCCAGAACAATTTCTGAGAAGACAGTGCATTCTGAGTTCTTGCCTCATTCCTACTTTTCTTTTCTTGAGTCATCCTGTCTGGTTTCCTTAAGCAGCCTTGTTTTTCACTTATAAGCTGCCTAATCAGTAAATGTAGTCCAAGCATAACTGTCTTAGCTTCAAGTCAAACAATTTCTGTTTATGAACTATCTCAAAAACTGAGATCTGTTTTATTGAGTCTTAAAGTATTTCATTTTCCTCTCTTTGTACTTCTATCTCTTCTCTCTCATTTTCTCCTAAGCCCCCCTCATATATATACAGAGACAAAAAGCCTCAACTATTTGTCATTCTCAACAATTACTAATGTTCACATGACATACATTTATATTTAAGATTGCGCCAGACTCTCAAGACAAATACACTTTTGGTTCCAAAGATACTTTTAGGAGACAGAATTTTACCACCAAGAAAAATGCCTAAGAGACAAACATGCTGGAAACTAAATGAATAGAAAAAAGTTCTGGCCAGAACTTCTTTTTTTTTTTTTTTTTTTTTTTTTTGGTATATTGGCCTCTGTTCTAAAATGCACTGTATTTGCAGAAGTGACAGAAGCAAAAGTTATAGATTCACAGTGGGATGAATATAGTTTAATAAAAGCCAGCTTAAATTGTAGGCAAAAGAGAAAAAATAAAGACATGCCAAATAAATATGAATACACAAAGTAGTTTCATATATGGCCTGACTCTGTTATTGAGAATGTTATGTACATGGTCAGTATGTGGCAGATAAGACTCAGTCTCTGACATGTTATGATTTTAAAGTATCTTGTTCTTATTCTAAGAATTAATAGCAGCACTATTCTCTTTTGCTGCTGCTACTACTTATAATGTTTTTTACTCTTCATAATGTTTTCTTTCACTCTTGAAATTCAAAAATTTTTGTTGTCAGTTGAACTACTTCTAATCTTACCCTATAGAAAATATTTATAAATATGTATATATTAATAAATGTAGTAAAAATTTTCCTATACAAATGAGAAAAGAAAATTTTCCACCAACAGAACTCATCGAGTTATAAACTGGTGGTAATCAGCAAATATTTTCCCTTTCCTTCTTGTCTTTTTTCTTTTTGTTTTGTTTTTTTTTTTTTTTTGGTTTTTGGGCCATACCCGGCGGTGCTCAGGGGTTACTCCTGGCTGTCTGCTCAGAAATAGCTCCTGGCAGGCACGGGGGACCATATGGGACACCGGGATTCAAACCAACCACCTTTGGTCCTGGATCGGTTGCTTTCAAGGCAAACGCCATTGTGCTATCTCTCCGGGCCCTCCTTCTTGTCTTTTAAATCTCAAGTTATTTTCAAATTCCTAAAAAGAATTTGCTAGAATTAATAGATATTCTGCTGATCCTAGGTCACAATGACTTCATGATGTTTATTAAACCTGTAATTTAATAGCTGCATTTAATTGGCATCCTATATCTCTCTTAAAAAAAATAAAGCTGGAGTTAAAGCTATAGCACAGTGGGTATTTAAGCCCCTGCATTCCATATGGTCCCCAAGCCTGCCAGGAGTATTTCTGAGGACAAAGTCAGGAGTAATTCCTGAGTCCTGCTAGGTGTGGCCCCAAAACACACACAAATATATATATGTATATATATACACATATATACATACATACATACATACATATATATCCACTATGCATATATAAAGCATCATAAAAGCAAGAACTATATTTATCTGTTTTGTTTTGTAACCCCATCATACAAAAAGATGACTAATAAATTAGTCAGCAAAATTATTAAGTCTATGCATTTTTAATTTTTTGCAAATAGACAAGTATAAAGTCAACAACAATAGTATCAAGAGCCCCAAAGTATAGCAATCTAAACATAAAATGGACTTGTTGCACTAACAGACTACTAGTAGGCTATGAGTGGAGTTATGGGTTGCACGCTGGGAACTTTAGTGGAGAGTGGTCAAACTAGTGATGGGAATGGTCCTAATTCACTGTCACTATGCTTGAAAACCAACTATGAAAAACTTGTAATTCACAAAAGTCTAAAAAAATTTAAAATAAAAAGAAAATAGATGAGTATATATAACAAATTCAGTAGATAAATTGAAGAAAAACATGATTGAGCTTTCCCAAGGGTTAACAGCAGCAGAGGATAGAATTAGTACACTGGAAGATGAGATAAAAAACAACTCCATACAGCAGAAGAAATTGGAAAAAAAGCCTCAAACCAAATGATCAAACAATGGAAAAATTACTCAAAGAATGGGAACAGATGAAAATAGAAGTCTATGATAAGCTCAACAGAAACAACTTAAGAATGATTGGAGTCCCAGAAACTCAGGAAAAATCAACGGTCAAGAATATCATTAAAGAGAAACTACCAGAGCTAATGAATACATGCGATCAAATCCTGCATGCCCGAAGAGTACCAACTAAAAGAAACCCAGGATAAATCACCCCAAGGCACATCCTAGTCACAATGACGAATCCCATAGATAAAGACAGAATTCTGAAAGCTGCAAGATTGAAAAGAGAAATTACATTCAAGGGAACATCTTTGAGATTTACTGCAGACCTGTCACCGGAAATGCTCAAGGCCAGAAGGCAGTGGTGGGACATAGTGACAAAACTCAATGAAATAAATGCTTCGCCTAGAATACAGCACCCAGCAAAACTCACTATCAGGTTTGAAGGAACAATACATAGTTTCACAGACAAACAACAGCTCAGAAACTTTACAGACTCAAAACCATTCTTAAAAGAAAAACTGAACGGCATACTTTAAGACAAGACTTACCAACAGACACACCAAACTTCGATATAAAGATGGCACAAACTCCCAGGACAATTCTTTCTCTCAACGTCAATGACCTAAATGCACAAGTTAAGAGACACATAGTGGCTAAATGGATCAAAAAACTCAATCTAACCTTCTGCTGCCTACAAGAAACGAACCTGAATAGTCAGAACAAACAGACTCAAAATAAAAAGCTGGAGGAAAATCATCCAAACAAACAACACCCATAAAAAAGCTGGAGTGGCTATATCAATATCAGATGATGCAAACTTTATACTTAGGAAAGTTGTAAGAGACAAAGATAAACATTTTGTATTAATCAAGGGATATGTACATCAGGAAGAAATCACTCTCCTAAACATATATGCACCAAATGAGGGTCAGCAAAATATTTAATACAACTGTTGACAAATCTGAAAAATAATATTAATAACAACACAATAATTGTGGAAGACCTCAACACAGCATTGTCAACACTTGACAGGTCAACCAGACTGAAACCCAATAAGAATATACTAGACCTGAACAGAGAAATAGAAGAAAGAGGCCTAGTAGATATTATATAGGACACTCTACTCCCAGAAGCCTGGATACACATTTTTCTCTAATGTACATGGGATATTCTCCAGGATAGACTACATGCTAGCACATAAAACATACCTCCAAAATAACAAGAGGATAGAAATTTTGCAGGCTGCCTTTGCTGACCACAAAGCCCTGAAATTATATGTGAACTACAAAGGGACACAAGAAAAACTTTAACACCTGGAAGTTAAACAGCCTCATACTGAATAACCAGTGGGTCTGAGATGAAATCAAAGAGGAAATCAAAACCTTCCTGAAAACAAATGACAATGGAGACACAAACTATCAGAACCTATGGGACATAGCAAAAGCAGTACTGAGAGGAAAATTTATAGCTTTGCAAGCACACATCGGGAAAGAAGATGGGGCATACCTGAATAGCTTAATGATGCAGCTCATAGAATTAGAAAGTGCTCAACAGGACGTCAGGCTGGGAAAATCCACAAAACTATGCCTGCCCAGTGGGGCCCTACTGTGAAAAAATGTGAGTGCTGCCTGTGTGTATCTGTCTATTATCCTGTTGCATGAACCTCTTGAGAGTGGGCCAAGAAGAGGCTCCAGAAAACTCACTCACCCAGAGGCCAATTCCAGGGCAGGACTCCATAACGTGAAAACCGGCTATGCTTTGCAGAAGCTGGGTCCTCTGTTTGTGATGTCAGGCTGGGAAAATCCACGAAACTACGGCTGCCAAATGTGACCCGAATGTGAAAAACTGTGAGTGCTGCCTGTGTGTGTCTGTCTACTATCCTATTGCGTGAGCCTCTTGGAAGTGGGCCGAAAAGAGGCTCCAGCAGAGCACTTTGGCTCTGATTCGCTACGCGGTGATGTGCTCTTTCTAAAAAAAGAACGCCATCGCAACAAGAAGAAAAATTCACACTAAAAACTGTGCTGGATCACTGAAGCTAGCATTTCTCTTCAGACTGTCTTCTCATATATGTTCTTGAGCCTAAGATTTGATCCTTTGTAAGGCTTTATCCAGGGACGACTCCCCTACCATGAAGGCAAGTCAGTCTATCCAGAAAGGGCAGAGCCAGAGGAGTGTGCTGCCTGCAACATTTAGCCAATGAATACCACAACAAAACGTAGAAAAACCCACAATACAAGTGTGCCAATGGGGAAACAATGCATACCAGCATCAGACATAGAGAATGAAGATGACAATTCTGATGAACAGATAATGGCCAACCAACTAATCAACCTCTCAGATAAGGACTTTAGACTAGCAATATGGAAGATGCTCAAAGAACTCAAAGAAACCATGGATCGAGTTGAACAGAACACTAATAAGAACCAAGAAAATATGAAGACAGAAATCACAAAACTCCAAACTGAAATAACATGTCAACTAACAGGCCTGAAAAAGTCAGTAAATGAAGTGAATGACAAAATGGATAAGCTCTGGGACAGGGTTACAGAAGCTGAGATTAGACTTGATGCTGTGGAAGATGACATATATAACAATTCCATACAGCAGGAGAGATTGGGAAAAAAACTTAAAGCAAATGAACAGACAATGGAAAAATTAGTCAAAGAATAGGAACAGATGAAAATAGAAGTCTATGATAAGCTCAACAGAAACAACTTAAGAATCATTGGAGTTCCAGAGACCCAGGAAGAAAATTTCCAGGAAGAATCAACGGTCAAGAACATCAGTAAAGAGAAACTTCCAGAGCTAAAGAATATAGGTGATCAAATCCTGCATGCTCGAAGAGTACCAACCAAAAGAGACAACAGAAAAACCACCCCAAGACACATCCTAGTCTCAATGACGAATCTCATAGATAGAGAAAGAATTCTGAAAACAGCAAGATCAAAAGGGGAAATTACGTTCAAGCAAGCATCCTTGAGATTTAGAGCAGACCTGTCACAAGAAACACTCAATGCCAGAAAGCAGTGGTGGGATATTGTGACAAGACTAAATGAAATGAATACTTCACCTAGAATACTATACTCAGCAAAACTCACTTTCCGGTTTGACGGAGAATACATAGTTTCACAGACAAAAAACAGCTCAGAAGCTTTACAGACTCAAAACCAGTCTTAAGAGAAAAACTGAAAGACCTAATTTAAGACAAGACTAACCAAAAGACACGCCAAATTTTGATATAAAGATGGCATTAAATTCCAGGACAATTGTTTCTCTCAACGTCAATGGACTAAATGCACCAGTTAAGAGACACAGAGTGGCTAAATGGATCAAAAAACTCAATCCAACTTTCTGCTGCCTACAAGAAACGCACCTGAATAATCAGAACAAGCATAGACTCAAACTAAAAGGCTGGAAAAAATTATCCAAGCAAACAACACCCATAAAAAAGCTGGAGTGGCCATACTAATATCAGATAATGCAAACTTTATACTCTGGAAGGTTGTAAGGGAAAAAGATGGACATTTTATATTAATCAAGGGGTATGAAGAGCAGAAAGAAATCACTCTCCTAAACATATATGCACCAAATGAGGGGCAGTAAAATATTTAATACAACTGTTGACAAATATGAAAAATAATATCAATAACAACACAATAATTGTGGGGGACCTCAACACGGCTTTGTCAACACTGGATAGGTCAACCAGACTGAAACCCAACAAGAATATACTAGACCTGAGGAGAGAAATGGAAGAAAGAGGCCTTGTGGATATATATAGAACACTCCATCCAAAGAAACCTGGATACACATTCTTCTCCAATGTATATGGGATATTCTCTAGGATAGACACATGCTGGCACATAAAACATACCTCCATAATATCAAGTGGATAGAAATTTTGCAGACCACCTTCGCTGACCACAAGGCTCTGAAATTATTTGTGAATTCCAAAGGGACTCAGAAGAAAACCTTTAACACCTGGAAGTTAAACAGCCTCATATTGAATAACCAGTGGGTCCAAGATGAAATCAAGGAGGAAATCAAAAGGTTCCTGGAAACAAATGACAATAAAGACACAAACTATCAGAACTTATGGGACACAGCAAAAGCAGTACTGAGATGAAAATTTATAGCTTTGCAAGCACACATCAGGAAGGAAGAAGGAGCTTACCTGAGTAGCTTAATGACACAGCTAATAGAACTAGAAAGTGCTCAACAAAAGGACCCAAAAATAGGGGGACAGAAGGAAATAACAAAGCTGAGAGCAGAAATCAATGAAGTGGAAACCCAAAAAACAATCGGAAAGATCAACGAAAGCAGAAGTTGGTTCTTTGAAAAAATAAACAAGATTGATAGACCACTGGCAAACCTAACAAAGAGAGAGAGAGAAACTTGATAACATGTATTAGGAATGAAAAAGGAGAGATCACTACTGATATGGTAGAGATTGAAAGGGTAATCAGAAACTACTTTAAGAAACTCTACGCCACTAAAAATGAGAACCTGGAAGAAATGGACAAATTCTTGGACTCTTATAATCATCCCCGGTTGAAGAAAGTGGATGTAGCATATTGAAACACACCCATCAGTATTGATGAAATTAAAATGGTAATCAAATGTCTGCACCCAAAAAAAAAAAAGCCCACCAGGCCCAAATGGATTGACTAATGAATTCTTTCAAACTTTCCAAGAGGAACTACTACCAATACTGGCAAGACTCTTTCATGAAATTGAAAAAATGGAAACATTTCCCAATAGCTTTTATGAAGCCAACATCACCGTGATAACTAAACCAGACAGAGATGCTACAAAAAAAGAAAATTACAGACCAATATCACTGATGAATGCAGATGCAACTATCCTCAACAAAATCCTGGCAAATAGGATTCAATGCCTCATTAAGAAGATCATCCCTACGATCAAGTAAGTTTCATCCCAGGAATGCAAGGATGGTTTAACATCCGTAAATCTATCAACATAATACACAACAACAACAAGAAAAATAAAAACCACAGGATCATATCAATAGATGCAGAGAAAGCATTTGATAAGTTCCAACACCCATTCTTGATCAAAACTCTCAGCAAGATGGGAATGGAAGGAACCTTTCTCAATATAGTTAAGGCCATCTACAGCAAGGCAGTGGCAAATATTATCCTCATTGGAGAAAAACTAAATGCCTTCCCTCTAAATATGGCACAAGACAAGGCTGTCCTCTCTCACCACTCCTATTCAACATAGCACTGGAAGTACTCGCTAGAGTGATTAGGCAAGAAAAAGATATCAAGGAATCCAGATAGGAAAGGAAGAAGTCAAGCTCTCACTGTTTGCAGATGACATGATACTCTAATTAGAAAACCCTAAAGACTCTACCAAACAGCTTTTAGAAACAATAGACTCATAGAGCAAGGAGGCAGGCTACAAAATTAACACACAAAATCAATGGCCTTTCTATACACCAATAGAAAGAAGGAAGAAATGGACATTAAGAAAACAACCCCATTCACAATAGTGCCACAGAAACTCAAATATCTTGGAATCAACTTGACTAAAAATGTGAAAGACCTATACAAAGAAAACTATAAAACTCTGCTCCAAGAAATAAGAGAGGACACACAGAAATGGAAACGCATACCCTGCTCATGGATTGGCAGGATTAACATCATCAAAATGGCAATACTCCCCAAGGCATTATACAGATTTAATGCAATCCCTCTAAAGATACCCATGACATTCTTCAAAGAAGTGGATCAGGCACTTTTGAAATTTGTTTGGTACAATAAACACCCTAGAATAGCTAAAGCAATCATTGGGAAAAGCATATGGGAGGAATTACTTTCCCCAACTTTAAACTTTACTACAAAGCAATAGTTATCAAAACGGCATGGTATTGGAATAATGACAGGCCCTCAGATCAGTGGAATAGGCTTGAATACTCAGAGAATGTTCCCTGACATACAGTCACCTAATTTTTGATAAAGGAGCAGGAAATCCTAAATGGATCAGGAAAAGCCTCTTCAACAAGTGGTGTTGGCACAACTGGCTAGCCACTTGCAAAAAATTGAACTTGGACCCCCAGCTAACATCATATATGAAGGTAAAATCCAAATGGATTAAAGACCTTGATATCAGACCCAAAACCATAAAATATATAGAACAACACATAGGCAAAACACTCCAGGAAATTGAGACTACAGCATATTCAAGGGGAAAACTGCACTCTCCAACCAAGTGAAAGCAGAGATTAACAAATGGGAATATATTAAGCTGAGAAGCTTCTGCACCTCAAAAAAAATGGTCAGGATAAAAGTGCTTCCCACTGAGTGGGAGAATCTATTCACCCAATACCCATCAGATAAGGGGCTAATCTCCAAAATATACAAGGCACTGACAGAACTTTACAAGAAAAAAAAAAACATCTAATCCCATCAAAAAATGGGGAGAAGAAATGGACAGACACTTTGACAAAGAAGAAATACAAATGGCCAAAAGACACATAAAAAATATTCCACATCACTAATCATCAAGGAGATGCAAATCAAAAGAACGATGAGATACCACCTCACACCACAGAGAATGGCACACAAAACAAAGAATGAGAATAAACAGTGTTGGCAGGAATGTGGAAAGAAAGGAACTCTTATCCACTGCTGGTGGGAATGCTGTCTAGTTCAACCTTTATGGAAAGCGATATGGAGAATTCTCCAAAAACTGGAAATCGAGCTCCCATACGATCCAACTATACCACTCCTAGAAATATACCCTAGGAACACAAAAATACAATACAAAAATCCCTTCCTTACACCTATATTCATTGCAGCACTATTTACCATAGCAAGACTCTGGAAACAACCAAGATGCCCTTCAACAGACGAATGGCTAAAGAAACAGTGGTACATATACACAGTGGAGTATTATGCAGCTGACAGGAGAGATGAGGTCATGAAATTTTCCTATACATGGATGTACATGGAATCTATTATGCTGAGTGAAATAAGTCAGAGAGAGAGAGAGAAAAACGCAGAATGATCTCACTCATCTATGGGTTTTAAGAAAAATGAAAGACATTCTTGCAATAATAATTTTCAGACACAAAAGAGAAAAGAGCTGGAAGTTCCAGCTCACCTCAGGAAGCTCACCACAAAGAGTGATGAGTTTAGTTAGAGAAATAACTACATTTTGAACTGTCCTAATAATGAGAATATATGAGGAAAATGGAAAGCCTGTTTAAAGTACAGGCGGGGGTCTGGTGGGAGGAGGGAGATTTGGGACATTGGTGATGGGAATGTTGCACTAGTGATGGGTGGTGTTCTTTACATGACTGAAACCCAAACACAATCATGTACGTAATACAGGTGTTTAAATAAAACATAAAAAAAGGAAAGTGCTCAACAAAAGGTCCCATAAAGAGGGAGGCAGAAGGAAATAACAAAGCTGAGAGCAGAAATCAATGAAGTGGAAACCCGTAAAAGAATTCAAAAGATCAAAGAAAGCAGAAGTGGGTTCTTTGAAAAAATAAACAAGATTGATAAACTACTGGCAAAACTAACAAAGAAAGAGAGAGAAACTTGATAACTCGTACTAGGAATGAAAAGGGAGAGATCACTACTGATATGGTAGATTTTCAAAGGGCAATCAGAAACTACTTTGAGGAACTCTATGCCACTAAAAATAAAAACCCGGAAGAAATGGATAAATTCTTGGACTCATAATCTTCCAAGGTTGAATGAAGAGGATGTAGCATATCTAAATACCCCCATTACTATTGAGAAAATTAAGACAGTAATCAAATGTCTGCCCAAAAACAAAGGCCCAGGCCCAGACGGATTTACTGATGAATTCTTTCAAACCTTTCAAGAGGAACTACTACCATCCTGGCAAGACTCTTCCATGAAATTGTAAAAAACAGGAAAACTTCCAAATAAGATATATAGAACAACACGTAGGTAAAACACTTCAGGACTTTGAGACTAAAGGCATCTTCAAGGAGGAAACTGCACTCTCCAAGCAAGTTAAAGAAGAAATTAACAGATGGGAATATATTAAACTGAGAAGCTTCTGCACCTCAAAAGAAATAGCGCCCAGGATACAAGAGCCCCTCACTGAGTGGGAGAAACTATTCACCCAATACCCATCAGATAAGGGGCTAATCTCCAAAATATACAAGGCACTGACAGAACTTTACAAGAAAAAAACATCTAATCCCATCAAAAAATGGGGAGAAAAAATGGACAGACACTTTGACAAAGAAGAAATACAAATGGCCAAAAGACACATGAAAAAATGCTCCACATCGCTAATCATCAGGGAGATGCAAATCAAAACAACTATGAGGTACCACCTCACACCCCAGAGATTGGTACACATCACAAGGAATGAGAACAAGTAGTGTTGGCGTGGATGTGGAGAGAAAGGAACTCTTATCCACTGCTGGTGGGAATGCTGTCTAGTTCAACCTTTATGGAAAGCAATATGGAGATTCCTCCCAAAACTGGAAATTGAGCTCCCATACAATCCAGCTATACCACTCCTAGGAATATACCCTAGGAACACAAAAATACAATACAAAAATCCCTTCCTTACACCTATATTCATTGCAGCACTATTTACCATAGCAAGACTCTGGAAACAGCCAAGATACCCTTCAACAGATGAATGGCTAAAGAAACGGTGGTACATATACACAATGGAATATTATGCAGCTGTCAGGAGAGATGAAGTCATGAAATTTTCCTATACATGGATGTACATAGAATCTATTATGCTGAGTGAAATAAGTCAGAGAGAGAGAGAGAAAGACACAGAATGGTCTCCCTCATCTATGGGTTTTAAGAAAAATGAAAGACATTTTTGCAATAATAACTTTCAGGCACAAAAGAGAAAAAAGCTGGAAGTTACAGCTCACCTCATGAATCTCACCCCTAACAGGGATGAGTTTAGTTAGAGAAATAACTACGTTTTGAACTATCCTAATAATGAGAATGTACAAGGGAAATAGAAAGCCTATCTAGAGTACAGGCGGGGGTTGGGTGGGGAGGAGGGAGATTTGGGACATTGGTGACGGGAATGTTGCACTGGTGATGGGTGTTGTTCTTTACATGACTGCAACCCAAATACGATCATGTATGTAATAAAGTTGGTTAAATAAAAAAAAAACTTGCTTATAGTGAATCATGAAAAATAACTAGAGGCAGATAAGTGCTAAGTTGAAGAAAAATGTAGTTTTATTTTATGAAATATTAGAAAATTCTCAGACACATTGGGTGAGGAACTTTCCTTCTTTTCTTGCGTATGACTGGCCCTATTTAGAGCCCCAATACCCCACATGATACCCTGAGCTCTCTACGAGTGATTCCTGAGCACAAAACAGGAGTAGGACCTGACTAAGTACTGCCAAGTGTGACCCAAAAGCAAACAAAATTTTTCTTGTGCTATCTTTGTAATAAGTCACATATCCTTGCCTAGAAACATGAGGCATTAAACCAAGTAACATCAAATTTATGCTCAGTTAAACTAATTTCTGATAGCATCTGTTAAGATTTATCTTTGATGACTATCTGTACAATGATACAAATATTATAGATTAAAAATCAATAGTTCAGGTCACAGAGATAACAATGAATGTTTTGCATGTATCAGGTTAGACTTGATCCCCACCCAGCACATGGTCCAAGAGAAACCAAGAAAATCCATTGGAGCACTATAGCCAAGATTTGTCCCCAAAATTATCAAGTTTGGCTCAAAACAACAAAAACACAATATATTGTTACTGAGAAATAGCTCAAATGGATTTTGTAAATGTCTTATATATTTGAGATTCTCATTTCGTTTTTGTACTGATGACCAAACAAATATCACTTCAAGCACCACTAGATATAGCTTTGATAATCCCCCACCCCAGCTCCTCTAATCTGAGCACCAAACTGTTATACTCTCCCCCCATCATGTAGAGTATTGGCAGAACTGACTCTCTTTCCCCACCAAGAACTTCTAGGGAGACCCTTATAAAGAAATCATGGTTTATATATAAAATAATTAATCAAATAATATATCTAATTAAATAATTATTGATTCCTTAAAGATTTAAATGCAACATATTCAAAGGTACATTTTGAAGTTACTTCATAGATTTTGAGATTTATAAATTTTCACTAGCAGCCTTTATATAAATAAATATTATCACAAGACTTTACTGTAAGGGTAAGGCTCTATACAAAACAAACCATACATCCATTCAGAAATGAAGTCATGTAGTCCTTCACAATAAAAAGTACATTTCTGTTCTAAATGAAGTGACTGAAAATCCCAGCACTCTACGAGAAAGTATTTCTTTCTGAGAATTACTTTCCACTTCATAGAAGGGAAAGGTCAGAGTGAACAGATTTTGTGATTCAAAGTGTGTATCCAAGCAAGAAAAAAAAAAGTGCTAAAATTCAGAAATGCCAGCAAGGAGGTGTCTGCAGGAAGGTAAGGGTCTATTCTCCAATCAAGCCAAGTAGTGGCTTTCAACTATCGACTCAACAATTCTGACTGAGATGAGATTGCAATCTGTAAGGGTCAAGAAAACTTATACTCTATCTGCCATGATCACAAACATGCCAAAAAGCAATGGGAAAGAACTAAAAATTTTTAGAAAGTAAGAAAATTTAAAATTTCTCTCCAGGAATGATAAAAGATAAAATGTGGCTGAAGAAAACATTAGCTGTCAGGTCCAGAATCTGGAACTGAAATAAGAATGCTTGCAAATAATATTATTCTAGACAAACGTAAATTACTCTACACAAATAATTATGTTGAGGACCAGAATAATAGCACAGCAGGTAGGGTGTTTACCTTGCACAGTCTGACCTGGGTTCAATCCTAGCATCCCATATAGTTCTTGAGCCTGTCAGGAGCACTATTCACAAAAGCCAAGTGCCCAAGAACATATAAGTAGCTAAAGAAACTGTGATACATCTACACATTTGTATTCAAAACAGCTTTTTGGAAAAATGAAGCCATGAAATTTGTTTATACATGGAGGGATATAGAGAGTATTATGCTGAGTGAAATGACTCAAGGAAGAGGGGTAGACATAGACTGATCTCACTCATTTGTATCACCTAAGGAAACAAAAGATACTGTGGTAATAATATCAAAGACAATAGAAACATGGGCCAGGAAGAACAGAGCATGGTATGAAGCTTCCCAGAAATAGCAGGAAAGTGAAGTTAATGCAGAAAAGAAACCACTATGATGGGGCCGGGCGGTGGCGCTGGAGGTAAGGTGCCTGCCTTGCCTGCGCTAACCTAGGACGGACCGCGGTTCGATCCCCCGGCGTCCCATATGGTCCCCCAAGAAGCCAGGAGCAACTTCTGAGCGCATAGCCAGGAGTAACCCCTGAGCCTCACAGGGTGTGGCCCAAAAACCAAAAAAAAAAAAAAAAAAAACCACTATGAGACTGGTATTTGGAAATTAACACTCTGGGAAAGAACCGGGTACTAAAAGAAGCTAAAATAAAAACCATGATATGCCTTCAGTAACACTATTGCAAACCTCAGTTCTAAAAGTAGAAGAGAGAGAGAGGAGAGAGAAAAAGAAGAAAAATGTCTGCCCCAGAGGTAGACAAGGGGAAGAGTGGGAGGAAAACTGGGGCATTGGTAGTGGCAAAAGTGCTCTGGTAAATAATGCATGACTGAAACTTAATTATGAAAAACTTTGAAACTTGAAAAACCCAATTCTATTCTAAAGAACCTTATAACCATAATATTTAAATAATTTTAAATAAGTCTTAGAAAAATCTTGAACTCCATTAACTCACTAATTTTTCTGGATTTTCTGAAAATATGAAAGTAATAAGATACAAGGGTGAAATTTTAATTTGAGACTACAAAAGAGTGCTTTAATTAGATGCTTTTAAAACAGTGTGTTTAGTTACATTAAAACTTGGAACTACTGAAGATCTATCAGGGGTCTTCAAACTATGGCCCGCGAGCCACACATTGTATTTATTCCCATTTTGTTTCTTCACTTCTAAATAAGATATATGCAGTATGCATAGAAATTTGTTTATAATTTTTGTTTTTACTATAATCTGGCCCTCCAACAGTCTGAAGGACAGTGAACTGGCCCCCTGTTTAAAAAGTTTGAGAACCCCTGGTCATAACTGGACACAGGGAGGAAAGTTTGATGATGTAGTTAAAGAGAATAAGTCATGAAGGAAAAATGGACACTAAAGTAATATTTTTACCTATACAGTGCTCAACTTCTATTTTATAAGAACAAATCTTAATTCAATTGTTCAACCTGCTATTGATTAAATATACTTAAGAAGACATATATGAGTCTTTTCTGAGTTTTTTGTTCCAGTTTTGTTTTTATTTATTATGTCATACAAGATGTTCCTTAGAAATCTTCACTAAGGAATCACTCGTGGTGTACTCAGATGACCATATGGGACACCAGGGATTGAATTCCAGTTGGCCACATGCAAGGCAAGTGCCTTACCTTCTGTACAATCACTCTGACCCTATTCAGTCTCTTCTATGTACCAGGCACTTTTCTCATAAGGTTTTTGGGACATATAAATTTAAAAAAAATCTTTACATTATTTTTATTACCTCCCTTTTATTTTTGCCCCTTAACTCTGTTTCTGTTTGCTTTGAGGCAGGGCTAACTGGTTATACATTTTCAGATTTTAGTTCAAAAGAATTGAGTCTTTTAGATTTTCCAAAGCTAAATTCACTAGTCAGCAAGGACTTTTTTTTTTTTTAAGCCAGGGCTTACTATCTAGAGAAGGGTGCAACTTTCTGAGAAATAAAATATTTATTCATTCTGCAAGTCAGTAAAGATGTAAGGAGTGTTCCAAGTGCTGAAAAAAGCAGAATAAAACTTTCAAGAGACTAAAAAAATACGGGGAGTGGATCTATTACAGAATTATCTAGCAATTAACTTGAAGCTCATCAACCAATGTGAAAATTCTCACAAGAGAAATAGAAGTCCTCCTGGACTTGGATCCACATCAGCCAGCAGAAATGGGACAATGTTAATAGATCTGTGAATAACATTATTTGGCTGTCTCAGAAAATGTATTTCTAATTAGAATTCATATTCAAGTTGACTTTTATTGGCAATGTTTTTAAACTAGAAAAAAACGGTAAAATTTGTAGACAGAGGAGAAGTGAAGATTAATTTAAAATTACTTCCTTCTTTTGTTCAAGGGAATAGGATATTTCTATTTTCTACTTAGCTGAAATGCTAAGCAACCCAGTTTTGTACTTCATACCACGTACTAAAACAATCAGAATGGTTTTAAAAGGATATACAATCATTTCTTTTTACCTCCATTTATTCTTTTATTTATGTTTCTTCTTCTCTGAAAATACCCAAAACAATAGAGATTTCAAAATGTTGCTCAAAATCCCCCAACTAAAATTTGATGAGTTTAGTATAAGGGAGGATATATTTCTTAAATTAGATGTAATCCTTTCTGGACTGTGGTTCAAATGTGAACTATGATAAACATTCCCAAGTCCTAGAAGCAAAAACATCAGTTAGCAGAGATTTCCATTCTTCTGTATGAGGAAATGTGAAATGTTAATGCTCTCCTTGCCTCATCCTATGTGGTCTCTTCTCCAGAGTTACTCAAAGCTAGACACCATTTCTTTCCTTAACAGACAAAAAAGATAAGAGACAAGAAAGTGCTCTCAGCACCTTGTATATCAAAAATATACAAGCTGCTAACAGAACTTAATAAGAAAAAAACATATAACCCATCAAAAATTGGGAGAAGAAATAAACAGACATTTCTTCAAAGAAGAAATACAAATGTCCAAAAAGCATATAAAAATGCTCCACATTACTAATCATCAGGGAGATGAAAATCAAAACTACAATGAGTTATATCTCACTCCACAGTGACTGGCACACATCACAAAGAACAAGAACAAACACTGCTGGTGGGATATGGAGAGAAAAGAACTCTTATTCACTACTGGTGGAAATGCCACCTAGTCCAGCCTTTATGGAAAACAATATGAAGATTCCTCAAAAACCTGGAAATTGAACTCCCATATGATCCAGCTATTCCATTCCTAGGGATATAACCTAGGAACACAAAAATACAATACAAAAATCCCTTCCTCACACCTAAATTCATTGCTGTGTTATTTATAATAGCCAGACTCTGGAAACAACCAAGATGCCCTTCAACAGATGAATGGCTAAAGAAACTGTGGTACATACACACAATGGAATATTATGCAGCTGTCAGGAAAGATGAAATCATGAAATTTTTCTATATATGGATGTACATGGACTCTATTGTGCTGAGTGAAATAAGTCAGAGGGAAAGAGATAGACACAGAATAGTATCACTCATCTATGGGTTTTTTTTTTTTGGTTTTTTTTTTTTTTTTTTTTTTTTTTTGGTTTTTGGGCCACACCCGGCAGTGCTCAGGGGTTACTCCTGGCTGTCTGCTCAGAAATAGCTCCTGGCAGGCACGGGGGACCATATGGGACACCGGGATTCGAACCAACCACCTTTGGTCCTGGATTGGCTGCTTGCAAGGCAAACGCCGCTGTGCTATCTCTCCGGGCCCCATCTATGGGTTTTAAGAAAAATTAAAGGCATGACTGTAATAAGGCCCAGAGACAATAGAGTTAAAGGCTGGAAGGGCCAGAAGGACCAGCTCATAATTTGAAGCTCACCACAAAGAGTGGTGAATGCTCTTAGGGAAATAATTACATTAACAACTACCATGACAATGTTAAAGAATGAGAAAGGTAGGAGCAGGGGAGGAGTGGGGGCATTGGTGGTGGGAATGTTGCTCTGGTGAAAGGAGATGTTCTGTTTATGACTGAAACTCAACTATAAACATGCTTATAATCATGGTGCTTAAATAAAGATTTAAGAAAGTGCTCTCTCACAAACATAGGTATTTCACTAAAGAATATGCTGTTCATATTTCATGTAGGGTACCCAAATTGTTAGGACATACCCTACAGAGGCAAACTCTCAAAAATATCTAGCTTTGAAAAACACCTGCACTTGTAATTAGATCAAAGAGGTGGTAAGGAATAGAAAATCCACTCTTGAAGAAGAATCACAGATTCACTTAAAATGGTACCCAGCACAAAGCAGCCACTTTAAAAGTATCAAATAATAGATGAAGGATAGTCACAACCTATCCTTCAATTATTTGCCGGGTGGGGGCAGATAATTCTTTGGAATGGAGACACTAGCAGACATCATTTTGATTTTCAATCCTGTTTACTAGAACCCAAACATAGAGTGACACTTTAGCATACTTGCTATCAAATAAGAAGATACAGCATACCAATGTAACATCAAGCTTAGCTGCTCCCTACTCAATCCTGCATCAATAAGGTCAAGGTCAGATAAATTTAAAACCTAGTCTTCTCAAAATCTTTTCAAAAATTGATGAGTATAAAAAACTATCAAATTTATTTTGTAAATCCAGATTAATCCAGTGTCATACCAGATAAGGATACAACAAAGAATAGTGCTTAAATGCCTTATAAACAGTTGGTAAAAAATTTTAGCAAGGGCCAGAACAATAGTATAGTGAATTGGTTTGATCCCCAGCTCCCTAAATGGCTTCCCAAGCCCTATCAGGAATGATTCTTAAACACAAAACCAGAAAAAAATGGGTCCAAAATAAGCAAGAAAGATTAAAAAATAATAATAATGCAATGAATATTTAGTCCTTGATTCCATGCAGTTAGTAAGATGAACAAATTAACCAACAAAAATTAAATGTGTTATGAAAAAAGAGAGAATCACGTAAGAACAATAAATGATGCAAAGCATGCTGAGATAAAAAAAGATCATGAAGGTGGAAATTGATGAAATGGCATTATAAATTACATGCACAAAAGTTAGAAGATGTTAAAACCCTATTATTACATTCTTATATTAATCATACTTTTAGCATAAATATTTAAACACTTCAAAATGCTAAAGATTCAACAGTTCCCATTTAATTTGATTTTTATATTTTTTCTTAATGTAACCACAAACTACTATAAAATTAATATACTTCTGTTCAAAGTTAGTAGAAGTTTCTCTCAAATTCAGGTTCAATAGTTTGATGTTTTAATATCAGTCTTCAACAAACAGCCTCAGTGACTACAATTTTGCACACTGAAGAGTTTGTCCATCTTCACTTTTTAACAATTTTCCTATTTCACTTTTTATCTCTGCAGATCCAATATGCAGATCTATTAATATTTTCATATATTATATCTGTGCATGGAAAAAAATGTGTGTATATAGGGCTGGAGTGATAGCACAGTGGGTAGGGTATTTGCTTTGGCAAAAGGCCAACCCAGGTTTGATCTACAGCATTCCCATATGGTCCCTGAAGCCTACCAGGAGTAATTTCTGAGTGTTGAGCAGGAAGTAACCCCTGAACCCCACCAGGTGTGACCCAAAAATTAAAACAAATGAACAAAAAGAAAAGTGTGTATATATTTTAGCAACAAAACATAACACAGCTTCATCTGATTATGAAAATCTTCTCTTATGGGGTCACTCTTGGCATAACACCCTAGAAATATTTAGGACTGTGATCATTCAGTGACCACAGTAATGATTTATTAACATCAAATTCACATGTTATTTTATTGTCTATTTAGTGAGTTCATTTACTATGTAAATATTAAAGCAATATTTTACTAATAAATTTTAAATAAGAGTAAAATCAAAAATATAGTCAGCAAAAAAATAAGCAGCAATTTCAAGAAGTTTACTAAGGTCCAGTTATTCATGCAAAGAAATTAAACCACCATTTTATCTGGCTCATGACAATTGTATAATGCCATTAAATTGAAGTTGCACCTCACTATCTGAGAGGTAAGAATGTACATATGAGAACCAATAAAATAAAAGTTAAGAAGAAAATAAATTTTGGACTCAGAACATATTTTCATAACAATACTGAGGTAGATTCTGGTAAGGATGAATCTTCAGATGGAGAAACATATTCATACATTAATTTAACCATTTCTTTGACTTTGCCTTTTCTCTAAATTTATAGCTAGTAATACCACTCAGTTTTTATTATGTTATCCTTATTTTATTTTTGAAAACTGAACAAAACTTTAATCCTTCTACCAACGCTCCAAACTGACCAGTCAGGGTCGTGTCTCACAGGAAACAAACCCTTCCCAAGGTCATGAATCAGATTATATAGAGAGAAGATATAGGGAGTTTTTGGCTTTTGAGGATCTTTAAAATTATTGGCTGTTTTCTAGGGTACCTTCCCACTGCTCTCTTGTGTCCTTTCCAGATAGGCTAGTCAGGTAGCTTGGAGCAGTGTTAATAGAAATAGGTTGAGAAAGCCTAGCATGTGGCTTAAGCCATATGATCCTAACAAAATGGCATCCCTCCTTACTTAAAACTTTAGAGAAGCTTGCCATGTGGCCTTTCTTTACAAAATGGTGGAGCCCCTACTTGTTCAGACCCAGGACCCTAATTTCCTCCTCTTCTTATTTTTCATCTTCTGTTTTTTGTTTTTTTGTTTTGTTTTGTTTTAGGTTATTTTGTTTTGTTTTGTTTTTGCTTTTTTCTTTTTGGGCTACACAGGGTGATGCTCAGGGGTTAGATACAACCATCCTGGATTAGCAGCATGCAAGGCAAATGCCCTACCACTGTGCTATTGCACTGGCCCCTCAATTTCTTCTCTTCTATGAACCTGAGTCAAAACCTTGACTCTCCTTGAGGTTCTTCATCCCAGTCTCTGCTTATAGGCACATATTTGGACCTTAGCACAAGCATCTTAACTGCACCTAGGGGTGCCTGAATAAAGCAGGTGGGGAAATTAATTATGCAAGGACCTACTAATAGAATCATCAAAATAATGAACAATGGCCCAGCCAGGGTGACATTTTCAATATGATTGAGTGAACCACTGTTTATACCAGGAGGCAGAATTCTTTCCACTGCCTTTCCTACTCCTGCAAACTAACCTTCATCTGCTGCAGTGTCTCATGGATAACCCATGACTTATTAGCATAAAAACAATATTGCTCTTCCAGAGCCATGCACAGCACTTCTTCCTCCAGGAAGAGTAAGTCCAGTTCCATCTGTTCTGAAGAGGAACTTCAGCTAGGGAGGCAACTTGTTCATCTAACATCCCGAAAGAAAAATGAAATCGTCTCAGAGCAGCGTTCACTTGTTGGGAGAGTTGTTTAAATTGCATATCTCCCTTGACAAGGGACTCAACTCCCACACCAGTGGAGCCAACAATACTACCTGCTACAAAGGCTGGAATAAGAAGGGAAGTGGCCCTCTTCCGGTGGAAATGATAGCTTTGTTCAATTTGTTCCCACCCACCTTTTCCCATCAGTTATGACACCTGGGGTAGGAGAATAACCATGATGCATAATTTCTCTGGGTTTGCAAAAACAGTGCCTAACAAGCAGTGGGTCAGTTCCCTGGTACACCCAAGCCATGTTCCATTTCTATTTGGTCCATGATGGGGATTACTTACCCATGCAGCTATTTTGACCTCTATTGTCTCATTGCAGTAGTCCAGGTAAGGGGAGGGGGCCTTGTGTCCCCTCCAGAGGTGGGTTAAATGATCCTTATTTTATAGGCCTTGTTTGAAGTACCATATGCATGAGACCTCAGAGAATATATTTAATCTTTACAACAACCCAACGATATAAGCATCATTCTATGATATAATCCTTTCAGTGCCAGTTATTGCCAGAGTAAACATTTGTATCACTGTCATAGCAAACCTTTCTCTGTCCTTACTGTATTACTCCACACTATTGTGGCAAGATTTTTACCATGGACTTTCTTCCTAGTAACTCAACATTCTAATTCAACTGCCATCTTCAGTCTCAAGATTTTTTCTAGACCAGGACAATGTCTTTGAAAAAGTGAAAGACCTTTCACAAATAATATTCCTAAAGATCAGTCAAATAACTATATTCAAAGGTACAAAAGCAGATCCCTATTATATTTAAAAAAATTAGAAATAACATAAATAAGTTCATCTAAATAGTCAACAATAGCTCTAAGAGGTCCTAGAATAAATGACAAGTGAGACAATTACTTCCAAACTGCACCAAAGTTAATTACACTACTGCTGACTTATCCAGGTCCTTTCTCTCTCTTTTTTTTTCTCAGACCATTTGGAGTGCCAGCTTTTTAGTCCTTTCTGGTTTCCCTGCACATCTGTAACTCTCATGAAATTTTGGCAGTTTATAAAACTGAAAAGTAACAGCTTAACTGAACAGCTGCTAGTCAGGGATGGCAGTACCTGAGAGCTATACTGTGACATTTGGGGAGAGAAAAATATGAAGGGTGAAGTGAGACTGAGAATATTCTGGGCTCCAAGACTAGCATTAAATAAAAAAAGACTGGAGGCATGCTAAGTCAATGGAACTGTTTGATAATAGTTAACATATGGAGGTCAGGAAAGATTGGCTAGAAGTCACTGGGATAAGTCCATTAAGTATTCTGTGAAGGAAAACAAGACATGCATGCCTTCATAAATATGACCCAACAAAAAAGGCAAAATGATATTTTGAGTACACCATTTCCTTATGCTCTACTTCACTTAGAGAACAAAAAAAGATATGCTAGTCCTGCCTTTCAGTACATTGTCCTGTGAGTCTATTCTATCTCCTTTTCATGGATCTCTATGGAAGATGGAGATTTTTATTCTCAACATATTTAAATCTCACTTGGACATTAAACACTTTCCCTTTCTGAAATTTACACCCATCAAATTTTCAAACAACCTTAATCAGCTCTATTAAATGATTTCTCAGACTGACTTCTGTCCCTCCTGCATTATTCTGTCTGCCCTACCTTGAGACACGTCTCTGTCCTTCCTCCCTCACCTTTATCTCCCTCATCTTTCCTTTCTCTTGCTTTCCCTCTCTCCTCCTTCCCTTTTCCCTTCTCCTCCCTACACTAAGAATGAAATGACTTTTACTATCAAGAAGAAGTGACTCATTAAAGAAAATGCCCTTCCTGACATGACATTTCATCAAATAACTCAGTAGCACACGTATCATGCCTTTCATAATTAAAGTCAGTGATTTCCAATCAGCACAACCTTGATGTCAGAAACAGATTTAGCTCACTCACTTTCATACATAACCCCTCATTCAAATCTCTTTAAGATCAGAAAAAAAATCTAATAAGTAGCACCACTCCATCCATAATACAGATGGAAAATGTAAGACCCGGAGTAGCATAATGGCTGAACTCAAGTGCTAGAATAGATATTTAATGCTTTTTTTTAATCTGGTGACTTTGGATAGCTTAAAATACTTTTAAGGACTATTGACAAAAATGAGGGTCCTTGCTTAATAAACTATTATGAAAATAAAAGATTTACTTCTGTAAACTTAATACTAAGTTTAGAATTATTACAAGCCAAATAAACATAATTTTTGACAATTAATATCAGCAGTGAATATGTATTCCTGACTTACATGTAACAGGACACCACAGGCATTAGTTGTAATTCTGGCTGAGTTTTGGTCTTCTCTTTCAAATTACAGCCTGGATCTATTTTTTAGTGCCAGAGTCACTTTTCTTTTTTTTTTTTTTATTTATTTAAAAACCTTGATTACAGAGGGCGGGACTCCAGGACATAAAAACTGGCAGACTGTTGCAGAAGCTGGGTCCCCTGTTTGAGACATCAGGCGGGGAAAAGCCACGAATCTACACCTGCCCAGTGGGGCCCAACTGTGAGTGCTACCTGTAAATGTCTGTCTACTGTCCTCTTGCTTGAAACTCTTGGGATTGGGGCAAAAGAGGCTCCAGAAACTTGCTCTCCCGGAGGCCATTTTCAGGGCGGGACTCCAGGACATAAAAACCGGCAGACTGTTGCAGAAGCCGGGTCCCCTGTTTGGGACATCAGGTGGGGAAAGGCCACGAATCTACGCCTGCCCCGTGGGGCCCAACTCTGAGTGCTACCTGTAAATGTCTGTCTACTGTCCTCTTGCTTGAAACTCTTGGGAGTGGGGCAAAAGAGGCTCCAGAAACTTGCTCTCCACTTCGCAACGCGGCCGTGCACTCTTTCTAAGAAAAGAACACCATTGCAACAAGAAGAAAAAATCACACTAAGAACTGTGCTATATCACAGAAGCAAGCATTTCTCTCCGAACTGTCTTCTCTGTTGCATGCTCGGGCCTAAGATTTGATCCAGGGTGAGGCTTCATCGACGGAGGACTCCCCTCCCTTAGAGGCAAGTCAGCCCATCCAGAAAGGGCAGAGCCATAGGAGTGTGCTGCCTATATCATATAGCCAATGAATACCACCAAAACACGTAGAAAAACCCACAATACAAGTGTGACAATGGGGAAACAACGCAAGCCAGCATCAGACATAGAGAATGAAGATGACAATTCTGATGACCAGATAATGGCCAACCAACTAATCAACCTCTCAGATAAGGACTTTAGACTAGCAATATGGAAGATGCTCAAAGAACTCAAAGAAACCATGGATCGAGTTGAACAGAACACTAATAAGAACCAAGAAAATATGAAGACAGAAATCACAAAACTCCAAACTGAAATAACATGTCAACTAACAGGCCTGAAAAAGTCAGTAAATGAAGTGAATGACAAAATGGATAAGCTCAGGGACAGGGTATCAGAAGCTGAGAATAGACTTGGTGCTGTGGAAGATGAGATACATAACAATTCCATACAGCAGGAGAGATTGGAAAAAAAACTTAAAGCAAATGAGCAGACAATGGAAAAATTAGTCAAAGAATAGGAACAGATGAAAATAAAAGTCTATGATAAGCTCAACAGAAACAACTTAAGAATCATTGGAGTCCCAGAAACCCAGGAAGAAAATTTCCAGGAAGAATCACTGGTCAAGAACATCAGTAAAGAGAAACATCCAGAGCTAAAGAATACAGGTGATCAAATCCTGCATGCTTGAAGAGTACCAACCAAAAGAGACCCCAGAAAAAACACCCCAAGACACATCCTAGTCACAATGACAAATCCCACAGATAGAGACAGAATTCTGAAAACAGCAAGATCAAAAGGGGAAATTACGTTCAAGCAAGCATCCTTGAGATTTACAGCAGAACTGTCACCAGAAACACTCAATGCCAGAAAGCAGTGGTGGGATATTGTGACAAGACTGAATGAAATGAATGCTTCACCCAGAATACTATACTCAGCAAAACTCACTTTCCGGTTTGACGGAAGAATACATGGTTTCACAGAAAAAAAGCAGCTCAGAAACTTTACAGACACAAAACCAGTCTTAGGAGAAAAACTGAAAGACCTAATTTAAGACAAGACTAACCAAAAGACACACCAAATTTCGATATAAAGATGGCATTAAATCCCAGGACAATTCTTTCTCTCAACGTCAATGGACTAAATGCACCAGTCAAGAGACACAGAGTGGCTAAATGGATCAAAAAACTCAATCCAACCTTCTGCTGCCTATAAGAAACGCACCTGAATAGTCAGAACAAACATAGACTCAAACTAAAAGGCTGGAAAAATTATCCAAGCAAACAACACCCATAAAAAAGCTGGAGTGGCCATACTAATATCAGATAATGCAAACTTTATACTCAGGAAGGTTGTAAGGGACAAAGATGGACATTTTATATTAATCAAGGGGTATGTAGAGCAGGAAGAAATCACTCTCCTAAACATATATGCACAGAATGAGGGGCCAGCAAAATATTTAAAACAACTGTTGACAAATCTGAAAAATAATATTAATAACAACACAATAATTGTGGGGGACCTTAACACGGCTTTGTCAACACTGGATAGGTCAACCAGACTGAAACCCAACAAGAATATACTAGACCTGAGGAGAGAAATGGAAGAAAGAGGCCTAGTGAATATATATAGGACACTCCATCCCCAAAAACCTGGATACACATTCTTCTCCAATGTATATGGGATATTCTCTAGGATAGACACATGCTGGCACATAAAACATACCTCCATAATATCAAGTGGATAGAAATTTTGCAGACTACCTTTGCTGAACACAAGGCTCTAAAATTATTTGTGAATTCCAAAGGGACTCAGAAGAAAAACCTTAACACCTGGAAGTTAAACAGCCTCATACTCAATAACCAGTGGGTCTGAGATGAAATCAAGGAGGAAATCAAAAGGTTCCTGGGAACAAATGACAATAAAGACACAAACTATCAGAACCTATGGGACACAGCAAAAGCAGTACTTAGAGGAAAATTTATAGTTTTGCAAGCACACATCAGGAAGGAAGAAGGAGCTTACCTGAGTAGCTTAATGACACAGCTAATAAAACTAGAAAGTGCTCAACAAAAGGACCCAAATATAGGGAGACAGAAGGAAATAACAAAGCTGAGAGCAGAAATCAATGAAGTGGAAACCCAAAAAACAATCCGAAAGATCAACGAAAGCAGTTGGTCCTTTGAAAAAATAAACAAACAAGATTGATAGAACACTGGCAAACCTAACGAAGAAAGAGAGAGAGAGAAACCTGATAACTCGTATTAGGAATGAAAAAGGAGAGATCACTACTGATATGAGAGATTCAAAGGGTAATCAGAAACTACTTTGAGAAACTCTACACCACTAAAAATGAGAAACTGGAAGAAATGGATAAATTCTTGGATTCTTATAATACTCCATGGTTGAAGGAAGAGGATGTAGCATATCTAAACACCCCCATCACCATTGATAAAATTAAAACAGTAATCAAATGCCTGCCTATAAACAAAAGCCCAGGCCCAGTTGGATTCACTAATGAATTCTTTCAAACTTTCCAAGAGGAACTACTACCAATACTGGCAATACTCTTTCAAGAAATTGAACAAACGGAAACACTTCCAAATAGCTTTTGTGAAGCCAACATCACAGTGATAATTAAACCAGACAGAGATGCTCTGAAAAAAGAAAATTACAGACCAATATCGCTGATGAATGCAGATGCAACTATCCTCAACAAAATCCTGGCAAATAGGATTCAATGCCTCATTAAGAAGATCATCCCTACGATCAAGTAGGTTCATCCCAGGAATGAAGGATGTTTTAACATCCATAAATCTATCAACATAATACACAACAACTAAAACAAGAAAAATAAAAACCATATGATCATATCAATAGATGCAGAGAAAGCATTTGATAAGGTCTAACACCCATTCTTGATCAAAACTCTCAGCAAGATGGGAATGGAAGGAACCTTTCTCAATATAGTTAAGGCCATCTACCACAAGCCAGTGGCAAATATTATCCTCACTGGAGAAAAACTAAAAGCCTTCCCTCTAAATTCTGGCACAAGACAAGGCTGTCCTCTCTCACCACTCCTATTCAACATAGCACTGGAAGTACTTGCTATAGCGATTAGGCAAGAAAATATATCAAGGGTATCCAGATAGGAAAGGAAGAAGTCAAGCTCTCATTGTTTGCAGATGACATGATACTCTACTTAGAAAACCCTAAAGACTCGACCAAAAAGCTTGTAGAAACAATAGACTCTTATAGCAAGGAGGCAGGCTACAAAATTAACACACAAAAATCAATGGCCTTTCTATACACCAATAGTGATAAGGAAGAAATAAACATTAAGAAAACAACCCCATTAACAATAATGGCACACAAACTCAAATATCTTGGAATCAACATGACTAAAAATGGACCTATACAAAGAAAACTATAAAACTCTGCTCCAAGAAATAAGAGAGGACACACAGAAATGGAAATGCATACCCTGCTCATGGATTGGCAGGATTAACATCATCAAAATGGCAATACTCCCCAAGGCATTATACAGATTTAATGCGATCCCTCTAAAGATACCAATGACATTCTTCGAAGAAGTGGATCAGGCACTTTTGAAATTCGTTTGGAACAATAAACATCCTAGAATAGCTAAAGCAATCATTGGGAAAAATAATATTGGAGGAATTACTTTCCCCAACTTTAAACTTTACTAAAAAGCAATAGTTACCAAAACAGCATGGTATTGGAATAAGGACAGGCCCTCAGATCAGTGGAATAGGCTTGAATAATCAGAAGATGTTCCTCAGACATACAATCACCTAATTTTTGATAAAGAAGCAGGAAATCCTAAATGGAGCAGGGAAAGCCTCTTCAACAAGTGGTGTTGGCACAACTGGCTAGCTACTTGCAAAAAATTAAACTTAGACCCTCAGCTAACATCATGTATGAAGGTAAAATCCAAATGCATTAAAGACCTCGATATCAGACCCAAACCCATAAGATATAAAGAACAGCACATAGGCAAAACACTCCAGGACATTGAGACTACAGGCATCTTCAAGGAGGAAACTACACTCTCCAAGCAAGTGAAAGCAGAGATTAACAGATGGGAATATATTAAGCTGAGAAGCTTCTGCACCTCAAAGGAAATAGTGCCCAGGATACAAGAGCCACCCACTGAGTGGGAGAAACTATTCACCCAATACCCATCAGATAAGGGGTTAATCTCCAAAATATACAAGGCACTGACAGAACTTTACAAGAAAAAAAATGTAATCCCATCAAAAAATGGGGAGAAGAAATGAACAGACACTTTGACAAAGAAGAAATACAAATGGCCAAAAGACACATGAAAAAATGCTCCACATCACTAATCATCAGGGAGATGCAAATCAAAACAACTATGAGGTACCACCTCACACTCCAGAGATTGGCACACATTACAATGAATGAGAACAGCAGTGTTGGCAGGGATGTGGAGAGAAAGGAACTCTTATCCACTGCTGGTGGGAATGCCATCTAGTTCAACCTTTATGGAAAGCGATATGGAGATTCCTCCAAAAACTGGAAATCGAGCTCCCATATGATCCAGCTATACCACTCCTAGGAATATACCCTAGGAACACAAAAATACAATACAAAAACCCCTTCCTTTCACCTATATTCATTGCAGCACTATTTACCATAGCAAGGCTCTGGAAACAACCAAAATGCCCTTCAACAGATGAATGGCTAAAGAAACGTGGTACATATACACAATGGAATATTATGCAGCTGTCAGGAGAGATGAAGTCATGAAATTTTCCTATAAACGAATGTACACAGAATCTATTATGCTGAGTGAAATATGTCAGAGATAGAGAAAAAAACTCAGAATGGTCTCACTCACATATGGGTTTTAAGAAAAATGAAAGACATTCTTGCAATAATAATTTTCAGACACAAAAAAGAATAGAGCTGGAAGTTCCAGCTCACCTCAGGAAGCTCACCACAGAGTGATGAGTTTAGTTAGAGAAATAACTACATGTTGAACTGTCCTATTAATGGGAATGTATGAGTGAAATGGAAAGCCTGTTTATAGTACAGGTGGGGGTCGGGTGGGGAGGAGGGAGATTTGGGACATTGGTGATGGGAATGTTGCACTGGTGATGGGTGGTGTTCTTTACATGACTGAAACCCAAATACAATCATGTATGTAATAAAGTTGGTTAAATAAAAAAAATTAATCACATCTTCATAATAAAAAAAGATAAAAAATTTAAAAAATAAAAGAAAAATTTAAAAAGTTATGTGTTTGGCAGTATTTTGTTATTGTTTTGCTTTGCATTGTTTTATTTTGTTTTTGTTTTTTGCATAGGCACAGAAAAAGATGGGGGAAATAGAAAGCTAAAAATTTTGTCCTAAAAAACATAGAAACCCTACCCATGAAGCATCTTGCCATAAGACCACGAGGCATTCTAAATTGTCTAATCCCAAAGTCTTTCTTTTGGTCCAGTAAAAAGTTCTTCTTAATCATGGTTGTAGCAGTCAGGTTTCTGTAGTTAGAGATCCTGGTTTTTTGCACCGATCATTAGTTTAAGTCAGGGTGACACAGATTGCCTTCTGGTTTCATCTCACCATTAGGTGGCAATGTAGAGAACCCTGCCCTGAAAGCAAGTTGTTGCTGTTACCAAGTCATCATGCTATTATATAAATCTACTCTGGAGCAGGTTTGTGCCAGGCAGCATTCTGACCTTCCTCAGTAGAAGTCTGATTTCTAGTGCTGGTACAGAAAGTCGTGATGGTTCTATAGACGGGATCCAAGGTTCATGGATGAATGGCCAATGTCTGATCTTCTGAAGTCTAAGCCAAGTCACTATTACAAACGTTCAGTGTGTAAAGCTCCACTGCAATATAAAATTTATGTGAAGAGCAACTCCTTTAAAGTATGTTAAGGCTATTCTAAAAATATGGCTGCAGTTTTGCAGGAATATACTGGAGCACAAATTATAGCAGATAAGGATATATTATATAAAAGATACTTAAACTTGGGAACAGAGCAATAGCACAGAGGTAGAGTATTTGCCTTGCACGTGGCTCACCCAGGATGGACTTCAATTCAATTCCTGGCATACAACATGGTCCCCCGAGTCAGGAGCCATTTCTGAGCACATAGCCAGGAGTAACGATTGAGTGTCACCAGATGTGACCAAAAACCAAAAAAAAAAAAAAAAGATACTTGAACTTGTTAAGTAGGCATTAACCAAAGCCTAAAAAGAGACAAGAAAATGGGTACACATGCAAGGTATTAAAGAATTCAACATTGATGAATGAAATGAATACAAAACAAGGAAGTTTAGGTATCTGGGAGTAGAAAGTGTGAAGGGAAAATGGGAGATTTGCCAAAATAAATCATTAGGAAACATAAAAGTAAACTCAATTTCAGTCTTTCCAAATTTAACCACAGGGATATGACAAAACGACTATTATATATCCTGTTTGAGACTGAAGGAAGTAGAAATTACTTCAAGTTGAATCGAGCACAAAATGCTCTCTGTGGGTAAAGAAGTAATTTCACTGTATATGGCTAATGCTCAACAATTGGATAATGTCATGGTGTAAGAGATTCCATATTATTTATCTTCACCTTCCCACTGGAACTTTATAATATCAAATGAGATCTGGATTGTTTCATCTTTAAAAATATTTCCTTGATCTAACACCCACACACCTTTTCATACTGTCTATGCTATTCATAGTATTATTTCTTGAGAGTGTCTTTAATACCAGTCTATTCTTCTTTGCCTCTAATTCTATCCTTATTCTTTTTTTTTGGTGGAGGGTGAATACACTCAGTGGTGTTCGTGACTTACTCATTACTCATTGTTCTCAGCTCAGTAGTGTTTAAAGGAACATATGTGTAGCCAGAGGAAGATACTGAGTCAACCATATGTAATACCTTATCCACTGTACTATCTCTCTTGTCTACTTTTATAATTCATTTTTATCTTAAACCCTTCTTTTGTTCTCACTTCCCACCATCAATCATATAAAATGTCTGTTCCAAGATCACCTACTATGTTTTACCCACCAATAAGTACCATTCAAATGTGTCTGTTCTTCATTCTTTTTTTTTTTTTTGGTCACACCTGGTGATGCTCAGAGATTACTCCTGAATATGTGCTTAGAAATCGCACCTAGCTTGGGGAGTCATATGGGATGCCAGGGATCAAACCCAGGTTCATCTTGGGTCAGCCGAGTGCAATGCAAACACCCTACCACTGCACTATTTCTCCAATTCTGGTCTTCATTCTTGAACAACTCTCTACCCTAGGCTTCTTCAGTTTCATGCCCTCCTAGTTTTCCTTCTATTTTGTCTCTAGCTCTTTCTCAAACAGATTGTCTACATTTTTAAATATTGAAGAGTCATAAGGCTCATCATAACATTCAATTTTCAATTCTCTCTCCTTAAATAATCTCAATAATTTTTATAGTTAAATATATTATGCCATCTGACTGAAGTTTTTGCCTCTAGCTCACAATTCTCTTCTGAAATTCAGAGGAAATGTCAAAATTTCTACTTGATATCTTCACTTTTATGTCTTACAGACAACTAAAATTAATATCCCCAGGCAAAATTTTTCATCTTCTGTTTATTCCTTCACTATACTTGCTTCAGTTAAATACCCAGGAGAGTTACAGGAGTTTAGGATAAAATAAAGAAAAAAAGTAGTCAGATTATAGATAATAATGGTAATAAGCTTGAAATACATATCATATCATAAATAGAATAGATTTATCAGCTGGAGCAAATTCTAACATTCTAGAAATCTATTTTATACTTAATATATTATCTAAATAAGTGTTTATAAACCATTTGGTCCTACCACACCCTGAGTTCAAAGGCTCTATACAGAAAATGTGAAGAAACCAACAATTACTTCTTAAAACCTCAAATTCAGAAGGAAAGCATATGATTTTTGTTTACATTCCACTAGCAAAAACAAATTACATGCTCTGGTTCCAATGGACCTGTGATGCATAGTCTCTGGCCTTCTATGTAAAAAGAAGCATGCATGCATGGTAAAGAGTTAGTTGTTTCTACCTTAGAATTCACTAAACCAGAAAAGAAAAAACTGAGAAAAAATGAAATATCTGAGGAAAATTTTTTTTAGAAATACAAAGAGCTCAAGAAGTGCTGGCGGGGATGTGGAGAGAAAAGAACTTTTATTTACTGCTAGTGGGAATGCTCTATAGTTTAACCTTTATGGAAAGCAAAATGGAGATTCCTCCAAAAACTGGAAATTGAGCTCCCATATGATCCAGCTATTCTATTCCTAGGCATATACCCTAGGTTGGAACACAAAAATACAATAAAAAAAAAAATCCCTTCCTCACACTTATATTCACTGTAGTACTATTTACAATTGCCAGACTCTGGAAACAACCAAGATGCCCTTTAACAGATGAATGGCTAAAGAAACTGTGGTACATATACACAATGAAATATTTTGCAGTCGTCAGGGGAGATAAAGTAGTGGAATTTTCCTATACATGGATGTACATGGAATCTATTATGCTGAATGAAATCTCACTCATCTATGGGTTTTAAGAAAAATAAAATATTTTTACAATAATTCCCAGAGACAAAAGAGAGGAGGGCTGGAAGGTCCAGCTCACTACATGAAGCTCACCATAAAGAGTGATGAACTTAGTTAGAGAAATAACTACATTGAGAACTATTCTAACAATGTGAATAAATGAGGGAAGTAGAAAGCCTGTCTAGAGTACAGGTGGGGGTGGGATGGGGAGGAGGGAGATTTGGGACATTGGTGATGGGAATGTTGCTCTGGTGAAGGAGGGTGTTTTTTACATGACTGAAACCCAACCATAATCATATTTGTAATCAAGGTGTTTAAATAAAGATATTAATTTTAAAAAAAGAAATACGAATAGCTAGGGAGATAATATAGGAGATAGAGTGCTTGCCTTGCACATGGCCAACTGGGTTAATTCCCTGGCATCCCCCATAGAGTCCCTTGAACTTAGCAGGACTGATCCCTAAGTACAGAGTACGAATAATTCCTGAGCACAGCCAACCCTGCCACCCTCAAAAAGACAAGTAATTTTTATGTAAGAAAAGAAAACAAAAGAGAAAATGTGAATATAGAATAGAAAAATATGGTGACATACCACAATATATTTACATTTCTCATATCTTTTCTAGTCACCTTACCTGAAGCTTCTGGTTTTCTAGACTTCTATAGACTGAATCTCTTTAAAATACAAAGGACAGTCCATTCATAAGACCATCTTTCTAAAAAAAAAAACTGAATATTAAATTTATACTAATTCCTGTCAGTTTTTTGAAATGAATGGATACACAAATATGTTCTGACAGTTACAAGAAAAAAAGGAGAAATAATAAAACAGATTTAGGAAAAATATATTACCAATTAATTGTTCCCTGCCACTCTCTCTTTTTCTCTTGGGTGTTGGTTACAAATAAGTTTTTAGTAAATGTAACTTTTAAGGTAGTTTAACATCTTTCTTAGGGATTTGGCAACCCTGTTTAATGAGCTGCCAAAAAATAGGACATTAGGCAATGAAGAATTTGGGACATTAAATTGCTTGTCATCCTCCTCAATTTCATTTTCTTATATGCAAAAAGGGGTCATGAATATGAGGAGAACTTTATTTAAGCATAGTGAGAGATCAACTGATGAAGTCTATCTCTTGTTTAGAAGAGAAAATCACAAACTCATGACAAGACACTTAACACAGAATGTAGATTAGGGACACAAACAACAGCAAGCTTTGCAACCACATTCTCTTTTTTTGTCTAAGAAGTTTAACTTTTCTATAAACTCAAGGACTTGAAACACTGGCTACCACAGAACAAAAAACTTCATCTAAAGAGGACAGTTCATCTGAAAGAGAGCAGTAGAATCTCAATCTCAAAAATGTAAGGATGTAAACCTAATTGCGACAAAAAATTGGGGATTAATTCAGCTCTAATTAGATGCTCTATGACTTTTTAGAAATGGAAAATAAACAGCTGCTGGCAGGTTTCCATAAATGAGGGTGGCTGTGGGACATGTTCTCACCCACTTAGCTGCCACAAAGATTTCCTACTAGGTTGCCATGGAGACAGCCAAGAAATCAAAGACATGACTTAAATTATTAAAATTTACTAATCCAAGAAAGAGGAATTCTTATAATTTGAATAGTTTTCACCTGAGATTGGTTATACTTATCTCAGGGCAAATAAAAAGGAATTAGAGTCTTTCCAAGTTTTTTATAAGATATGACACTAGGATTATCTGACTATATTAAGTATATGTTTAGATACAAAAATTTATTGCACAGTAATTTTATAGCTTCAGATAGTCAATTTATCAATATAAGTATTTATTATTTATAATATATACTCACACATAAAAATGTGTAAACTACCACTAACACCTCTTCTGTACAAATAATCTATACTATAATCTAGTGAAGAATTGGAAGATGATAAAAAATGTTAAGAATAATTTATAAGCAGAAAATTTGGCATTTGACTAATAGTGCTGCTGGTATCAATGGAAAGTAATTCATACAGCATCTCATTTCTCTTCCCAACAGCCTTCTTTTCCTTTTCCTATCCTTTTCCACAGATCCTTAACCTACCCTCATTTCTATCCATCAACTTCTATTCATCCAATACATATTAGCTAAGTGAAAAACATCCTGTATAATAGGCACTTACAATATATATACATATATCATTCTTATAATGAGAATCCAAATTAGTGTGTAGGACATAATATGACAGTGAAAAATGTTTCTCTCTCCAGATTTTAGTTTAGTTCGAAGTGACCATGTAACCCAGTTCTGGACAATGAGATAGGTGCAAGGATTAAAGTTCTTTGCTTCTTCTTTTTTTCTTTAACATTTAATGCATAAAAAAAACATTTTTAAGGATACTTTTTGTATCATCAAATAATACTTTGTATTATCTGATTCAAAATTTCTTGTTTTCTTGATATAAAAGAGTAATAGATGACACAGTTCTTCCAAATTTGTGTTTTCTTCCTTCTGCTGAAATGCAAGCGACAAAGTTTTATATATGAAAAATGTGAGTTAGGCCTTGTTATTATTCTACAATTAACAATAAATAAGCCAATTTCTAGGGGTAATAGTAAGATAATAATAGTAATAATAATAAGATAATAATAAGCAGCCTTGTTCCTTGAAGTTTATTGAAGACCGGCATGGATTATCAACATTCAGAGTAACTGTCCTTTATGCTCAATATATTATATCCATTTAATTTCACTTCCAGGTGATTTTGTTATATAAGCCACGACTGTTAGTGTGAGACAGTGTGAGAGTCTGTGTAATTATGAAGAAATCATAATGACATATTGCAAAAGGTGAGAGAAATGATACTTCTGTGTCATTTTGCAATATTTCATTACTTCTATATCATTTGGTGAGACTCCATCAAAGAAACAGAACCAATAGATGATATATTTCTTCAATTTGTTGCAAAAATTAAAATTTAATAATTGAGGGATAGAAGAGATGAGAAAATATAAAACTCAGGGTAAGGCAGCAAAAAAATATACAAACAACTCTCAGGCAGAAGCTCATTTGAATCCCACAAGCAATGTGGATGAAATCACCACTATGCAGAGCAAAGCCAAAGCAGTAGTGAATATCATCTGAGATCTTTGTCCTTGATTAGTTTGTCAAAGTAAACCCAAAGCTGAAAAAGATAGTCAGCCTATTCTTATTTTATCTGTATAAGATGAAGTGCTCTAAGTATAGTCAGAATTCTAACTTGTCACCAATGAGTCATAGTCTCTTGGTCAATCCTCATCTTGAGTCAGTGTAAAGTCTACTTCTCCTTGAACAAAGAAGAGACTTATGAGAAAAGAATCCACTATGCTTCAAAAAAAATGTACCCCATTAATCTTACAAGTCATCTCAAAATGTACCAGATACCATTTCTCAAAGGGAGAGAATATATCATCAGACTATCCTGAGGATTATAAAACACTGATTTAACTGACATTAATTTCTGGAAACCAAAATGTCACTGTGATCCATCAGTCAGAGTAAGAGCATATGGAGGTCAGGTGATCAATAGAGTTATATCTAAGGTCTATGGTCCGAGGCACCAATAAGTCTGAACACAATCTGTGGTTTTCACGCAAATTCTATGAATGCATTAATTGGCTTATTTATATGTTTACAAACAAAAAAAGTAAACTAATTTATTCCCTGACTCACAGAATGCAGCTTAATATATACTATAGGAAAGAACAGTGTAAAGCTAAAACTGTATTTATGTAGAAAATTAGTACAATAAAATGCTGCATGCCTGAAGAAAAATGCAAAAATTAGTGATTTTATCAAGAAATTCATAGATAGAGGAATGATAATTTTCAATTAATAATACTCTGCACATCTCCACTTAACTCACCTACCTGGTATCTCAAACACATATCAAAAAAAAAAAACACATATTTTTTTGTTTGGGGGCCACACCCAGTAACTCTAAGGGATTATTCCTGGCTATGCACTCAGAAATCACTCCTGGTTTGGGGGATCATATGGGATGCCAGGGATCAAACCATGGTGTGTCCTGGGTCAGCCGCGTGCAAGGCAAACACCCTACTGCTGTGCTGTCACTCCAAACCCTGACACTGTATCGTTTTAAATATACTCAGTTGCTGACTCTGAATGCAGCTATTTTTCCCAATGTGATTTTTCTGGTGGATCAAACCAACATATCTCCTCTATCTGGTATGATAGTATATGTCAATATAGAAAGTTATATTCCTGTGTCTATTAGTAAACTATTAAGAAGTAATTTGTTTTTCAATAGAAAGTCCATAGAAACATTTAACTGTCCTATCTCATAGATATATAAATTCTCCAGCACTGTGCCAAAACCAAATAATAAAAGGCATTACCTTTATCCTCTAAAGACACAGCTCCTCTTCTGAGAATTATGTTATGGGTTATTGTCCTTCCACTGTAACTTTACCTTGTCCTCTTTCTTTGCATCTTTGTTCTCATAATTAAAAATTAAAAATTAAAAAAATAAAGACACAACTCCATTTTAATAAATTATTTTATTTAATAAAATGATGTTTTAAATTAATTATGTCTCATTCATTTAAGTCCAAGGGAAGAGGCAGTATTAAATATATAGATATATTAGTATTTACTCAAACCTGAAAAATAATTCTAGATGAACCAGGTATTGGCTCCTTAGTGAAAGCTCTAAAGATCCAGTTGTCTGGGAGATCTTAAGATATCCTTCTCAAATACAGCTTCTCAAATACAGTGTAAAGCTAAAACTGTATTCTCAAGACAAATGAAGCATCTTATCCTTCCAACAAGAGGAAAAACATTCAATACCTAGTAATCTTCTTTGCATTTTGATGCAGTTAATACTCCATATAGATTCATTAACTTAATATAACTTATTAAAAATGGGTCTGTGTGGGCCCGGAGAGATAGCACAGAGGCGTTTGCCTTGCAAACAGCCGATCCAGGACCAAAGGTGGTTGGTTTGAATCCCGGTGTCCCATATGGTCCCCGTGCCTGCCAGGAGCTATTACTGAGCAGATAGCCAGTTGTAACCCCTGAGCACCGCTGGGTGTGACCCAAAAAAAAAAAATGGGTCTATGTATACCCTAGGAATTCAAAAATACCATGCAGATAAACCCTCTGCCTCCTATGTTCATCAGCACTATTTAGAATAATTGGAATCTGGAAACAGTCATGTATCTAAGAACAAATAAGTGGCTAAAGAAATTGTGGTATACACAATGGAATACTTTCAGATTTTTAGAAAAGAAATGAAGTCATAAAATTTGCTAATACATGGGGGCCGGGCGGTGGCGCTGGAGGTAAGGTGCCTGCCTTGCCTGCGCTAGCCTAGGACGGACCGCGGTTCAATCCCCCAGTGTCCCATATGGTCCCCCAAGAAGCCAGGAGCAACTTCTGAGCGCATAGCCAGGAGTAACCCCTGAGCGTCACAGGGTGTGGCCCAAAAACCAAAAAAAAAAAAAAAAAAATTTGCTAATACATGGAAAGATATGAAGATTTCTTGCTGAATAAAATGAATAAGAGGGAGAGGAATAGGCATAGAATAATCTCACTCATTTGTAGTATATAAAAAAATAAAATACAGTATGGTAACAATATTCAGAGACAATAGCTATGAGGTCCAAGAAGACCAATTCATAGTAAAAAGCTTGCTACAAAGAGTGGTTAATGCAATTAGAGTAGAGAAAGGTACACTAGGACAATGATAGGAACTGATCACTCTAAACAAGAACTGGGTGCTGAAAGGGGATAAAGTGACATGCATGGTACCCCTCATTAACAATAGCATAAAACATAGTGTCAACAAGTAACAGAAAGAGAGAGAAGCAAAATGCTTGCCCCAGTGACAGGTGCTAAAACTGGGGGCATTGGTGGTGAGAAAAGTGCCCTAGTGAAGGGTGGTGTACATTAAATGACTAAAACTCAATTATAAACAATTTTGTAAAGCACATTGCTTAAATAAAGTAAATATTTTTTAAAAAGGGTCTGTGCTCATACAAAAGAGGATGCAATAATTCCAACTGCAATAGAAAGTACTTTGCTATAAGACCACATGACTACCAGATATGATGATACTTTAAGTAGAATGGCAAACAAAAATGTTGTTAAACCCTGTCATTAACAGTATTATAAGGCATGATATCTCAATAAAAATTTAAAAAAAAAGATTTTAAATGCTATTTAAAGCCTTTGGCAAGAAAAATGCCAATGGAAGGGAATCTCTGGAAACATAACAGAAGACGCTATTCCAGGCCCCTTCCTAGGATCAGCGCAAAGACCAGGACCGCCAGCCACAGAAGACAGATTAAAATGACTGAAGGAACAGAACTTCTAGATACACAAAGAAATCATAAGTTCAACTCCTTGACTCGTGCAGATACTGAGACCTCTTGATACAGAGGCAGGACAGAGCAGAAGTCTTCCATACACCACAAAAGCACCAAGGGGAGAGTAAATGAACCTGAAAGGAGTCTATAGTTAATCCCATGACAATATACCTCAAGGGTGGAGAAACCCTGTATCTCTTAGGCAAAGGAAACTCCTTTTCGATTGACCCCAATATTTACTGTGCATCTGCAGGAGGGGGAAAAAAAAGCACAAAACAATTTTTAATTATTATTTACTTATCTATTTTTTGTTGATTTTATTTTTGTGGTTTGGCTATTGAAGTAGATGTCTCCATTTATATTTATTTATTTATTTATTTTCTTCTTTCCTTTTCTTATGTGCTCTGCCACATTTTTTTATCTCAATACCATGGCTTTTATATGGTGCTTACTCTTGTTTTGTTTTGTTTTGTTTGTTTGTTTGTTTGTTTTGGAATGCTCACTGAATATTTTATTTGACAGTTCTTTATGTACTGTTGTGGTGTTTCACCTTCTTTTTCCCCTTATCTCTCAAACCAAGGATGAAAGCTTCTAGAAGGACTCCGCCCATTTCCGGAGTATCTGTTTCTTTTTTTCTTTTTTTCTCCAGGTTATTACTTTTCTCTTCTTCAAAAAAAAACTGCATAACTTGAACTATCTAGTTGGGGGAGGATAAGGGAGGTACCAAGACCAAATAGGTATAAGACCACTAAGTAGTAAGCTAGGCACAGAGGGGACCACTTATTCTAGCAGCCCCGGGGGTAAGGGAAGAGGATATGGGAAGAAGGACGGGAATGAAGGTTGAGGGAGGACAATTCGGTGATGGGAATTCCCCTGATTTTATGTTAATATGTACCTAAAATATTATTGTCAACGATGTGTAAGCCACTATGATTAAAATAAAAATTATATTTAATAAAAAAGATAAAATAAAATAATATTGGAGACATCAACTTCCATCTCTACGCTAATATAAAGACGTCAAAAATTGATCAATCTATAAATTAAATATGTGGAAAAATGAAAAAATAATAATTCTGTGTAATGCACTTCAGTCACAATAAAAATTTTTAAAAAATGATATTAAGTCAATTACTTGCACATGCAAAAGGGAAGTTTTGTGGGAGGTTGAAAACTGGAAGCAATGGTGGAATTGATGTTGGAACATTAAATGCACTAAAATAATGTAAATGAGCAACTATGTAAAACCCAATGTTTAAGAAAAGAATTTTTAATTATGTGATTTCTCTGAAATTTTATGAAATATTAGTTAAAATTGAGAATTGTGGGAAACCAGCAATCTAAAGATTTACAGAAGATCTTTGCTGTTGTTTGAGCTCATCCTGATTGAACCTCTTGTGGGATAGGCTCAGAGACTTCAAGTAACAAAGAGACTTTGACCTGAAATCAAACCTTACTTCCACAGCTCTTGTTAGTCAGAAATATTATGTATTCATGTGTGAGTCTGCATTTACTTGGCCCACAGTAGAAATCACAATCCATTTCTAAAGATTAATTTTCAGGTATAGATCTATATATTTTAATTGCATATAGTGTTGTTTGGCAGAAGATTAATTTTTGTGATCTTGTAATGTAATTGTCCTCTTATTTCTAACAAATAAAATGAACAGTTAGAGGAATCATCCCTATAAACAGGTTTTGTTCAATAGAAAGCTATTCTGCTTTCTCTTCTATTAAGGTGAAATTGTATACTGCATTAGTACCAGAACAGGAGTCCTTATTTCAAGTTTTTATCATTTAATCTATTTTATTTTTCATCTTAGATCTACAATTATTCTCTACAAATCATTGGCAAATAACCTTTGGTCACTTTACTCACTTACAGGCATCAAAGTTCACTTTGATTTTTAATCTCAATATTCTCCTATGAAAATTTTACTTTCAAATGATGCACATTTTTTTATTCTTGAAGTTGTCACATCTTCAAAAAGAATATATTAAACTACCCCTGGCATAATTTTCAGATCCAGTGACATTAACCTGCTGGTAAGCGAAAATCAATTTTCCAGGTGATGACACAATCTTTTCTGCCATTTCCTTAATTAGTATATTTCATACTTAATGAAAATTCTGACCTCAACCTTCGTTTTCCCCTAGGCAAATAATTAAAGAAAAGACACTGACCTTGGGTCTTCAAGATTTTCTGAACTTTCCAAACTTCACTAGGTATTATCTGACCTTGCTCTATTCAATATTGGTTAGTAGAGCCCTCAAGGCTGCACTACCAGTGTATGCAGTGTTAATAGTCATGAAAAGAAACTATCAATAAGGTCTAATAAGAATTATAAAAGATGGAAAAATATAATTTTATCATATAAATCATAGCATATAAGTCATGCTGTGTAAATTTCTTGAGTGTACATTCACACAGTAACACAAATTTAGTGACATGAAACTAGAGAACTAAATGCTTTCGTAGTGCTGGAAGATTTTGGACCATTGAAATCAAGGTATTAGCAGGATTACATTCTCTTGGAATGTACCCATACATTCTCTTGGAAGGACCCATCCTTGACTATTCCCACTTACGATGAATCCAGACATTTCTTGGATTCTGGTCACAACCTTCCAAAATATGCCTTAGTGGTTAGATTGCTTCCTTTGTGTTTTCTCCTACTCTGAATAACTAAGCTCTCTCTTCTTATCTTATAAATGCAATTATCACTGTACTTAAGATACATGTGGGTAATCTAGGATAATATTTACATCTTAAAATCATGGGGCTGGAGTGGTGATGCAGCGGTAGGATGATTGCCTTGTACGTAGCTGACCTAGGACGGACCACAATTTGATCCCCCAGTGTCCCATATGGTTCTCCAAGCCAGGAGCGATTTGTAAGCACAGAGCCAAGAGTAGCCCCTGAGTGTCACAGGGTGTAGCCCAAAAACCAAAAACCAAAAAAAAAAAAAGAAAATCTTGAACATAACTACAATACAAAGGTCTTTTTCCTATTAAGATAATATTCAAAGATTCTGGGAATTGACACAGATATCTTTAAGAAATAGATATTGTCGCTCTCTTCTGTGCTGTCCTGCATTTTCGGCCTAATTTCATCCTGTGTGCGGCTCATCTGCGGACAGCCTGCCTTCCCGAGAGCCTTCCATGGAGGTGAGTCGACAGGCCCAGAAAGGGAGGAGCCACTGAACTCTCCTGGATCTCAGATGCCAGCACCTCTATCTGACTCTCTTATGTGCTGTGCTGCATTTTTGGCCTGATTTCATCCTGTGTGTGGCTCATCAGCGGAAGGCCTGCCTTCCTGTGAACCCTCAGTGGAGGTGAGTCGACACACCCAGAAAGGGAGGAGCCAGAGGAGCAGGGCCTTTCTGCTCCCCTTCGCGACCATGCACATCATTTAGCCAATGAATACAACCACAACACATAGAAAAACCCACAATACAAGTGTGACAATGGGGAAACAAAGCAGGCCAGCGCCAGACATAGAGAATGAAGATGCCAACTTCTGATGACTTGAACATGAACAACCAACTGTCAGTCTCTAAGATAAGGAGTTTAGAGTTGCAATATGGAAGATGTTCAAAGAACTCAAAGTATAGAAGAGAACACTAATAAGAATCAAGAGAATATGAAGATAGAAGTGAGAAAACTCCAAACTGAAATTTCAGGTCAAATAACAGGTCTGAAAAGCTCAGTAAATGAATTGAAGAAAAACATGGTTGAGCATTCCCATGGGATAACAGCAGTGGAGGATAGACTTAGTACACTGGAAGATGAGATGAATAACAACTCCATACAGCAGAAGAAATTGGAAAAAAGCCTCAAAGCAAATGATCAAACAATGGAAAAATTACTCAAAGAATGGGAACAGATGAAAATAGAAGTCTATGATAAGCTCAACAGAAACAACTGAAGAATCATTGGAGTCCCAGAGACCCAGGAAGAAAATCTCCAGGAAGAATCAACAGTCAAGAACATAATTAAAGAGAAACTACCAGACCTAATGAATACATGCGATCAAATCCTGCATGCCCGAAGAATACCAACTAAAAGAGACCCCAGAAAAAACACACCAAGACACATCCTAGTCACAATGACTAATCCCATAGACAGAGACAGAATTCTAAAAGCAGCAAGATCGAAAAAAGAAATTACATTCAAGGGAACATCCTTGAGATTTACAGCAGACCTATCACCAGAAACACTCAAGGCCAGAAGGCAGTGGTGGGACATAGTGACAAAACTCAATGAAATAAATGCTTCGCCTAGAATACAGCACCCAGCAAAACTCACTATCAGGTTTGAAGGAACAATACATAGCTTCACAGACAAACAACAGCTCAGAAACTTTACAGACTCAAAACCATTCTTAAAAGAAAAACTGAACGGCATACTTTAAGACAAGGCTTACCAACAGACACACAAAACTTCGATATAAAGATGGCATGAACTCCCAGGACAATCCTTTCTCTCAATGTCAATGGACTAAATGCACCAGTTAAGAGACACAGAGTGCCTAAATGGATCAAAAAACTCAATCTAACCTTCTGCTGCCTACAAGAAACGTACCTGAATAGTCAGAACAAACATAGACTCAAAATAAAAGGCTGGAGGAAAATCATCCAAGCAAATAATACCCATAAAAAAGTACGAGTGGCCATACTAATATCAGACAATGCAAAATTTATACTGAAGAAAGTTGTAAAGGAAAAGATGGACATTTTGTATTAATCCAGGGATACGTACAGCAGGAAAAAATTACTCTCCTAAACATATATGCACCAAATGAGGGGCCAGCAAAATATTTAATACAACTGTTGACAAATCTGAAAAATAATATCAATAACAATACAATAATTGTGGGAGACCTCAACATGGCATTGTCAACACTAGACAGGTCAACCAGACTGAAACCTAACAAGAATATACTAGAGCTGAAAAGAGAAATGGAAGAGAGAGGCCTAGTAGAGATATACAGGACACTCCACCCCCAGAAGCCTGGATACACATTTTTCTCTAATGTACATGGGACATTCTCCAGGATAGACTACATGCTAGCACATAAAACATACCTCCATAATATCAAGAGGATAGAAATTTTGCAGGCTGCCTTTGCTGACCACAAAGCCCTGAAATTATATGTAAACTACAAAGGGACACAGAAGAAAAACTTTAACACCTGGAAGTTAAACAGCCTCATACTGAATGACCAGTGGGTCCGAGATAAAATCAAAGACAAAATCAAAACCTTCCTGAAAACAAATGACAATGGAGACACAAACTATCAGAACCTATGGGACACAGCAAAAGCTGAGAGGAAAATTTATAGCTTTGCAAGCACATATCAGGAAAGAAGAAGGGGCATACCTGAATAGCTTAATGACGGCAGCTCATAGAATTAGAAAGTGCTCAACAAAAGGACCCAAAAATAGGGAGACAGAAGGAAATAAAAAAGCTAAGAGCAGAAATCAATGAAGTGGAAACCCGAAAAACAATCCAAAAGATCAACTAAAGCAGAAGTGGGTTCTTTGAAAAAATAAACAAGATTGATAGACCACTGGCAAAACTAACAAAGAAAGAAAGAGAGAGAAACTTGATAACTCATATTAGGAATGAAAAAGGAGAGATCACTACTGATATGGTAGAGATTCAAAGGGTAATCAAAAACTACTTTGAAAAACTCTATGTCACTAAAAATGAGACCTGGAAGAAATGGATAAATTCTTGGACTCTTATAATCTTCCACGGTTGAATGAAGAGGATGTAGCATATCCAGACACACCCATTACTATTGAAGAAATTAAGACAGTAATCAAATGTCTGCCCAAAAACAAAAGCCCAGGCCCAGATGGATTTACTAATAAATTCTTTCAAACCTTTCAAGAGGAACTACTATGAATCCTGGCAAGAATCTTCCATGAAATCGAAAAAACAGGAAAACTTCCAAATGGCATTTATGAAGCCAACATCACCTTGATACCTAAACCAAACAGAGATGCTACCAAAAAAGAAAATTACAGACCAATATTGCTGATGAATACAGATGCAAAGATCCTCAACAAAATCCTGGCAACTAGGATTCAATGCCTCATTAAGATCATCCACTACGATCAAGTAGGTTTCATTCCAAGAATGCAAGGATGGTTTAACATCCGTGAATCTATCAACATAATACACAACATCAACAACAAGAAAAATAAAAATCACATGATCATATCAATAGACGCAGAGAAAGCATTTGACGAGGTCCAACACCCATTCTTGACCAAAACTCTCAGCAAGATGGAAATTGAAGGAACCTTTCTCAATATAGTTAAGGCCATCTACCACAAGCCAGAGACAAATATTGTCCTCAATGGAGAAAAACTGACAGCCTTTCTTCTAAATTCTGGCACAAGACAAGGCTGTCCTCTCTCACCACTCCTATTCAACATAGCACTGGAAGTACTCACTATAGTAATTAGGCAAGAAAAAGATATCAAGGGAATCCAGATAGGAAAGGAAGAATTCAAGCTCTCCCTGTTTGCAGATGACATGATACTCTACTTAGAAAACCCTAAAGTCTCTACGATAAAGCTTCTAAAAACAATAGTCTCATATAGCAAGGTGGCAGGCTACAAAATTAACACACAAAAATCAATGGCCTTTCTATACACCAATAGTAATAAGGAAGAAATGGACATTAAGCAAACAACCCCATTCACAATAGTGGCACACAAACTCAAATATCTTGGAATCAACTTGACTAAAAATATGAAGGACCTATACAAAGAAAACTATAAAACTCTGCTCCAAGAAATAAGAGTGGACACACGGAAATGGAAGCACATACCCTGCTCATGGATTGGCAGGATTAACATCATTAAAATGGCAATACCCCCCAAAGCATTGTACAGATTTAATACTATCCCTCTAAAGATACCATGACATTCTTCAAAGAAGTGGATCAGGCACTTTTGAAATTTATTTGGAACAATAAACACACTCGAATAGCTAAAGCAATCATTGGGAAAAAGAATATAGGAGGAATTACTTTCCCCAACTTTATACTGTACTACAAAGCAATAGTTATCAAAACAGCATGGTATTGGAATAAATACAGGCCCTCAGATCAGTGGAATAGGCTTGAATACTCAGAGAATGTTCCCCAGACATACAATCACCTAATTTTTGATAAAGGAGGTGAAACGAGAAGGCACTCCACATCATGACTTCAATGTAGGACATGCAGATTCCAGAATCTTTAATACAGAAACATGAGACCAACAACAGAGACTGTGTGATAAGTGTGTTGGTGCTACGGACAATGTCTTGGAGCGAACGATAACTTTCCTGAGGCCTAGAGCTGGTCTTATGCCAGGAAACTTCAGGGGTAGGATCTCTTTGTATTTAGGCCAAGGTTATTCCTTTCCATGCCTCTCATATTTTGGTGGGCCTATGCAAACAACAATTGCCACTCTAACACCGTTTTTACTGTGCTCCTTTGACTCTAATCCTTAAAACACACCCACTTAAAATTTGAGGTTAACTTAAGCTAATATGCTTGTACATGGAAATGTAAAAAATACTATGCCTCTAATGTTTAAGGAGTTACGTAAGTTTGATGGCTTTAGATTGCCTTGTGTGCTGTTAAGAAATATTATAATGTGCTACAATCTGGGGACTTGAGGGACAAAGAAATTGCACATGGATTCTGTTTTATTTATCTTAACTTTCTTTGGTTAAAGTTCAAAGTTAAGATATCAGCAAGGGGACTTCTTCTGATAATTATGTTATGGGTGATTGTCCTTCCACTGTAACTTTACCTTATCCTCTTTCTTTGCATCTTTTGTTCTCATAATTCAAAATAAAAAAATTATTAAAAAAAAAAGAATTTGCATTCCTGCATTCCAGACCTCAAAGTTAAAAGCAGCCCAGTTCGAAAAATAAATTTGTCTCGATCTCAGCATTGGAGAGGCGAGTCCCCATACAAAAAAAAAAAGAAAAGAAAATAAATAGATATTGCCAAAGATTACCAGATATGAATATTTTTCAGTTACCCACATAAAAGTATATGGATAAAAGTGCAGATCTACATGGAGTGGGGGGCAGGCATTGGGACCTTTCTGATATTAATTGAGGAATTTAGATTTTTTTATATCTGTGTTTTATTTACCAGATCTAGTATTATGAAAATACATCTGTAAAAGCTTAGTGGTTTTTAAAATATTATAATAGAGTAAGATGCATTTAATGCTAGAATTCTAATAATGCTGCAGAGAGAAAAGAAGCAGAAAGATTTGCATGCATACGAGACATAAAGAGCTGAATTTGAATCTGAGTACACTGACAGCCATAAGTGACTTTACCTAAGTTCTTTATCTTCTTAACTAGTTTAAAAAATAATACATTTTTGTTAATGATAGTACTTTGAAAAGAGGCATAGATAGGCAACTAATCATTGAGATATACAGGGGTCTCAAACTCTCTGCCCACGGGCCATTTGCGGCCCTCTGTACAACATTTTGTGGCCCTGCCCTAGAGGAATCTTTTTTTGTTTTGTTTTGTTTTGTTTTAGTTGTTTGGGTCACACACCCCAATGTTCAAGGCTTATTACTGACTTTGCACTCAAGTATCACCCCGACTTTGCCTCCTGCGGCCCCCAGGTAAATTGAATTTGAGACCCCTGCAGCTAAAATGATTCAAGAAAATAAAGACAAGTAAATTGAATAAAGAATCAGCACCCACTCATTTAAAATCTAAGTTATGTCATAATTTTCTTTTTGTCCTCTCCCTCACAACAATGCTCAGATGAAATCTCTTATCTACAAATTTCAGGTGAACAAGTACAGTTCAAAGGTAAGTAAACTTCAAAAGGCTTCCAAAACCCATTAATATGAAAATAAAGTATAATCGTTGCTTACTAATCTTATTGTGAAAATGTCACTATTTACATAGTGAATTACATGCCATATTTATCAAATCATCATTATATAACTTTAAATATGTACATAAATATGTACTAATTATATCAATAGAACTCAGAGAAAAGAGTTGCGAAGATACCGTTACATGCAATCAACAGAAATTGCTTGCTCATGCTCATGAGTAGAATATAATTTTCTTTGGAGCAGGGAGGTAGGGTAAGAAAAGCACCAATGCCATTTAAAGAAATGCTGATATTTGAAATTCTAAATTAATATGTAACACTGTTGATGTCTAATTCAAATAAAGAACGCAATTGTAAGTATTTGGGAGAAATGGGAAATAAATGATAAAGTTGATATATTAAAACTCACTGTCTGAAACTCAATCAAATATGTCTTCAAAGCCATTTGAAGCTATCTATGACATGGCAAGAATTCATTGTACAGTGATATATGTGAGAGTTGCAAGAGAATGAATAAAGCATTAACTCTATTTTCTAGAATCTTGACTATGGGGCAATATAGTTTCAGCATAACATGATATTTAGAAACTTCAAATGTTCTCCCACCAAAAATAAGAATGTCTAGGAGGAAAAAGCTACATGTGAAATAAAAGTACATAACTGTAACTTTGATTCTTTGATGCCATTTCACAAAATCTTACCACCTTAGCCAGAAACTATTATCCTTTGCTAGTTCCACATTCCACTAACAACCTACCAACATTCTAGAGTAATAAGTCCAATAGTGGACTTCAGTTTCACACAATGAGTTAGGAAATCTCACAGACATGCCTATTTCTTGGCAAGTCTCTTAAGAGTTATAACCAGATACTGAATTTTCTTACAAGAGGCTAGACAGTATGTTAGTAAAATTGTGGTATTTTTGCTCTTTTGTGATTTAGGCTAATTTCTTAGATAATTACAACAGCCAGTATTTGATTAAAGTTTTTTTCTCATGTTCAAACTTTGTTCTAAGAAGCAAAGTACCTGTCACTTCTAACTTTATAGTTTTTCTATTCCAATTGATCTAGCCTGCTCTATAAATGCTATCTAATGGTCTGAGTTAAGGTCTAAAGCAAGTTTATAAGACAGGGTGGTGTATAATAGAAGGTGCACAATTAATTAAATGAATAGAATTATACATATAAAAATAAATTAGAAGAGGTATGAATAAGAAGTGAATTAAATGTGGTGGACAGAAGAAAAAATACACACATTTGCCTTGCAACTGACACACCAGAGTTTGATCTCTGTTCGATGCAGGGTCAAGCCCAGATCAATCTGGATTTGATTCCTGGCATCAAAATTGTTCTCCCTAGCCTATCAGGAGCAAATCCTGAGCACAGAAGCAGGAATAACTCCTTAACACCCCAACTGGCCCAAAAACAAAGCAATAAAAAAATGTATGAAATGAACAGAAGATCTCTAACAAATACATGGTAGTAATATGAAGAGTGCTTAGAGATCCCAGTGATATTCTGTGGCATGAACCTGGATTTTGACAGAATAAGAAAATACTGAATTTAGAGTGGATTGATTCATTTAAAAGTATACCTTTCACATTAGCTTGTCAATTTTCATCATGAAATTTTTAGAAGAAATTTTTTGTCAAATTATTGTCTCAGGTCAGTGTAAATAAGGTAGGGACACCATTCAAAAGAGCATTCTTATGATTTAAAAATAAGCTATTTTCCAAAAAGAGATCGATATGTTAAACCACTTTGCAGATGTTCTGCTTAACCATATTGGTTCTTGTGTGTAATTTTCCTAACAATAATAGAGCAAGTGACCCCAACATTCCCAGAATCGGTCATGGTAAATTTCAGTAGAGTTATTCCAGGAAATTCTTTGTAGCCTCAATTGCCTAAAATTCATACCTACTCAATGCACTGTGCTTCCTGTGATTCTGTGACAGTGGTGATTTCCTTGTATTTGTAAGCTTTATTATTAGTAGAGATAAATCCAAAAAGAAAACAAAACAGGTGCAGGGTCCTGGTCTTTTGTCACACTTTACAGATTATTAGTGTGAATCACCCAGATGCTGACACATAATTAATTGCAAACAATATTTGTAGTTAGCTAACACCAAAATATTAAAAAGTTGACGATGAAGTTTATGAATTAGATTCTCATTCTACTTTTTTGGAGGGTGGGGCCACACCTGGCAGCACTCAGGGTTATTCCTGGCTCTGTGCTCAGAAATCGCTCCTGAAAGACTCAGGAGACCATATGGGATGCAGTATATTGAACTCCTGTCCATCCTGGATCATCTGTATACAAAGCTAATGCCCTGCTGCTGTGCAATCTCTTTGGCCCCTAGATTCTCATTCTTCTATTTGCCTTTTTCCTTCATTTCCTTACTAATTATTACCTCTAAGTGCTAGCCTAGCCAGAAAAATAAAGTCAAACTCAAAAAACTGTAGGGTCTCAGAGAAGTTGGTTACTAAGATTGAATATTTTGACCAGGCAGACATTTTATGGACATTTTTGGACTATTAATTTGCATCATTCATGCTTTCACTTTGTTCATTTGTTCACAGCATAGTTAATGCTTCTACGTTCTTCATAAAATGATATCCATATATATGTGTATATGTGTAATCTATGGTGAAATGTATGACTTAGGTTTGCAAAAGGGAATATCTGTGGTAATTCCACACCAAAGAAAAAGAACATGAATATATTTATGCCCTATGATTCCATTGATCTACAGGTGATATCAAGAACCATATCCAAAATGTGTCCCTATCCTAACTACTGAGTTGCCATTTTTCCATTACAGATCTTCACAATATCACCCTCCAGGCAGTATTTTGATTAAAGGTAAATCAAAATACTTACCAGTCCATGAGTTGTTCACAGTTGTTTCATACAAATTTAAGATTCCAATTTTTTGCCACTTTCCAGACAATCTTAGGATGAACTTTAAAGTGTGATGTTATTATTGATATTTTCTTGGATTTTCACAAGTGCTGTCAGCTATTGCTTCTCTTTGTTATCCTGTCTTTTGAGGCCACAATGAGGTGATCTGAACTTGACTCACTGCTATATAGGGAAGAATAAAAATGAGGGTGATATAAACAATTTTCTAGCACTTATCAAGTGTATACCACTTAAGAGGCATTATGCCAAGTCATTGCAACATATTGTAATAATTTATATAATGTGTGCAAAGCAGACGTTCATAAAACTGCTGTTAGTTATTCACAGTATTCATGAACACTTCCTATTCAACCATTTCAATACTGTAGGCACTTCTCAACATTGCATTTACTTGAAGACTAACACTCAGATATGCAAAAGACCAGAAGATATGAAGAAAATCATCACAATATTTGATTTGCGATTTATTCTTACTAATCCATGTCTGGCTCAGACACGAAAACGTAGGTTGTGTATGTATTGTTGTGTATGTAAATATTTTGGGGGATTACTATGTTGCTCACCCTAATCTGATTAGGTGATTGTGCCCTACCCTAGGGTGTGACCTGGCATTCTGCCCCCACCCTAGGGTAGGACCTGATTCTGCTTCCACCATTGGTTGGTATCTGATCCCACCATTGGGTGGGACCTGACTCTGGACTATAAGAGCAAGGGTCTGTGGAAGGCGAGGGCTTTTTGCTGGCTGGAACTGAATCTGAGTCTTTGGACTTCAGTTTTGTCCATCCGAATAAAGCAAATATTTCCACGAGCCTGACTGTCTGTGAGCTGTTTACCCGCCGTTTCACCTCAGAACCGTGGGCTAGACAGGGTGGCAGACACGTGCTCCGAGCTGGAAGAAAAGGGCCTCATTCTCCATCCCTCCATCAGTCAACCTCTTCAGGGGCTGTCCTGCTACATAATGGCGCCCGAACAGGGACATGAACCCTGGACCCTCAGAACTGTAAGTGAAATATTTCATTGGAAATTTCCTATGCTGACCATCAAATGGTTTCTGTGGTTAGTCATGTGGATTTTACCACCCTTAGTCTTACGCATTGGTGCTCTAGTATACAAGTGGATCATTCCATTTTGTTTAAAACTAATTGGTTTTGATCTAAGGACAATCACTGCAGTTGGATGGTTGTGGTCTATATTTCAAATGAAAAGTGTAGTGTCTCTAGCCATCATAGTTTGTGGAATTTCTGTGTTGACTAACGTTATTATTATGAGCATAGTTATTTGCTGTTATTTCTATTTAGGAAATAGAAAGTGTAGAAATGGTGAGGCTAAAACCAGTATAGATAATAAGGAAATTTATCTGACGAAAACTCAGACCAAGGTGCAGGCTGACGAATCTAGCCCCACCATCAACAATATAGAAATTTTTGCTGGAAGAAAAACAACTCAGAATGTTAAGCCTGATTCTAGTGAATTGCTTGACAGTAGTGACTCAGATAATGATCTACCTCCAGTGCTAACTCCACGAAGTATGCCTCCTTCTAGTCACAAAATTGAATCGCAGAGCAGAGCAGATTCAAAAAATGAACCACATGCTCGGTCTCAGAGCTCTATTCAGAGTAATTTTGCTAATCAGGCCTTATCCCCTATAGACGGGGTAAATGTTTCTAACTATGTACCCTATCAGATGGAAGAATTAGATCGGTTTAAAAGATCATGTAAAGAAAATGGGCCAAAATCGCCATACAGTGTGGAGTTATTAAGACTTTGGAGTCATAACTCATCTTGGACTTTGTATGATTTTAAAAGAATCGCTGAAATATGCCTGTCATCTAAACAGCGAACTGAATGGGAAATGTACTATTCAGAAGGCGTAAAAGCTAAATTATATAGTCCGGATGGTATGAAAAAGCAAGTGGCAGGTGTTACTCTATCGTATGAATTATTAATGGCAGAAAATCAATTTGCAAATATTCAGACACAAGCAGCTTTACCTAAGGAAATCTTAAATTTAATCAGGGAGATTGCATTGTCAGCATGGGAAAAAATTGATTCTAACAGCATTGGTAGAGGAAACTTTTTAAAAATCACCCAAGGCCCTTATGAGTCATTTGCAGAGTTTGTAGGTAAGATTAAAGATGCTCTGAAGTTACAAGTCGAAGATGAGGAGATAAGAAACTTCCTAGTAAAATCTGTGGCCTATCATAATGCAAATTCAGCCTGTAGATTAGTATTGAATACATTAAATGAAAAGTCAGATCTGAATGATTACCTTTATGCCTGCCGGAATGTCTATGTGGAACCCCAACCCCCACCCCACTCAGACTCAGTACAAACCTTCCCAGTTACCAAGGGAACAATGTCTTACTCCCCTCGGGGACAGAACACTTTCCGGAAACCAGGTCTTTGCCCAAAATGCAAAAGGGGTCGCCACTGGGCGAAAGATTGCAGATCCAGAAACCTCATTAATAATAACCTAAGTAGAGGTTTTAACACAGTCCCCAGGAGGCAAATCGCCTGCTACCATTGTGGAAAACAGGGACATATCAAAAGAAATTGTCGTCTCCTTATAAATTCAGCTCCCCAAGAACACACATACAAGATGCAGGGAAACGCCTACAGGGCCTCCCCCCAGGCCCTTCCAAATCAGGGGCAAAGTTCACAGACAATAATCCTTCCAAGCCCAGCCCAAGAAAATTCATCACGATAAGGGAATTAATCCACTCTACTTCAGGGAGTGCCGGATTAGACATATTATGCCCAGAGGACATTACAATTTACCCAGGAGCATGCCCTTACATGTTAGAAACTGGCATTGGAGGCCCGCCACCCCCAGATACCATGGGTTTGATTCTTGGCAGAAGTTCCCTCAACATAAAGGGTATATCAGTAATCACTGGTGTCATTGACTCAGATTCCATGGGAGAAATCATTGTAGTTATTACTGTACCAGTTACATGGACCTTTAAAAAAGGAGAAGCGATTGCCCAGATAGTAATAGTGCCTTATGTCAAATTTGGGACTTCAGATAAGACTAGAATTGGAGGTTTTGGAAGCACAGATCCGGGTGCTGCTCAAAACCCAATCGTGGCTCTGGTTACTAAATGTAAAGATGAACACCCAATGATCAAACTTCACTTGGAAGGCAAACCCTTTGATGGAATGATAGATACGGGTGCTCAGGTTACCGTAATTTCTGATAAAGAATGGCCAGAAAATTGGCCTCTTCAGGAAATCCCGTATTCCCTAGAAGGAATAGGAGGCCTGAGTTCCTGTCTGTTGAGTACGAGGACTATACTATTTTACGGCCCAGAAAATCAAAAAGCAATAATCAGACCTCACGTGGGCCCATTTTCACCATCCCTGTGGGGCCGTGACCTACACAAACAGTGGAAAGCAGAATTCCACATCCCATTAGCTCCAGAAGAGCCCGAACCTTCTTTTGATTTAAAAACCAAAAATTTTTAGTGGGGGCCACTGCCGTAAAAACACCAGCACCAATAAAAATAAAATGGAAATCTGATGAACCAATTTGGACAGGTCAGTGGCCCCTTAAAACTGATAAATTAAAGGTGCTGACAGAATTAGTGGAGGAACAGCTAAGTTTAGGACATATTGAACCATCTTTTTCTCAATGGAATTCACCTATATTCACTATAAAAAAGAAATCCGGTAAATGGAGACTTTTGATGGATCTTAGAGCTATAAATTTATCCATGATACCTATGGGCAAATTGCAGACTGGTTTACCATCACCTGTAGTTATTCCAAAGGAATGGCCACTAATTATAATTGATCTGAAAGACTGCTTCTACCATATTCCTATCCACCCAGATGATAAAAAACGTTTTGCATTCTCAGTTCCTTCTCTCAATAATACCCATCCCTGCAGACGTTTCCAATGGACTGTTCTCCCCCAAGGCATGCTGAATTCCCCAACCATGTGTCAGTTTTTTGTAGATAAGGTTTTGAGCCCTGCTCGTGAAAAATTTCCTCAAGCCATGATATTTCATTATACAGATGATATCTTGCTCACAATGAACAACGAAACAGATTTACAGGAATTATACTCTTATGTTACTGACTGTTTACAAACATCAGGACTGAAAATAGCTTTAGAAAAAATACAGATAATGCCACCGTATCAATATTTGGGTTTTATTTTGGACCGGACGTCTATACGTCCACAAAAATTTTCTATCAAAAAAGAAAACCTCAGAACGCTTAATGATTTTCAGAGACTTTTAGGTGACGTAAATTGGCTCCACCCTGCACTAGGAATCCCAAATGCAGAGTTATCTAATCTGTTTAAAACGTTGGAGGGTGATCCTGCTTTAGATAGCCCGAGAAATTTAACAACAGCTGCAAAAAATGAATTGGACATCTTCTTGAGCAGATTACAAAAATCGTTTCTCTCAAGATTCATCCCAGGAGAAAAGGTATTACTGTTAATCTTCCCTACTATAGAAACCCCCACAGGGGCCTTGATGCAACAGTCAGGACCTTTGGAATGGGTGTATTTACATAACAAACAACCTCACTCAGTTGTCCCCTACTTGCAACTGATTTCAGAGATTATTATCAAGGCAAGACTCAGATCTATATCTTTACTAGGTTTTGATCCAGATATAATAGTTTTGCCAGTACCAAAAAAGGAAATTGAGTCAATATTGCCAATTAATGAATCTCTACAAAGGGCCCTCTCAGATTTCACAGGAGAAATATCCTCCCATTATCCAGCAGGAAAAATTTGGGACTTTTTAAAGAAAACTCAGTTTGTTATTTCTTCAATTGTTCGGGATTCCCCTATTCCCAATGCCAAGGTTTTTTACATTGATGGATCCCAAAATGGAAAAGGAGGAATAACTGGAGACAACATTAATATGACCATAGATACCAAATATAAATCTGCACAGAAAGTTGAATTAGCAACGTTAATTTACCTATTAGAAAATGTATCTGAAGCCATGAATATAGTTTCTGATTCTTTGTATGTGGTAAATTTATGTCATGTGATAGCCACTGCATCCCTTAATGCTAATAACCCGATCATACAGGACTTACTTAAACAATTACAGCAGCTTCTTCAAAAACGAACTGAGCCCATCTTCATCATGCATATTAGAGCCCACTCAGGTCTTCCAGGACCTATGGCTCAAGGAAATAAAACTGCTGACTTGCTAGCAATGCCTATATTTAAATCACCTGTAGAGGAACATTCAGCCCTACACACAAATGCTCGCCGTTTACATGTGAATTACCAAATTCCATGGAGGCAAGCTAGAGAAATCGTAGAAAACTGCAACGTATGTGCACCGTTAACAAAAAAGACTCACATAGCAGGAGCAAACCCAAGAGGCTTACAGTCTAACGAACTTTGGCAAATGGATATAACTCAAACAGATTTATTTCCAAGGAAACCTTATCTTCATGTTGTGGTGGACACTTATTCTCGGTTTATGTGGGCAATTCCCATGTCTTCTCAAAAATCTAAGGCTGCTTGTAGTTTTCTTTTACAATGTTTCTCTGTGATGGGTATTCCATATTCTATAAAAACTGATAATGGGCCAGCCTATGTTAGCAAAACTTTTGAATTTTTTTGTAAGGAATGGCAGATAAGACATCTCAGAGGAATTCCTTACAATTGTAGGGGACAGGCCATTGTAGAAAGGACTCACAGAACCTTAAAAACTCAATTGCAAAAAAATAGAAAAAGAGGTTTACCACCAACGGATTTGCTATCTTTGACTCTTATCACACTAAATTACTTTAACTTACCCCAAGGGGAAAGCTACACTGCAGCGGAAAGACATTTTAAAGAAGATATTCAGAGACAAGAAACAACCCATAAACCTATTTGGATCAAGGAGGATGAAAAATGGATAGCTGGCTATCTTCTCCTAAGAGGAAGGGGTTATGCCTATGTTTCTATAAATGATGACCCTCCCAAGAAATTTTGGGTTCCATTACGTCTTGTTAGAAATCGGGCTAGCACAAATGATCAGGTTCAGACTACAAACTCCCCTTCAGAGAAAAAACAGAATACTTCAGACACTAACAGCAGTAATATTACTAAGGTCTCTGGGGCAGGGAACGATTTAGCTGTCACACACCATACAATGAGTGAGACTGATGGTAGTGATAAACCCTTACACTCCGAGATGCAAAAGGAAAGACAGGAACCTGTCTTAACTGGGCTCCAAAATATAGGAAACTCTTGCTACATGAACTCAATATTGCAATGCTTGTATAATATTTCAGACTTAACTCAGTATTTTTATAAAGATCATTATAAAAAGGATATTAACAAGAAAAATCCGATGGGGCATGAAGGTAAATTAGCCGAAGAATTTGGTCGGCTCATCAAAACCATGGGAAATGGATTTCATAGATATATTAACCCTGAAAGCTTCAAAGTAACAATTGGTTTACTTAATGACCAGTTTGCTGGACACAATCAGCAGGATCCTCACGAACTACTGATGTTCCTAATAGAGGGATTACATCAGGACTTGCTTACTGTAAATCTAATGACAGACAAAACTACACATCTCATGGGAAATGAAAATTATGAACAAGTTAGTCCAGAACACCAAAAGGCTCATAAATCTATTATTTATGATCTCTTTCAAGGACAATTCAAATCTATACTCCAGTGTCTCACTTGCCACCAAAAGTCTGAGGTTTATGAGACATTTGTTCATTTGTCTTTGGCTGTTACATCTACAGATAAATGTACATTACAGGAATGCCTCTCTGAATTTTTTAAGGAAGAAGAATTAAGAAATGACAACAAAGTTCTGTGCAACAGTTGCAAAAATAGAAGGGATTTTTCAAAGAAAACGTATTTATGGAAACTGCCACCAGTACTTATAATACACTTGAAACGTTTTGCTTTTGATGGCAAACAAATAAAAAAATTGCATACTTATGTAGATTTTCCTTTAGAAGACCTCAATTTAGAGGAATTCACTTCAGAGAATAAAAGCAAGATTAAGAAATACAACTTATCATCGGTGTCAAACCATTATGGTAAAGTTCACTATGGACACTGTACTTCATACTGTAAAATTGCTGCAAAACAACACTGGATAAATTTTGATGACAAGAAGATCAAAAAAGTCCCTAATACATTGGTGAAATCCACAGCAGCATACATCCTGTTTTATACTTCTTAGAGATCTACAATGAACACCAGATAATCATTTTACTTCCTTATCAGTTGCTATTAATGCTCTAGGATTCTTTCCACAGGCATGATCAATGAATATAGATTGAAAATCATGAATCCCCAATGTGTTTCCTTGTAGGATGGATTTATGTCTTAATTTCATTATTGCTCTAGGTCTCAGTTAATCATGAAATTTTACAAATTAATTTAGTCAAGGTTCACCTGAAAGAGAAATTTCTCATCATATTAATGTAGTTTTTCTTTCTAGGTATACTCATTTAACGACTTTCACTCTTTTTATTTTAACATCATTGCTTTATTTCCCTCAATTTAGGTTTTAAGACGCTGACATAATGATAATTTTAGGTGGACTTTCTTCACAGTGCTTCTTGCCTATGATTGATTATCATAAAGTTACTGTTATACAATAACTTTGTATATATACTGATATACATGTATAGTAGAGTTTTCCATGTTTGTATTACGCATGAAATTCTCTTTCAGATCTGCTAGGCAAAACCATAAAAAAAAAAATTTTTTTTTGAATTTGAAATGATTTATCTAAACAATTGCCGGCTATTACATTTTAAGGAGCTTTTAGTTGATTCAGCTGAATTCTCTTTTCTTTTGCTCTATTTTGGATCCTTTCCAACAAATATTTTTTAGTATGAGTGAGTGTTATGGCCATATTTTTTGTGAAGTCTGTGTATGTATGTCTTGTTTAGTGTCTGTCTGTTCTGCATATTTTGTATATAGTTTCCTTTTTCCTAACTTTATCTTCCCCAAATTAGTCTTCCTTATCCTTCCTTCTCTCTTCCTAGTCCTTAACATTTTAATTTTCAGGATTTCACATGTGCAACCCATCTCCTTCACCCACAACTACAAGCTTCCTGATCTCGGCGGGAAGAAGAAATCCATGACTGTTGGAGTTTTACACCATATATGCTGCAAACTTGTTGGAAATGAAGCCACCTGGGATTTGTGTCACAATGTAACACCAGAGAAAAGATCCATGGACAAGACCCACAGTCTCTGGATCCCAGTTAAACTGTGCTATCTGAATTTCTGGTTTTCCATCCACATACAAAATGCTATTGTTGACCGTTTCTACAATGGCTACCCCAAGATTGCACCGATCCCAAAGGAAATACAGAAGCCCAACCAACTTATGATGTAATGATGTAACGCTTGGGGATGCCCCGACACATGGATGACTGTACTGGCCTTCCTTCTTCATTCAGCTTGATGTTATCTCCTGTACAAGGCTTCAACCCGCTTTTCCAGACCCATCAAGTGTCTTCTGCCGGTCTTTTTGGAGTTCCAGACCCCTCATATTTACAGATTGGTATTGAACTCTGTAGAAATTACATCTGTTGTTTTTCCTATAACTGTAATCCTTTGAAGTTATGTTTGGTACTACACTTCTTTTGACTATCGTAATTAATGTTTTTCTATTTTAGTTTTTAATATTAGGAATCGATGTTGTATTACATTAAGGTTTTGCTTTCTTGACTTTAGGTTTGTGAGTTATATATTATTGTCTATAATTTCCCAAATGATATTTTTGTCTGTTCTCAGGGTTTTTTGCGTGGGCGCATCATAGGCAAAATACTAGGTTTATAGAAGGTTCCATCCATTTTGGATGGGCCCTCAAGTTGTTTATTTACACAGGGAGGGTCTCTGCCTTAAACATTTTGTTTTGGTTTGTGACTTAAGCTCCCATCTATAAATAGTCAACATCAATTTCAGACATCTTATGGACTTCAGACTGGATTAAGAACTTGGACTAAGTTCAGATACCTATTGATCATCATTGCAGTGGCTCCCCACTGTGCAGAGGGTGTATGTGCCTCTTCTTCCGAAATAAAGGCCTAGTTCAATGCCCTCAAAGATGGGCTTTCTGGTCTACCTGAACTTGAATGAAAATGGAGCTGGAGAGATAGCATGGAGGCCGAACATGGAGGTGAGGCATTGGCCTTTCATGCAGAAGGTCATTGGTTCAAATGCCGGTATCTGCCAGGAGCGATTTCTGAACGTGGAGTCAGGAGTAACTCCTGAGCACTGCCAGGTGTGACCCAAAAACGACCACCACCACCACCAACAACAACAACAAATAAAGAAAAGATGCTTCTTCTTGCCTGCTACACAACCTTTCTGGTGTCTCTTCGAAAGATCTATGTACGTCTTAGATTTATCTTCTCAGGAGCTTGTAGTTGATTCCTTGATACATGTTTCTGGTTTTAGACACCCTGTGCTTAGGTTAGAAGTTTTTCTTTACATTTTCCTGTGATGCGCTTATGCAAACAGCCGCTCTTTTATTATTGACTAATTTTTCTTTTAATAATTGTAGACAATATTGTTTGTTTACTAAAAACAAAAGGGGGAATTGTTGTGTATGTAAATATTTTGGGGGATTACTATGTTGCTCACCCTAATCTGATTAGGTGATTGTGCCCTACCCTAGGGTGTGACCTGGCATTCTGCCCCCACCCTAGGGTAGGACCTGATTCTGCTTCCACCATTGGTTGGTATCTGATCCCACCATTGGGTGGGACCTGACTCTGGACTATAAGAGCAAGGGTCTGTGGAAGGCGAGGGCTTTTTGCTGGCTGGAACTGAATCTGAGTCTTTGGACTTCAGTTTTGTCCATCCGAATAAAGCAAATATTTCCACGAGCCTGACTGTCTGTGAGCTGTTTACCCGCCGTTTCACCTCAGAACCGTGGGCTAGACAGGGTGGCAGACACGTGCTCCGAGCTGGAAGAAAAGGGCCTCATTCTCCATCCCTCCATCAGTCAACCTCTTCAGGGGCTGTCCTGCTACACCTACTGTGGGTATGAGGTATATAATTTATTTAGCTCCTCACACCTTCATTCTTTCATCCTCCATCTTCCAGTTTTCACCTTCTAGTTTCCAGGAAACAAGAAAAACGAACAAACTACAGAAATCCCCTGAGATTATTCCATACATCAAGCTCTCAAGTAATATAGGTGTACACCTTTTGGAATTTCCTCCACCATCTGTATTTAACTCAAATTGCCAGATTTCTGGCAGAGATACTATACACCCACACAACTGCTTTCAATCTTCTCCACTTCCAATCTTCAGTCTCTTAACGCAGGTGGCTTCCTTCATTGCAGGTGTCTTTTGAGGATAATTCTCTCAAGATAATTGGAGCCCCATCCCTCTATACTAGTATCCACACAGCCCAGAAAAACTCACACATCCATGTAGATTTGCCCAGCTGCAGACCTCCTGCCTTCTCTTCCACTGAGAAATGTTCCAGATATTCCCTCACCTGCAGAGCTCTAGGGTCAGATAAAGGTGTAATTCTTAATTTTCATTCTTGAGGATAGAGTATGATTACCAAAACCTTGCTTTTATCACTTCTGCCAGAACTTTGTCAGGACTAAGGGGACAGATCTGCTAACCACTCTAGGGTCTTCCAGAGGGCTCTTACTTGTTGGGGAAGGAAGACAGATGTTGATAACAACCTGGGGGAAAAATAGTTTACTATTTGTACAGATTTATTTACAAATAATCCTTTCAAATATCTTTATTTTTTAACAAGCTAAAGATGAGTGAGGGAGTTGTTACTGGTGTGATCAGATTTATTCTCTAAAGCTGATACATATATATATTTTTATTTGTCCTTGGAATTTAGGGTTCCTTCTATTCAAGATTTGGGCATTAGAGGCTGCAGCAGTAGCACAGTGGGTACACTGCCTTTCACCCAGCCAATCTGGGTTTGATCTCTGGCATCCCATATGGTCCCCTAAGTCTGCCAGGGATAATTACTGAGTGAAAAACCAGGAGTAAAACCCTGACCTCTACCAGATGTGGCCCAGATCCCACAAAAATAAAAATTTTGGACTCAACCTAAATCAGAGATATTAATGTTCCACCTGGAATTCTATAATACCTAATAATCTTACATTTCCATTTTCCTTTCTTAACCATATTGCAAGTTCTATGAGTCTATGAGTCCTTTTTGTTTGTTTATGGTTGCATTCAGGAATTACTCATGTCTCTACACTCAAAACTTATTCCTGGAGGGCTCAAGAGACCATCTGATATGCCCAGTATCAAACTCAGGTATGCTACATACAAGGCAATCACTCTATCCACTATACTATCTCTTTGGCCCCTCAGGAGCAATCTTGAGCACCAAGAATTCACTTCTTATTTCCTCATGCCTTCTTAGCTTAGGCATCTGCTTTCAGCCCTAAAGATTATTCGGAGAAATTCTAATCATGTCTATAATTTAGTGTTGGGTACTCTTTCCCCTAACGCACTTACCCAAGCTTCCTTTTGAGATGTTATTTCCACCTGGATGGTCAGACTCGCCCATTCCTCGAATGCTTGAGTGATTTTGAATATAGAATAAAAGAGTCTGCCTGGTGGGGAGACGTGGGATAAGCAACATAGAGAGCAGCAGCACAGAAGCAGTGAGGGAAACAGACAGAGCTCCTGAGAGGAAAAACATGAGCTAGGCAGGCATGGCACAGAGACTCATGGCAGAGAAAAACCGAGAGGAAATAAAGCGAGTTGACTCTGATCAATTTTAAATGTCTGCTTGTGAATTATTTCTCCCCCATTATCCTGCTTCTTACAACCCGCCGGTTGAAGGGGGCTAGAGGCTTAGTGATGAGGGAGGCCTCACCCAATACATGAACTTTATATTTTATCATCTTAATCAACACAATAGGATGAAGTTTTTCATCCTAGATCCACTATTTGTTCCATGTTGACTCTAAGGCCCTTACATGGATCTATATTCACTAAAGAACAAGAATAAAACTTTAAATGGAGGGGGCCAGAGTGATGGCACAAGTGGTAAGACATCTGCCTTATCCGCTAGCCTAGGACTGACTGGTTTGATCCCCCAGGGCGTCCCATGTGGTCCCCCAAGCCAGAAGTGATTTCTGAGCGTATTGCCAAGAGTAACCCCTGAGCATCACTGGGAGTGCCCCAAAAACAAAAAAACAAAAACAAACAAACAAAAAAGAACAAAAAAAAACTTTAAATGGAGGAATTCTCAATAATCACACTCCAGTGTCAAGTGAGAAATTTTCCAAGAAAAATAAGTCCTACACAATATTATTGATCACTGATGGCCCAAAGTCTTAACCCAGCTGGACTACCCTAAACATCATGTTTTACAAACATTTTTTGTTGTAAATTCCTGTCTATAAATTCCATTTACCTCTTGGTAAATCCACTACTACCTACAAGAGGTACATAATTTCCTGGATTTTATTTACTTAAGAAAAAGGTTTAGTAGGTTTTATTTTAAAACATTTCAAATATTGAGAAAACTATAATGTCTCATACAATGGATATTCATGTACCTTCAACCCAGCTTTCAAATTTAACACTGCTATAATTAGCTTGAGCTTCTATGAATATGCTTCAATCCTCATGTCCTCACCACTATTACCTGGGTGGGCTCTTTCTATATTCCACAGATCTCACTAGGGAAAATGGCTCTGCAAGATTGTTTTGTATCTCACATGTATTTTCTCTTAAAACCTAAATCATTCTGTGATCAGATCCAAACACCAAACCCAAAGTCATCAACAACAGAATCAAGATACCCAATCTACATCAAGATATATACAAAAGGGACCAGCTATACTAGCAGTCCAGGGAGCAACAAGAGGAGGTATGGGATATATGCTGGGAACAAGGGTGAAAGGAGGACAACACTGGTGCTGGGTATGGCCCTAATTCACTTTCACTTTGTATCTTACATATATTTGGAAGATTTGTAATACTCATTGGTCACAATAAAAGAAAAAAACTAAATAATTCTGGTTAAATAGCCTTAGGTTTCTTCCCCTTGACACCAAAAATATTTTTATACTCCTTAAGTAGTGTGCAGGAGAAATAGAATCTGCTTTCCAGCTATCATCACATAGATATGGAGGCTTCCAGATTGACCTCCTTTATGATGCCTCTATTTAATAACTCACTTATGAAGAAATGTGTGCCCAGACCCTATACTAGAATATGGAAACACAGTATAATAAAACTGGCAAAAACCTCCACTCTTCTTTTTGCACTTTATTACCTTATTTAAACATTGTAGTTTACATAATTGCTCATAATACAATAGTTTCTGGCAGTTCATGTTCTAATGCCAATCCCACCATGAGGGTAACCATTATTCCTGGATTTCCATGAACCCCTAAGACTGTGCTCTTGGCAGGCACAAAATAATTTACATTATATTGCTTGTTTACAACTAACTGGTAATGGAGTTATTGAAAAAGACTTCAGAAAGAAATTTTTTATATCTCACAATATGTTAAGTCATTGTTTGAAGCTTTACTATGTTATTTGTTGTTAGTTGATTATTCTATATTGTTGGTTTTGTTTGTTAATCTTAGGTAGATTCTATGCTACTTTGATCTAATATAATGTGTTCCTATAAGGGTGTCAGTATTAAAAAATGTGGAGGTGTCATATAACATATAAAGAGCTTGCATTTCAATAAAGAGGAAAAAGGCAAAAAAATATAGAGAGACAATGCTCAGTAGAAAAAAATGGAAGATACCCAAGTTGTAAGTAGAAAAAACAACTAGAACATAAAGAGGTATTTTAGTTGGAATAGTGGAATTTTCCCTCTCTGAGAAGGTGACTTAGAATACATGCAGTTCATGTATCAGGAGTTGGGAAGTACATGTGGCACAACAGTCTAAATGCGGGGTCCTGCAAGCCCCCCGGAGGGGCCCGGCCAGCGGGAAGCGGCTGGCAGCTCTCGGACGTCCGCACCTTTATTTGGCTGGGTCAGAAGAATAACCACACCTGTAACAAATCTGAGAGAGGTTAGTAATAATGACCTCAGGTGATATAACCGGTCTAAGGTAATCTTTATTGGGGTCCAGCATCTCTTATATAGAGGAGGAGAAATGGGCGGTAAAAAGACGGTGTCAATCATATATTTTGGCGCGAAAGCCATGAGACAAAGGCAGTAAATCGTCTTCCAGAGGGGAGGGAGAAGGAGTGACAATTTTACAATCATTCCCAAGTCAGCAGCTTTCAAAGGATTGCCCTATGACCCTAAAGTGGGGTCTGCAGCTCACTTATCCGGAACTAACAGCAGTTTGTTATGGGGCAAGTTTTTGTAGCATAGCCATTAACTCCGGAAAGAAGCTAAAGGGAGTCACCTAAATCTGGGGATGGTATCGGGGTGTTTACTTTCTCTCTGGCTTCAAAGAGAATATCCTTCAGCTGCAAAATACCTTTCCTGTTAGCTCAAGGACGCACGGCAGAACCTGCACGTAGGCAGCTTTTAGATGAAAAAAGCTGCATAAAGACAGAAGACAGAAAAATTGATCTCTGACAGGACACTGTCTCCAACATCTAAATCTGGCCAGAGTGTCATCTGTTTCAATGATTCAATGATTAGCAATAGAGGCAAAGCCTCTGATCCTTGAAACAGTAAAAAAGTGCTATGCAGGGCAAAATTCATTTATTTTCCTGATTCTTCTCCAAAGACTAAATTAAACTACAGAATCAAGAATTGAACCCAAGTACACAAGATATATTTCAATAATTTCACAAAAGCTTTACATTACTCATTCCTAGGTACCTTTTGAATTCTTCCCACAAATTTTGGCTCTATTAGTTTCCATCTTGGAAAGAAATAAAATTGTCAATTTTTTTGTTATCTATAACTTCCTTTATTTGATTCCCTAGTAACCAATGATACAGGAATCACTGATCTTGCTTTCTGATGAGAAAATGAAACTCAGAAAGTTTCATCTCCCAGGAGAGATACACAGCCCCAAAATCAAACATTATTTCACTGAAACATAAATATGTATGCTAAATAGAATAAATGTATATATCATAATTTCCATCATGTGAGCTCTGATCAGGATTTGCTACAAAAGTGAATTACTAAAAATTATAGTATTATTTTTGGGGTTTTTTTTTTTTTTTTTTTGGTTTTTGGATCACACCTGGCCGAGCTCAGGGGTTACTCCTGGCCCCATGCTCAGAAGTCGCTCCTGGCAGGCTCAGGGGACCATATGGGATGCCAGGATTCGAACCACCGACCTTCCGCATGCAAGGCAAATGCTTAATCTCCATGCCATCTCTCCAGCTCCAGTATTATATATTATTTAGCATATTATACAATTCTATTGAACATGTTTTATTACTATAATTTTATAATCAAATACAAACTCATTTCAATACTTTTTTGAAGCAGAGATTAGGAACCTAAAGGAAAAGCAAGAGGGACAGGGATATATTTCAGTAGGTATTATTTTGGTCATACACATGACTAACTTGAGTTTGAGCCCCAAACTATATATAATCTCTCAAACCCTGACACTTCAGAGTGATTCCTAAGCACAGTCAGTAATAAATCCTGGAAACTACCAGAAGCAGACCGCCCCCCCAAATATAAAAGTAAGATTCATTACTGAACACTTAGCTATATTTAACAAAGTGTGTCTCAATTTTCATGACCTTGACAGCTACTTTTCATCTTTCCATTTAACAAAAGATGCCAAAAATTAAACAATCTGTAGAGGGTTTGAACACAGGCAGCCTGTCAGGAGAGAATGGGTGCTTTGATAACTGTCCTACATTCTCTCATGTAAGTGAAAATGAAAATGGAAGCCCTCAACTTGAAACCACAGAATGTCAAGATATCATTTTATTAAAGAATAGCACCAGGGGCCGGCGAGGTAGCGCTAGAGGTAAGGTGTCTGCCTTGCAAGCGCTAGCCAAGGAAGAACCACGGTTCAATCCCCCGGAGTCCCATATGGTTCCCCAACCCAGGGGCAATTTCTGAGTGCTTAGCCAGGAGTAACCCCTGAGCATCAAATGGGTGTGGCCCGAAAAACCAAAAAAATTAAAAAAAAAAAGTATAGCACCAGTCACCCCAGAAAAAGTTCTTGCTGATGCTACTCTAAAGGGTTCAAAGGGCACAAAGTGGGATGAGGGACTGGAAACTCAATCAGAGGTGAAATCTAGATCTGTGACTCAGGTGAATTTCCAGTTAGAGCTTTGTATGTTATGCCTTTGTATGACTTCCTGAAATGAACTGCCCCAGAGGGACTCAGCATATTCTCTCTGGCAACAAAGAAGGAGTGAATTATGATATAGAGAGACAGAGGAAATTAAAATTACATATATTACATATTGTTTATCCCCTATATCTTGTTCCCAAATAAAAAGTTGACTTTCATTCTCTCAAGCTGAATCACTTTTGAAATCACATGCATAACACTGAGAAGGTACTAGAAAATACAAACTGACATTAGCTAGGAACTGGCTTGCTCCCTATAAGACTAATTATTTCAGAAGGCTGAGACCACTGGATAGATTAATTTTCTTCTGTTAGTGTTTATCTCACTTTTAGAGTTTTTGCTACAGAAATGTGGTGTGTGTATATAAATGTATGCATGTGTTTCTGTAATAAAATAAGTCTTGTTTCTCCAAGAAATCACACTTTGGAGGCCACTGAAAAGAGAATACAACAGGTCAAATGCTTGCTTTGCTTACAGATGACTTGAATTTGATCTCTGGCACACCATATGATTCCTCGAGCCCTGCCAGGAGTGATTCTTGATTTCGCAGAGAGGTATAAGCCCTGAATACTTCAGTGTTTCCCAAAAATAAAATAAATTGAGAAGAAAGGGAAGGAGGTAAGAAAGGAAGAAAGGAGGGAGGGAAGGAGGGAGGGGGAGGAAGGAGGAAGGGAGAGAAGGAAGGAAGTAAAAAGGGAGGGAAGTAAAAAGGGAGGGAGGGAGGAAGGGAAGGAAGGAAGGAAGGAAGGAAGGAAGGAAGGAAGGAAGGAAGGAAGGAAGGAAGGAAGGAAGGAAGGAAGGAAGGAAGGGAGGGAGGGAGGGAGGGAGGGAGGGAGGGAGGGAGGGAGGGAGGGAGGGAGGGAGGGAGGGAGGAAGGGAGGGAGGAAGGGAGGGAGGGAGGAAGGAAGGAAGGGAGGGAGGGAGGGAGGAAGGAAGGAAGGAAGGAAGGAAGGAAGGAAGGAAGGAAGGAAGGAAGGAAGGAAGGAAGGAAGGAAGGAAGGAAGGAAGGAAGGAAGAAAGGAAGGAGGGAAGGAAGGAAGGAAGTAAAAAGGGAGGGAAGGAAGGTAAAAGGGAGGAAGGAAGGAAGGAAGGAAGGAAGGAAGGAAGGAAGGAAGGAAGGAAGGAAGGAAGGAAGGAAGGAAGGAAGGAAGGAAGGAAGGAAAGAAGGAAGGAAGGAAGGAAGGAAGGAAGGAAGGAAGGAAGGAAGGAGGAAGGGAGGGAGGGAGGGAGGGAGGAAGGAAGGGAGGGAGGGAGGGAGGAAGGAAGGGAGGGAGGGAGGGAGGAAGGAAGGGAGGGAGGGAGGAAGGAAGGAAGGAAGGGAGGGAGGGAGGGAGGAAGGAAGGAAGGAAGGAAGGGAGGGAGGGAGGGAGGGAGGAAGGAAGGAAGGAAGGAAGGAAGGAAGGAAGGAAGGAAGGAAGGAAGGAAGGAAGGAAGGAAGGAAGGAAGGAAGGAAGGAAGGAAGGAAGGAAGGAAGGAAGGAAGGAAGGAAGGAAGGAAGGAAAAAGGGAGGGAAGGAAGGAAGGAAAAAGGGAGGGAAGGAAGGAAGGAAAAAGGGAGGGAAGGAAGGTAAAAGGGAGGGAGGAAAGAAGGAAGGAAGGAAGGAAGGAAGGAAGGAAGGAAGGAAGGAAGGAAGGAAGGAAGGAAGGAAGGAAGGAAGGAAGGAAGGAAGGAAGGAAGGAAGGAAGGAAGGAAGGAAGGAAGGAAGGAAGGAAAAGACACAGGCTAAGTCCTTTACAGGTTGGGGAAGGTTGAAGTCAAAGAAAGCTTGCAGGAAAGAATTATAATTTTATGGAAAATAAACCCCGTCAGTATTTATCTGTGGGAAAGATGCTGAAGCTGCTGGTTTGCTTGATTCCCAAATTTCATGCAATGACATCAAAACCCTTAGGTACCATTATTCCAAAGACAGGCATATAGGCTGATGTGAAAAATAACTTATTATGATGTGAAAGGCTTTGGAGGCCAGCTGCCTTGTGTGATGTTCTGAATAATGTACATCTGGCTTCCTTAAATCTCTAAGCTTCCTTCTCTATAAAATAGATAATGACAGTTCCTGACAGCACAACATCTGAAGCCCCTACATGCATACAAATCACTGGCATCTAAGCATGATGCATACTTCAGTAAAATGTAAACACTAAAGTATATTTGTACAGGATAGAAGCTATAGTTTCTTTTGTATAAGTGTAAACATTTCCAGCCTTCTACATTTCCTAACCTTCTCTTGGAATATCAGAATTGCTGTTGTCATTCATCTGAGAAGTCATAAGGGAGAATGATGTCCAACATTTAATGTCTGCAGGGAAATGTGGCTTCAAGCCATGCTACAAGGTACTACCTCTCCACTTAAATAAGGTCATAGAATAGAAGGAGATAACATTGTAGAGCAGAGATAAAACCAGGCAGGTTGACCCCAGGGCCCATACTATTACCTCCTGCTCTGTGCTGTCTTCTACAAATCACACAGATATAGTTAGCTTTTACATAAAGGAAACAAATAATAGCCGCACATCTCTAGTCTTAACCTCATTGGGACAAATTCAGGTTGAGATCTGAGGAAAGCACTCCAGAAGGACATTTGCCAGTTTTCTGTTCAAGTCTTAGATAAAGATGAAGGAATGGTGTTCACACACAGTCTGAAACCAACACTGAAGTCAGCAATGAGATGTGACTTGGCACCTTAAGGGTTTGCCATGTAGTTGTGTGAGATGCTCAAGAGTCAGATGAGTGGATATTTTTAGATAAATGAGTATCATACAATGTTCTAATGTGAAGGTCTTTCTGGCAGGTATGACAGGGAAAAAACCTGAAAATATGAGTCATAATTTAAATGAAATAGTTAACAGTTTTCTACAACAAAAGGATCTACCTAAAAATAAAAGCATCTGATATGATATTATGTGCTATATGGTATTTAATGTTATTATAATACTAAACAAAAAGGCCTATATCTAAGGGATCCCAAACTTTTAAAACAGCGAGTCAGTTCACCATTGGAGGGCCAGACTACAGTTTAAAAAATTATGAATACATTTCTAAGCATACTATATATATATATATATATATATATTATTTTGAAGTAAAAATGGAAATAAATACGATATTTATTTTATTTATTTATTTATTTTTGGTTTTGGGGTCACACCTGGCTGTGCTCAGGGGTTATTCCTGGCTCCACACTCAGAAATCGCTCCTGGCAGGCCTGGGGACTATATGAGATGCTGGGATTAGAACCACCATCCTTCTGCATGCAAGGCAAACACCTTATCTCCATGCTATCTCACTGGCCCCTAAATACAATATTTAAAATGAGGAACAAGAAGTAAAGTTAAATCAACAAACTTACAAGTATTTCAATGAAAACTATTGGCCTGCTTTGGGCAGGTCATAGTTTGAGAGCCCCTTCCCCCAAACTGAGAGAAGGAGTCAGGAGACAAAGAGAAAGAGGGGAGTCAGAGAGTGTGGTGCACATCCCACACATGCACACTGGGCCTGAGATGAGTCAGTTGCTAAGGAGCACAAGCAGCAGTGGCAAAAACACTCGAAGGGCCAGGTCTCATCAGCCAGATGTGGCCTGTGAGCCATACTTTGGGGACCTGTGCTCTAGCCAGAAGGGGAAAATGCATTATTATTATTATTGACAATGTGCAATTATGTTCCTGGTCATCCTATATTGCTAGTTAGTTGCAATGAAGCATGATGGTTAACAATGTGGTCCGGTTCTATCCTGTCCTGTATGTAGGTAGGCAGCTTTTATGACTCAAACGACAAATATTGCAAATCCTCATTCAATTATTTTTAAATAGTTCAATTCAATATATTATAAATAGTGAAAATACTCATTCAACTATTTCCTAAGTATTGATCTGGGACAAGGTTATTAAACTTTCTGCATCTTTGGTTTCCTTATTCAAAAAATAGGGTGCTAATAATATATTCTATCTCATAGAACTATTGTTAAGATTAAAAAGGTTCATATATGTGAAGTCCTTAACTAGAAAACTGACAGGGAGCACTCATAAGCAAGCTCCTCTTTAACAGTTCAGTGGGCCTCTCTCAGGATTTTTTTTTATAAACTTTAACAGAGTATATTCTAAGGATAAAAAAAGAAGCATGTGGGGCCGGAGAGATAGCATGGAGGTAGGGCACTTGCCTTGCATGCAGAAGGACAGTGGTTCGAATCCCAGCATCCCATATGGTCCCCTGAGCCTGCCAGGAGCAATTTCTGAGCATAGAGCCAGGAGTAATTCCTGAGCACCGTTGGGTGTGATCCCAAAACCAAAAGAAAAAAAACATGTGGAAATATTCTAAAAATGTAAGGTATGAAACCAATTATGAAATAATAAAACTTTTATTATTACAAAGGGAATTTCACACAATCCCTCAGTTTGTACCAGAGCTACTTAAGCACTTTCTCTAAAATAAATAAATATTCTATGATTTCTTTAAATGTTTTCCAGTACCTCAACCTGCAAAACGTTTTATTCTAACACACCCAAAGTCACTGAAGGAGAAATTAATACAAATTTGAAAAGAACATAAACTCTCAAGTTAAAACCCACTACTTGGCATGGAACAAATCTGTGACAAAATAAATTCCTCCCTAAGCTGTAACCTCTAACTAATTCTCTCTATTCTCCACACATGCCCAAATCCTTAGCAGGTACCAAATATTGGTATGTGAAACCTATTGAGTTCAGGCTTTGAATATGCATTCGCATTTAAAGTCATCAATTTGTGACACTAAGTCCACCAGGATTCCTATATACACATTGCTCTTGATATAGAAATAGGATTCTGCAAGCTATTTTATTCTTCTTGGAGTGGTAGATTTATACCACTCTGGTCACACTGAGGATTCTCCCTCCACCTTGATCAAGTATACAATTTATAAAAATACCATTAGGTAATCTGAATTCATCTCCAGAAAAGGAGATTATTCTTATATATCGCCCTCCCTTTCTGCCCTTTTGTCACACCCTAGAACATTATGGCTATTACCACTAGGAGACAGGGACCATTAGGTCCTCACTGGAAACCTGATGCCTAATAGGCAGAATTAGTAAGTTTATATGAATCAATTTCTTAGAATAGCATTTAGCACACCATAAGGGCTCATTAGGTAGTATCACTATGGTTGTGGTGGTAGTATTGTTGTATTATGTTGTTATGGAATGCATTAAAGGCTTAGTTTGTGACTACAACACAGCCATGACTTTACTAACAATCTGCTCTGACAAATCGACTGCATGGATGATTCTTTCTGCAACTTACCACTTTGGTTTTTTCATTGCCATTTAAAAAAGAGTGATCTAAGAAGTAAATTTACCACATAAACTTTATTAGTAGTCCTCCTTATCCTTAGTTGGGAAATTTTCAAGTATAAATACATGCCATTTTTAATTCTCTCATATCTAAGTCTGAATAAAGGTGTTAACAGGTTTCTTCAGAGGCATAACTTGTTATTATCAAGTCTCAAGACCTGTCACCCATCACCAAGAGTGAATAAAGGATGTGCTTTACAGGAAAACAAGAGGGCAAATGAAGACTTAATCCCAATCCAATGTGGAGATGGGGGATGAGGAGACAAAGGCACTGAGACACAAAGATGCATCTGTTTTGTTCTCTCCTTTTTTTTTTTTTTGGTCTTTTTCTAGAATCTTCTAACTTCACCTTCCTTTGCATCTCATTAACCATAAACTACCACATCTCAGACTAGAAAAAGGTTTATATTTTCTGATCCTGGAAGAATTGAGACAGGACTTATTGTTGAGAAACTGATTAACCAAGAGAATTGGCCACACCCACTCACACAGTGAATGTGAAAATATTTTCTATTGTTATTTTTAGATTTAATAGAAATATGCATGAACCAAGAAAACTATAAATCAGAAAGTTTGTCTAAAATCAGTTGTCTTGTTTACTTGCCTTCATCCAGAAATGAAGGGTTTCACAAAGATGAATATTTTCAGACAAGTTTTCTTCAGAAGTACTAAAACTTGTTCTTGTAACAATTGTGCTGAGATGCTTTCTTTTGTTGCTTTTCTGGTAGTCTCTAGACACAGTTTAAGACAGAATGGTAAGTCTGTTATCATGAAAACTGAGTATCAGGATGTCATTCTGCATATTCAATACATGTCCTTTCAACATTACAATGCTGATGTTGGCAGATTTGCCAAGGCTAAATAATGGGGCTAACCACAACATTTGTGATCCAAAAAAAAGAGTGCTGAATTTTTACTGTGCATGGTAAAAAATGAGAGTAATGCTAAACGGAAGAGTTTAAATATAGAATCTGGTCATTGGACATATTTAAGGTGAACTCCAACTCCAAGGTGCACTGCAGAATTTAGAGGCTCATGGGAGGATTAACTCCTACATATGTTCTTCTTACCACACTGAGGTGATTCTGACTGGAAAAAAGAAAATACAATCTTCTAAGCCTAAAGAGGAGGTTTATAGAAAAAAATAATATCACAGAAAAGGCTGGAAAAATAAACTCATGGCCAAGGAATAAACTAGGCAAAAAATAAAAATTTAGACAAAGAGTAATTTGAATGTTCCCCTATGTTCATAGTAATATTATTTATAATATTTAAAACACGCAACCAACCTAAATGCCCATCAACACATGACTTGGCATTTGACTTAGAGAAACTGGAAATGAGGGGGAGGAAGAAGGAAAGGGATCATTTAGTGGTAGGGATGGTGAATATTGCATGTATATAGGCATGAAGCTAAGCCCAAAAAGCTTCATAATTATTTAAGTTATAATCATTTAAACCAATGATAAATCAATAGAAAATTTTAAATAAATCTTAAATAACACTAATCAACTTTGAAAATTGAAAAAAAAATAGAATGACCACCTATTACAGCTACAGTAGTAGGTATGAATTACTACAGAATTACTATCTACTATTTCTGAGCACACGAAAGCAGAAATTTGCCTTATAGAGAAAATATATGATTAATGAAATAAAGATAAGCTTTCTTTTATTATGAATTATAGTGCTGCTGTCTATAAGGAAATAGAAATACATACATGTGGGTTTTTATATATAATTTTTATTTTGATCATAGTGGCTTACATATTGTTGACTAATATTTTAGGTACATTACCGATTTGTCCTCCCTACACCTTCATTCCCGTCCTACCTCCCATATCCTACTCCCTCACCCCCGGTGCTGCTAAAATACGTGGTCCACTCTGTGCCTAGCTTACTACTCCGTGGTCCTACACCTGTTTGGTCTTGGTACCTCCCTTATTTTACCTTCTAACTGGGAGGTAGGACTAGATAGTTCAAGTTATGTGGTTTTGCTTGAAGAAAAGAAAAGTAATAAACTGGAGTAAAAATCAAATATGCCGAAAATGGGCTGAGTCCTTCTAGAGGCTCTCATCATCAGTTTGAGAGATGAAGGGGGAAAAGAGGTGAAACACCCCAAAAGTACAAAAAGAAGTGTCAAATAAAATATCCAATGAGCACTCCAACAATAAAGATAAGCACCACATAAAAGCCATGGTCTTGAGATAAAAAAAAAAAAACATGGCAGAACACATAAAGAAAGAAAAGAAAAGAAAAGAAAAGAAAAGAAATAAATAAATATAAATGGAGATAATAACTTCAATAACCTCACCAAAACAAAGAAATCGACAAAAGCTAGATAGATAAATTAAAAAATCGTTTTGTGCTTTTTTTGCCTTTTTTTCCCCCTCCTGCACAGGCACAGTAAATATTGGGGTCATTCGGAAAGGAATTCCCTTGGCCTAAGACCTAAGACAAATGGTAATTGGTCGGCAACCTGCTGCTGACGAGCCACATGTGGCTCTTTACACTTTTAATTTGGCTCTTCTGTGTGCTGGGCAGCTGCTCCTGGAGTCAGGACTCTGCTCCTAGCCTCTGTCAGTGAGCACCCACTGTGTAGCCCCAGCGGCTGGCTCCAAGAGTGTAAGATGATACCCAGTATCAACCCTAAACAAAGATGTTCTCCCAATGCCATCCTTTCTTAAACCTCTTCCTTTAATATGTAAAAGCCCACTGAATATGTACTTTTGTCTCTCTCTCTTGACCTGAAGCCTCCTGGTATTGGGAATTGGTTTTAACGAAGAAAGAGGTGTTCTAGCTTTTGGGGCTCCAGGAAGAGTACAAAGTATAAGGCCATGGACTCCATGATCATCCTTTCCTGGCTAGCTTGGTTTATTATTTCTTTCCTGCTACCCTGCTTCTTCAGAACAGGTTTGGAGGGGCGGGGGTTAGAAATACAGTGCCTGGAGTGATCTTAAAACACATACTTTATTTTGCACATGAGTGGGCATCTTCTATGAAGGGATTCTTAACCCAGAGTTTTCTTTTCCGTGGATTCTCATGTTCAGAGTACTCATGATGATTAAAGTTGTGAGCTAATACTCTTAAATGCTGGTTTTCATATTGATTATGACTTTCTGAATAATATAAGTGCCAATCAGAAATTTTTGCAAGAGTGGAAATATTTCAATATCTCCTCAGACACAACTATCCCAGAATCAAATTCTTTTTTTTTTAATTTTTTATTTTAAATTATGAGGACAAAGATGCAAAGAAAGAGGACAAGGAAAAGTTACAGTGGAAGGACAATCACCCATAAACAGAATTCTTAGTAGTCCCATTGCTGATATCTTAACTTTGAACTTTTAGCCAAAGAACATTAAGAAAAATAAAACAGAACATATGTACAATTACTTTGTCCCTCAAGCCCCTAGATTGTAGTACATAATATTTCTTAGCAGCACACAAAGCAATCTAAAGACATAAAACTTATGTAACTCCTTAAACATTGAAGGCAAAGTACTTTTTTACATTTTCATGCACATGCATATTAGTTTAAGTTAACCTAAAAAGTTTAAGTGGGTTGTTTTTCTTAAGAATTAGAGTCCAAGGAGCACAGTAAAAATGGTGTTAGAGTGGCAATTATTGGTTGCATAGGCCCGCCAAAATATGAGGGACATGGAAAGGAAAAGCCTTGGCCTAAATACAAGGAGACTCTACCCCTGAAGTTTCCTGGCATAAGACCAACTCTAGGCTCCAGGCAAACTAGTTTGTCCAATCCAGGTCATTGTCTGTAGTGCCAATACAGTTTTATTTTTCACACTGTCTCTGTTGTTGGTATCATGTTTCTGTATTAAAGATCCTGGAATCTGCATATCTTATATTGCAGTCAGGATGGTGTAAAGTGTCCTCTCGTTTCACCTCACAATTAAAGGGCAATGCAGAGAACCCTGTCCTGTAAGCAGGTTGCTGTTATTGTCAAGTCTTCTTAGTGATAAGGGAAGTCTCTTTTGAACAGGTCGATGTCAGAGCCATGGTAGGGTCTTCCCTGGTACAGTATTGCTTCCAGGTGTTTTTATAAAAAAAAAACTTGGATGTTTTGTAGATAGCTTCCATGGTTAAAGGGTGAATGGAGGATGCCCATTCTTCTGAGGCTGTGCCAGGTCATTATATCAATGTTCAGGGTGTAAGGTCCCATTTCACTACAAGATTTGTGTGTTCCTATCTCTATTAGATAAGAACTTATTTGTATGTATAGTATTATCCCATTTTAATGTGCCTATGCAAACAAGGAACAATGTCACGTGGCATTATCGGCACATATGGGAGCCTTAAGAACAAGTCCAACAGTCCCCATGACATGGTTCAATCATAAGCATTAAACTGAGGAACTCTTCCACAAAAATTCCTTATTGAACAGCTCACAAAGAGAAGACAAGATAAAAAGTGGGTAGAACTGTCACAGTAAAAGAATATTTAGAAAGAGTTATAGCTGTTAATAAAATACACATAAAATATTCAAAAGACATATGTGTCCATTTTATGTCTTTTGAAACAGTTGGGGTTGTTAAATCCAATGAATGACTTTGGTCTTTGATTAGAACTGTGAAGTAAAAAGGGTAAATGTGGGGTACTGATGGTTGAGGGTGAGAGAGTTAAGGAGTAATAATGAGCTTTATAGGGGTGTGCGAAAGGGCAGAATCTGTTGGGGCAAGAGGTCGGTCTTGGTGCCTAACAAATTAAAGAACTGAGGGTAAAGAGGGTTAATTAAGGGGAAGATAACAAATCCGGATTGGGAGATGAGGGAGTAAAAGAGGCTCTGGTGTGGAGGAGGGGAAATATATCAGAGGGGCTATATACATTATATAGATGAATTGTTTATGGATTAGGCTTGGCAGTCAGAGGGAAACACTGTATAGAAAGTCAAGTATACATATACACTGATTTTAGGGACTTATTTGAATATTATCCTCCAAATCTAGGGAATTCCATTTTTCCCTAGAAACAGTCGAGAATTAAGAATATTTTTGGGAGTTGTAAAAAGTATAAGTGCCCACTCGCTTTTGAAAATGAATACTAGTAAGAAGAGAACTCCTGAATGGGGTCCAGTATGCATAGGGGAGGAATTTGTCTATTCCACCCTCCCCCCAGGGCCCATTTACCAGGCGTGGCCCTGAAGACCACTCTGGCATGGGGGAATCTCAGTCCCCTGGACTAAGTGGTCAGCCCAGGGGGCCTATGGCTAGCTGTCCTGCCCAGAGCCCCCAACATACCAGCTGAAGAGAAACAGAAGAACTGGCATGTGGAATCTTCTGGGTGCAGCCTGCCTCTGTAGTTTGTGGATGCATAGGGGAGGAATTTGTCTTCCCCACCCTCCCCCCAGGGCCCAATTTAGAAGACCACTCTGGCATGGGGGGGGGTCTCAGTCCCTGGACTAAGTGGTCAGCCCAGGGGGCCTATGTCTAGCTGTCCTGCCCAGAGCCCCCAACATACCAGCTGAAGAGAAACAGAAGAACTGGCATGTGGAATCTTCTAGGTGCAGCCTGCCTCTGTAGTTTGTGGATGCATAGGGGAGAAATTTGTCTTCCCCACCCTCCTCCCAGGGCCCAATTTACCAGGCATGTCCCTGAAGACCACTCTGGCATGGGGGGGGTCTCAGTCCCTGGACTAAGTGGTCAGCCCAGGCGGCCTATGTCTAGCTGTCCTGCCCAGAGCCCCCAACATACCAGCTGAAGAGAAACAGAAGAACTGGCGTCCATATTCTTTTTTGAACACATCCATCTTATGTCTCACTGTAAAACTACTTCTGAAACTCCCCTGTAGAGAAATGTTAAATTCATAGACTCTATGAATAGAGAAAATAGAGAAAATGAACAATGTCTGCCAAATACACATGCTTAGTTACCCATTCCTTGTTGAACTGGGGCTGTACAAAGTCAGAGTTCTGTCTCACAGGAACTGCACTACTTCTTCCCTCTTGCCAACAAGGCAGAGAGCACCCTTCCCCTGAACAGCCACTTCACTTCTTCAGGAGAAGATGCTAGTAGTGGGCATCCATACTCTCACCCAGGGTAGTGAATAGCCTGGATTTGATCACAATTGTGAATTTCACAAATTATCTCTACTGTGTCATCTGTCACAGAGTTTAGTTCAGCAGGGAGTTTTTTTTTTAATCCAGTTTATCATGCAGTGAGTGGATACAATGTACAGGTGTGCAACTTCTGTTTCTTGTGACTACACAAAAACACTGAGTCATGCACAGTGCATCCTCCATACATACATCAACACATCAGATTATTATTTTGAGTGAAATGAGTCAAAAGGAGAGGTGTAGACACAGAATAATCATTTGTGGCATATAAGAATAATAAATGGCAATATGGTAATAATATCTAGAGAAAATAGGGATGAGGGACAGGAGGACTAGTCCATGACAGGAAGTTTGCCATAAAAAGTGGTGAGTTCAGTTAGAATAGAGAAAGGTACATTATGACACTGATAGTTAGAACATATCACTCTGGACAAGAACTAGAAGCTGAACATGGATAAGTGACATGTGTAAAGGAAGCTTGAAACAGCTGTCAGGCAAGGACAAGAAAGTGGGCTAGACATGGCCCTCAAAAACACTGGGGTCGTACAGGCATCCATGACAGTTTGGGAGTTTCCTGACTGCCCTGATCACCCACCCCCCTTCACAATTGTGGGAAAATGCCAGATGTCATGTACTTCCTAAAGCAAATCAATCTACTGTACCTTTCTATTGTTTAAAATACTATATATAGCTTGTAAGCTCATGGCTCAGGGCTGGCAGTTTCTGGCTTATGCTGGATTCTAGTACAGCCCCTGCATATGCTTGTAAGCAAATAAACCCCCTGTTTTTGCATGAGACTGTGGTCTTGGTGTCTTTGAACAGCGCATCATTCTCCAGGACTTAACACATGCATGGTACCCTTTAATTAACAATATTGCAAACCACGGTGTCATAAAGGAAATTTTGCAAACCTCAGTGTCATAAAGGATAAGAAAGAGAGAACAAAGCAAAATGCCTACCCCTGACATAGGCAGAGGAGAGTGAAGGGGAAGGAAACAAGGGACATTGTTGGTGGAGAAAGTGCACTGGTGAAGGGTGGTGTATATTCCAATTTTGAAACTCAAGTATGAATAATTTTGTAACAAATATGCTTAAATAAAAAATTACTTTTAAAATGTTTCAGGCACTCTATCATAATTCCTTTATGATATATCATATGCCTTAAACAAAGTGCCATTTTTGTTTTTGTGTGTATTTTAGTTTGGTTTCTTGCAGCACACACTAAAATGTCAATAAATTTTTTTTCCTTTCAGTGAAATCACTACTTTTCTCTGGAACACTGTCCTTGCTTTTAAAGATTGTTAAACTGTTTTTCTCTTTTACCTGTTTCATATCCATGTTGTAAGGTTTCAAATTTTCAGCACATTTTTGTTATCAAGAGGAAACATTTTGAAACGTTTTGCTTCCTTATTATCAGAAATCAAAACATTTTCCTGGAGAAGAGTGTTCACTATCCAGAATTAACAAATGATCAGTGGATTCAAAAATTGTATTTCATGGTGGATGTTATTTCACATCTAAATCAGCTCAATCGTAAAGTGCAGGGGAAAGGAAATACTCTTTGTTAGAAGAAGTTATTTAGTTTGAAAACAAATTATCTGTTTTTGCTCAAGATTTTGACAGAGAAACTTTGATTCACCTTCCAAGCCTGTTGAAACATCGCCAAGAAAATAATTCTGATATTGACATTACCTATTTTAAAACAGCACTTTTAAATATGAGGGAAGGTTTTCTCAAGAGGTTTCAGGATTTCAGAAACAGCAACGTTGGCCTTTGTTAAAAACCTCTGGATGCCACTGTAACGGAATTAAGTTTTTCTCCCTTTAATATCAACATTGGCAACTTTGAAATGCAATTGCTGGATTTAAAAAACAAAGAACTGTGGAGCTCAAAATTTGAACATCTTTGTGCTAGAAAGATTGGAGAAACACAAATGTGAACTTAATTCACAGCACAAGTGATCTGCTTTGAAAGACCTGGAGAAGGAAGATATGTTGATTTTTAACACCTAGAATAGTATTCCTGACTCATATAATCAACTGAAAAAGCTAGTGTTTGCTGTTCTTTCCTTGTTCGTATCTACATATTTATGCGAACAATCATTTTCAAGCATGAATCTTATCAAGAGTAATTTGAGAAATAGTCTCACTGATGAGAACCTGGAATCGTGCTTAAAATTAAAAACAATATACAAACCTGACTTATTCAAACTGTCCAAGGAAATGCAAGGCCAATGTTCACATTAGTGTCTGTGACTTTGTCAGTCATTGTCAGGATGTAATTTTCTCTACAATGTAAGGCAAATTTTATGTAATTTAATGCTATCAATAAATAATATTGTTCTAAAGTTTTTGTTTTATTAGTTGTGTTATTTATATCCTCCCAACCTATTTGGATACTTACAAGCAGAATATTCTCAATAAAAACTTATTGAAATTAAAACAGTGTACCATCCTATGTATTTTTGGTTTTAGAAATGTGGCTCTAGGGGCCGGAGAGATAGCATGGAGATAAGGCCTCTCATGCAGAAGGTTGGTGGCTCAAACCCCAGCATCCCATATGGTCCCCTGAACCTGCAGGAGTGATTTCTGAGCATTGAGCCAGGAGTAACCCCTGAGCACTGCCAAAACAAAACAAAACAAAACAAAACAAAAAAAATGTGGCTCTCAAAATAAATTTCAATCGTGGTTTTGGCGAGATTTTGATCAGTTGAAAAAAAACATTGCCGACCACTGGCCTAAGAGATACAGGGTTTCTCCACCCTTGGAATATATTGTCATGGAATTAACTGTGGACTCCGTTCAGGTTCATTTACTCTCCCCTTGGTGCTTTTGTGGTGTTTGGAAGACTTCTGCTCCATCCTGGGTGATAAAATCAGACCTCTGTATCTAGAGATCTCAGTATCTGCACAGGTCAAGGAGTGGAGCTTATGATGAAGTCTTTCTTTGTGGTTCTAGAAGTTCTGTTCCCTCAGTGTCATTTTAATCTGTCTTCTGTGATTGATGGACTTGGTCTTTGACTGATCTTAGTATGGAGCCTAGGATAGCGTCTTTCTTTATGTTTCCAGAAGACCCATTCCATTGCAATTGTCTCAGACAGACCTTTGCAACTGGAGATCATGGTTGTTGTGCAGGTAGTAGCTCAAACCCTAGACTAGGGCTTTTTTATTGGTCCCAGGATACATATAGTCCAGTCATGGGTCTATCAGCCAGTCATCTGTAAATCATGATCTTGGCTTTTGGACAAACCAAAGGGTGACAATTCTTCTGATTTTGTCTTATCGTCAGCTGGTGGGGTAGGATAACCTGCTCTTAGGTCAGGTTGTTCCCATTTTTCTCGTTGACAGGATATCATATTAGAGCTGGCACTTGTTGGTGTCCCAGCAGTATTAAGGATGTCCCGGATGGGATTTGTTTCCTGTAGCTGTTGTGAAGAGCTGTGTCGTTTCTGTGTCAGGGATCCAGGATTCAAGGCTGGACGGATGGTGTCTAATCACCTGGGGTCTAAGTTGGGTCCAAGTGACATGTTTTCAAGGTGGGAGATGTCCCTGTATTGTAAACAAATATGAGTTCTTATCCCTAGTAAATAATATCTCATTTTGAAATAAAAATGGGAGGATGGACTCTCAGTTTGGGAAGAAACCAGTTCAGGTGGGGGTACCATATATTTTCAAAATAAAAATGAGAGGATGAATTCTCAGGCTGGGAAGAGGCCAGTACTCTTTACCTAATTGTTTACTCCCAGTGGCCTCTTGGCCTCTTCTTTTTCTCATTGTGTAACTGTGGTTGATACCTTACTAGGTTTTTGATTAATTCCTATAAATGGTGACAATTGAGTCCACTGTCTCATGTTAGATTGTTTATTTTCCCCACTTTTTTATCTTTTCTCCTCTTTGGGAACTGTTCAATAAGGTATTTTGGTGAAAGAGTCCCTCTCTATCTTTCCTTCCCTTTGTTATTTGTTAAATAAGGAAGTTTGTAGAAGTGTCCCTCCATTTAATGTTTATATAAGAGCCAAGTCAATTGGATTGTTGAACTTCTTCTAGCATCCCCTTAGGCTCCAATCTCACCATGTGATACTGTTCTTCCTTTGATAAGGCAAATTAAAATGGGAAATTATATACAAACACATTCTTATCTTAAAGAGATGGGAACACACAAATTTTCTTAAACAGTGTCTATTGTGTCCACTGTCTTAAGTTAGATTGTTTATTTTCCCCACTTTTTATCTTTTTTTCTCTTTGTGAACTGTTCAATAAGGAATTTTGGTGAAAGAGTCCCTCAGGGATTGTTGGACTTGTTCTGGAGGCCCCCTTATGTGCTAATAACGCTAGTTGGCATTATTCCTTGTTTGCATAGGCACATTAAAATGGAAAATACTATACATACAAATAAGTTCTTATCTAATAAAGATAGGAACACAGAAATCTTGTGGCACAATGGAACCTTACACCCTGAACATTGACATGATGACCTGGCACAGGCCTCAGATGTTTGGGCATTTTCCAATCACCCCTGAACCAGAGAAGCCATCTAGGAAACATCCAAAGTAATCTATGACATCACCTGGAAGTAATCCTCTACCAGGGAAGACCCTACTGCTGCTCTGACATCGATTTACTCAAAAGAGTCTTCCCTTAACACTGAGAATATTTAAACACAACAACAACAACAACCTGGATACTGGAAAGGGCTTTCTGTATTGTCCTTCAATTGTGAGTTGAAATTAGACGCTGCTCCACACCATCCTGACTTCAATGTAGGATATACAGATTCCAGGATCTTCAGTACAGAAACATGATGCCAACAACAGAGACCGTGAAAAATATAACTGTATGGGCACTACAGACAATGACTGGTATTTGGACAAACTAGTTTGCCTGGAGCCTAGAAATGATCTTATGTCAGGAAACTTCAGGGGTAGGGTCTCCGTGTACTTAGGCCAAAGTTTTTTCTTTCCATGACCCCCATACTTTGGTAGACCCATGCAAACGATAATTGCCACTCTAACATTGTTTTTACAGAGCTCCTTTGACTCTAAACCTTTAAGAAACCACTAGTAAAAAGATCTGGAACTGCATATATGCTTTTAGTTACACTAGCATTCTGGGGGATAAAGGAGGGAGATAAGGGATATATGCTTGGAAACAAGGATGAAGGGAGGACACACTGCTGGTGGAAAGGCCCTCATTTATTGTCACTGTGTACCTTAAATATTACTGTGTAAGATTTGTGAAAAAAATTAAAAATGCCTCTAATAATGTAAGCCATTATGATCAAAAAATTGTGTTTTAATCAGAAATGTTCTTTGACTTACATGTATTATTATATTATATTAATTATGTTATGTTATGTTACTATATTATGTTGTTAGTTCACCTCAATATGGTCTCTTTAAAAATTCTTACAATAAACCCCCCAAAAAAGTAGGAGGCTTGTCAGCAGTGCTCAAATCACTCAAATATATTTTAGTATTGTTTATTTTAAATTCATGACAGAAAGAATATTATTAAAAATATCTTCAAATCCTGCCCTACTTTCTGGATCTAAAAAGAAAAGGAGAAAAAAAACGAAAAAAAAAAGAAAGTAGTGAGAAGAAAGGAGAAAAGAGCAAGGGAATGCTAGTTTGCTTGAATGTGCTCGATGAGTAGGGCCTGTAGTATAAGTCTATAGGTCACAGTTGCTGCTTCGGTGGTCGGGCTGGTCACGTGCTTCAGGTCCTAAAAGAAGGTATAACCTAGAGATAAATTGTATGTTAAGGAGTTTTCTTGGGACATTCTCGTAGCCCAAGCTGGATATGGTATCTTGTGTGACTGAGCCCCAAGATGCCATCTTAGTTTGTCCACCCTTTGTATCCAAGAATGCCTGTGGACAGAGAAGCTGAGAGGTTATTTTTAAATATAGTAAAATTAAAACGTATTTTTATGAGATGTTTTCGTTGGAGCCAGTAATTTCCCATGGTATTCTTTAATGTAATATTGTATAAGATCCCTAAGGGATTATTATGGGTCTTTGTAGTAGAAGGCTGATTACAAACCTCTTCTCTCTATGCTGCTGTTTCTGCTGTTACTGGTTCCTTTGCAGTATAATGTGTAGTCAAGGGTTTGTGTTGTTCCTCTTTCATGTATTTTGGGCATTGCTCCCCAGTATATGTTGACGGTTACAGTGTTTGGAGTTTCTACCCTGTTAATCCCTGTTATTTGATTGTTGAGTATTAGTTGTATATAAGGTGTATGTTCTAGGTGCTTCAGAATAGTGCTATCATTCTGTGTTTATCTTTCGTCTTCTGACTTACTTCGTTTAATATGTTATGTTCTAGGTCCATCCAGGTTGCTGCAAAGTCCATGATTTTATCATTTCTGACTGCCATGTAGTATTCCATTGTGTATAAATACCACATATTAATGATCCATTCATCTGTTGTTGGACATCAAGGTTGGTTCCAAGACTTGCTATTATACTGAGTACTGCGATAAATAGTGGGGTGCACACATACTTTGGGATGAATGTTCTTCCAACTTAGGGGTAGATACCTAGAAGTGAGGCTGGGTCAAATGGCAGCTCAATTCTGAGTTCCTTGAGCACTCTCCAGACTGTTCTCCATAGGTGTTGGACTAGGGGGCATTCCCACCAGCAGTGGATGAGACTGCCTTTCATACCACATCCTCGCCAACAGAGACTGTTCCCATTATTTTTGATGTGAGCCATTCTCACTGGTGTAAGGTGGTACCTCATTGTTGTTTTGATTTAGATTTCTCTGATGATGAGTGAAGGTGAGCATGTTTTCATGTGTTTGTTGGCCATCTTTCGGTCTTCCTCAGAGAAGTGTCTATACATTTCATCTTCCCATTTTTATGGCTTTATTTGATTTTGGGGGGCTCAGCTTTCTGAGTGCTTTGTATATTCTGGATATCAGCCCTTTATCTGATACGTTGAGTGAAAAGATTTTTTCCCATTCTGTTAACTGTCTTCATGCGTTAAGTAGGGTTTCTTTTGCCATGCAGAAGCTTTTTAGTTTGATGTAGTCCCATTTGTTTATGTTTGATGCTAAAGTTCTTGCCATTGGTGCTCCATCCTCGGAGACCTTTTTGATATATAGGTCTTCAAGTGTTCTGCCTATTTTATTCTCAATAAACTTTATAGATCTGGGTCTGATTTCAAGGTCTTTGATCCATTTTGAGTTGACTTTTGTATAAGGAGTGAGGTATGGATCAATTTTGAATTTCTTACATGTGGTTTTCCAGTTGTACCAACACCATTTGTTGAAGAGACTTTCTTTATTCCGTTTCAAGTTCTTGGTTCTTTTGACAAATATTAGTTGGCTGTATATCTGGGGGTTTATATCTGGAAATTCTGTTCTAACCCACTGCTCTGAGTTCCTATCTTTGTTCCAGTACCATGCTATTTTGATCACTATGGCTTTATAGTATAGTTTCAAGTTAGGTAAAGAGATGCCACCCAGCTTCTTGTTTTTCAATATGTGTTTGGCTATCCTGGGTCTTTTGTGGTTTCAGATAAATTTTATGATTGATTGTTCTAATTCTTTAAAGAATGATGTCTGAATTTGAATTGGGATTGCATTAAATATATATAGTAGTTTTGGTCGGATAGTCATTTTGACTATGTTGATTCTACCTACCCATGAGCATGGGAAGAAATACATATATGTGGTTTTTAACAGAAGCACGCACAAAACACTGTTTTCAGTGATGTGTTAGTAAAAATATTCTAACTGTAACCAATAACTTACAGGAACCCAATCCTGCTTTTTCCCCAGCGCACTGATTTAGTTCTTGTTAATTCAATATTCACTAAGACTTTAGGGACATAATAAGAATCATGATAATAACAGTATATTATGCTTAAAATCTAACTGTGAAAAATATAAGTATTTAAGTACAATTGTTTTATGTTCCTCATTAAACTCATCCTAGATGCCATTCTAAATTCCTAGATTTTTCTTTATACCTGAAGACTTACTGGGCATATCAGGCCTCCTACTCTCAAAATTGGAATGATTTTGAGCAATGTAACAAGAGAAGTTTGACTTTAATTCATCTTTGAACCTCTTCTAAGTAAATTCAGAGCCCATATTTTCTGTATGTTTTGAAAAACTAATAAAATATTATAGAGTATTATATGTCATGCACAATGAAGATTATAATTAATTAGTAACTGCAAGGATATCAAGCTTAAGTTCTCAGTACCAATGTACATTAAATAAATCCCAGAAAGCCTTAAGAAAGGAACAAATTAACACTACCACAAACAAAGGAAATTTAGGGAATGGTGCTTCCCACTCATTTTTATATAAATACCAGCATTCTCCAGAGTTGATAAAATAACTCAGCATACATAAAAAGAAGGGTCACATAAATTTTCCTTTAAAAGAAACACACAAATACCTTTAGAGGTCATTACATTGAGAAAACAGACCATTATTTTTAACTCCTTAAATTTAAAGCATCCTAATTCTAGCCCTTATCATTGTGCTAAATTACTACAATAGCCCGCCAAATGCTTTATCAGCCTTGCATCTTTTTAAGTACTCTTTCACAACTGCAGATTTAATTATATCATCTAAGCTTTCCACAGTTCTTAGGGTAAAACACAAAATTCAGTCTAGCTTCCAACCTGAAATTTAGTGCAAGTCAACATTTACCTTATCTACATCTATTTCCCAATACATAAACTCCTAAACCTACTTAGAGCTCCCAGTTTCCAAAACTAACCTGCTTCTCCTAAGCATAGTGATTAAGTGGCTATGTTTAGACTTTATTTTTTTTCTAAATAATATTTTATTTAAGCACCTTGGTTAAAAACATGATTCTGGTTGGGTTTCAGTCATATAAAAGGACACCCCCCATCACCAGTGCAACATTCCCACCACCAATTTCCCAAATATCCCTCCACCTCAACGGGCCCCACCTGTACTCCAGACAGGCTTTCTATTTCGCTCATACATTCTCATTGTTAGGATAGTTCGCAATGTAGTTATTTCTCTAACTAAACTTATCACTCTTTGTGGTGAGGTTGATAAAGTAGGCTGTAACTTTCAGCCCTCCTCTCTTTTGTCTCTGAAAATTATTGCAAGAATGTCTTTCATTTTTCTTAAAACCCATAGATGAATGAGACCATTCTGCATCTTTCTCTCTCTCTCTCTTTCTGACTTATTTCACTCAGCATAATAGTTTCCATGTACATCCATGTATAAGAAAATTTCATGACTTCATCTCTCCTGACAGCTGCTGAGTGGGAGAAACTATTTACCCAATACCCATCAGATAAGGGGCTAATCTCCAAAATATACAAGACACTGACAGAACTTTACGAGAAAAAATAAATCTAATCCCATCAAAAAATGGGGAGAAGAAATGGACAGACACTTTGACAAAGAAGAAATACAAATGGCCAAGATGCACATGAAAAAATGCTCCACATCACTAACCATCAGGGAGATGCAAATCAAAACAACTATGAGGTACCACCTCACACCACAGAGATTGGCACACATCACAAAGAATGAAAACCAGCAGTGTTGGTGGGGATGTGGAGAGAAAAGAACTCTTCTTATCCACTGCTGGTGGGAATGCCATCTAGTACAACCTTTCTGGAAAACAATATGGAGATTCCTCCAAAAATTGGAAATTGAGCTCCCATATGATCCAGCTGTACCACTCCTAGGAATATACCCTTGGAACACAAAACTACAATACAAAAATCCCTTCCTTACACCTATATTCATTGCAGCACTATTTACCATAGCAAGACTCTGGAAACAACCAAGATGCCCTTCAACACATGAATGGCTAAAGAAACTGTGGTACATATACACTATGTTTAGACTTTAAAATTAGATCAGTCTGGGTTCCAATTCTGGCTTAGCTCCTTACTATATTATTTTGAGCAAATAACTTAGAATCCTCATTTTTTAATGACTAAAGAAAAAATTCATCTCATTCTCATTCTCTTGATAATTATTCTCTTGACAATTAACAACCATTCTTTGAAAAAATAAAGCATATAAAACAATGTGACACACTAAAATTAATGAATATATTATTTCAAATTTGTAATCTCATTTTTATTGATTCTTTTAGTAGCATTCAAATATTACCCTTTCTGTATATTCACTTGGCTTTTCATAACTTTGACCAATGGACTCAATCTTACCTATTGATATGACTGGGTAGAAGGAAAAAAAGAAAGAAAAAGAAAGAAAAAAGAAAAAAAAGAATTTTCCAGATTTTCTAAGGAAAATTGAAATAGATTTTCTCATGTTCTATAGCAATACCTGGCAAGCTTTTCTGTAAAAAATAGTAAGAAAGATTTCTGAAAGATAGTAAATGTCTCATAACCATTTAACTCTGCTATAGAAGCAGAAATCAACAACAAAATATGTAAATTTACAGGAAATCGTGATCCAACAAACTTATTTACAAAAATAGGCAATAATAACTCAACAACAAATAAACAATTCAGTTCAGATATGATCAAAGCATGCTTGACTACATTAATAAAAATAATCATAAATCAAACAACAATGTGATATCAATTCGTGGTGATATAGTATATCAGTCTACCAGATTATGTGGTATAGCCTGTTGAGGCCACTATTCATATACAGTTAGCTGTTGATTAAAACAGCACTAAGTAGGAAGTGAATATATGCATTAATTCTTAAAATCAAGGAAATTTTGATATACTGAAACAAATATCAACCTAAAAATATACACAGAGTAAGATAAACTGGATATAAAATAAGTGTTATATTACTCACTTATATAAAATGTATATATAGGTAAAGTCATAGATACAGAATTAAAAATAATGATTGTCAGGGCCTGAGCAGAGAGATTTAAAATTACACTTCAGTAGGGGCTGAATTTCTGATCAGAAAGATACAAAAGTTCTAAAACTGGTTTGTAGTAGTAGCTGTACAAGATTATGAAAGTGCTTAATGTAACTGAACTGTACACTAAATGATTAAAGGGAAATTTTTTTATGTCACAAACATTTGACCACAATAAAATAAAACAAAAATAAAATCCAGACAGCAAACCATTTGTGTCCATAGACAGTTTACTCACATTTGTGAGAGGAAACATATAATAATTAGTATAAACTAGCTTATGCTACTCTAACAAAGGATGCTAGAAATTTCCATGACTTTGAACTAAAAAGATTAATATTTTACTCAAATCAATGTCTTTCATATGGATTGACATATGGTCACAAGAAATGGTCACTAACAAAGGCTCTGATCCAAAAACATACCTTCCTTCTTCTGATCACAACCCAATAACAATTACTAGCTACCAAAATTCAAGGTAGCATAAAAAGTTAATCCTCCTACATTTCTGGGGGGGAAAGTGGTACTAGATTTGGAGAATACTAAAAATCTCTGTCATAGTAACTACTTTTCACAAGGATATAGGAATACAATCATTTCGGAAACATTTCTGTACACCCAGAGATTTTTTTTTGTTCTAAGTTCTTCAATGACTGTAGTAATTTTTCATTTTGATAAAAAAATATAATAAAGATATTTAAGTTGTCACAGAAATATATAGGTAAATTCCAGAAGATTATTAAAATGTTTCAATCCTAGTTTTTTTTTTAAAAAAATAAGTATATACAGATTCTCTAGGATAACACCTACCTCAATAGTTAAAAAACTAGGTTTTTAGCAATTATAGTATACTTGCAATACTAAATACATCTATCTGGTATAAAAAAACAAGTGATCTTTTGTTTGTTTGTTTGTTTTTTTGTTTTAACAAGTGATCTTAATGCTGGAAACGCCTCAAGGAAGCAGGATAACACTTGAAACACTTATTTACCAATACCTACAAATTAGTGCAAGTCCATACTTCAAGAATATTTCTAAAATTATATAAAAAGCATCATTAAAAAGTAAATCTAGGCCTAAATTTAAAGCAAATTCTTTCAAATGTAACATTTTCAAGGGGCATTTTTTCATTAATTAGACAAATGTATTCAGGAATAGGCAATATTCAGTTTTGTTTTGCTTTTCACCCGTGGGTTCAAAAATGACAAACCATGGACCAGAGCCATAGTACAACTGATTGGGTGTTTGTCTTGCTCCCAGGCAAACCCACAATTCCCACCAACACCATTGGGAGTGATCCCAGAGAGAAGAGAAAGGAGTAACCCTAAGTATTGCTGGTGGTGCCTCTCCTCCCCCTGGAAAAAAAAAAAAAAACTTTTTGAAATTGAAGCTTGTATTACAGCTACCCAAAGTTTCTTTTTTGTTTTAAGGTCACTCTCTGGGGTGTGCTCAGGAGTAATTCCTGGTAGTACTTTGAGGACAATGTGCGGGGCAAAATATCAAGGTAGGCTCTGCGGCATGCAAAGGTAAGCACCTTAGCCTCAGCACTATTTCTCTTTGAACAACTGGTTTATTTTAACATAAATGAAAGTGCAGTCTCTAGCAACCTGTTTTGGGGATGTTTTTTAAACATCCCAACTCCATAGACATTTAGTTATTGTATTTCCTGGGGGAAAGGGTCTTTTCCTTTGTTGTTTGTTGGTTTGTTTTGGAGCCACATGCGGCTGCAATCAGGGTTTACTCCTGGCTATGAGTTCAGCAATAATTCCTGAAAGGGCTCCGGGTGACCTGTGGATTGTGGGATCCAATCCCAAATTAGCCGCATGCATGGCAGTCACGCTGCCTAATATACTATCTCTCGGGCCCCTGGGGCAACGCACTTTTAAGCATTAAAAAGACATCTACAAAGATATGTACATAAAGGTATCTATAAACTATTTGGCAAACCCCATCCTATTTTTGTAATTATCCGTGATAATTAGAAACCATTTCTCCTAAGTTCAGAAATTATAAATTTTCCCATTTCTCATGAGATTTCTTGGTACAGAAACTGTCGTCATAAAAATGATTTTGTTTTATCTTCTATAATGTAAAGACCTTTATTTATTTATCTTTTAATATCTTTATTTAAACACCATGATTACAAACATGATTGTAGTTGGGTTTCAGTCTTAAAAAGAATACCTCTCTTCACCAGTGCACCATTCTCACCACCAATGCTCCCCATCTCCTTCCTCCCCAGACCCCTACTTGTATTCAAGACAGGCATTTTACTTCTCTCACTCATTAACATTGTCATGGTAGTTGTTAGTGTATTATTTCTCTAACTGCACTCGTCCCTCTTTGCAGTGAACTTCATATGATGAGCTGGTCCTTCCTGCCCTCATCTCTGGGCATTATTACAATAATGTCTTTTATCTTTCTTAAAACCCGCAGATAAGTGAAACTATTCTGTGTCTCTCTCTCCCTCTGACTTATTTCACTCAGCATAATAGTTTCCATGTCCATCCATGTATAGGAAAATTTCGTGACTTCATCTCTCTTGATGGCTGCATAATATTCCATTGTGTATATATACCACAGTTTCTTTAGCCATTTATCTGTTGAAGGGCATCTTGGCTGTTTCCAGAGTTTGGCTATTGTATATAGTGCTGTGATAAATATAGGTGTGAGGAAGGGATTTTTGTATTGGTTGTGTGTGTGTGTGTGTGTGTGTGTGTGTGTGTGTGTGTTCCTAGGGTATATCCCTAGAAGTGGTATAGCTAGATTGTATTGGAGCTCAATTTCCAGTTTTTTTGAGGAATCTCCATATTGTTTTTTGTAAAGGTTGGACAAGACCTTGATTTAAAAGAAATATTTAGACAGAAAGATAATATTGGGAGTAAGGCACTAGCCTTGTACACAGCCATTGCAATCCCTGACACCACATATGTACTTCTGAGCACCACTAGGAATTATCCCTGAGCACTGCTGGGCATGGTTTTCCTTCCAAGATAAAAAAGACATAAAAGAAGTATTAATTAATGTTTTGAGGTGAGTCATACAATGATTAACAGTGTAATTTTGCAACAAAACTAAAAGGAAGGGGCTAGAGTGGCTAAAAAAAGAAGCATTTGAAGTTAAAATGATATAAATTCAACAATTACAAAATAACAGATGAGTTTGACCTTGTCCTGAGAGAGATTGCCCTAACTAATAAGATTGTTTTATTGAGTTTTTATTATTAGAGAAAACTTGCTTCATTTTCATGTCAACTTGGATATATAATCATCTCTTCTCACTGCAGGAGAAGAGTCCAGCATGGAAAAAGAAGGAAGACTAGGAAGTGTCAGGGCTATGGGTTGGACACTCTGGAGTTTCAAAAAATATGTTGTATAGAGGAACACCTGTAATGGAGGAAAAAGCTCCACCCACCTCTGCTCACTGCTCCCCTTTAAAAACACCTGTATGTTTTCTCTTCTCTTAATGCATTATTTGCCAGTCCAAAAAAAGTCTCTTCTACCTGTCTCCTTGCCTCTTTTCCTCTCCCATGAGCACTGTCCCATCTCTCTTTGTTATCATTCTTATATTATATTAAACTGAAAATAACTATCTATATGATCTTCCCCCAATATTTTTATAAAAAAAAAAAAAAAAAAAAAGAGCCGAGCCCGGAGAGATAGCACAGCGGCGTTTGCCTTGCAAGCAGCCGATCCAGGACCAAAGGTGGTTGGTTCGAATCCTGGTGTCCCATTTGGTCCCCCGTGCCTGCCAGGAGCTATTTCTGAGCAGACAGCCAGGAGTAACGCCTGAGCACTGCCGGGTGTGGCCCAAAAACCAAAAAAAAAAAAAAAAGAGCCAATCCACATAAAATAGCATCAGGTTTCCTTTAAAATAAAGAGCTGGTAAATGCAAATAAATTCACTCCTCACATTCACATATGCAAGGAAGCTAATATTTCAAGCTTAAGTAACAAACTGTGCTTATAAAAACTGGAGCAAGGAAAAGAAGGGGCACTCTTGCTTCATGTTAACTGCACTGCACAGAAGCACTATGTGAAGGGATCACAACTGGCATGCTATGTAAGGAGCAAATCACAGTTTCAGACTTCCCATGTTGACTCCCCAAGAAGAATCACTTTAATAAACATGACTACTACATTTCTTTGATGCATATGTCTAGTCTACCAGCAATTAGTCACCTTATCTATCTCGAGGTCAAAAGTTAGATAATACATTATTCTGGAAATGTCATCTGGTCTTTTTAACATTTGAAGTTTCTGCTGAATAGCACTTTGAAGTATCAGGCTTAGAGGAAGCAGTAGATAAAGAAGATTTTTTATTTCCTGCAGAGAAGGGCTAGTGCAATTATCTCAGCAGGCTTACTTCTTCCTTCTATTTCTTCCCTTTCCACTGTCATCCAATATGGGTAACAGTAAAGAAAATCAATTTGTAAAATAAAGCTAATGGCCAAGTTGACAGTAATATTTTCAATGGAATGCTGACACAAAGTGCTGCTATCTTGATTCACAGTATCTGCTCTTATGGAATGCTGGCTAAATTGTGCAAATTTAAGCATGACCACACTTATAAATACTAGGAATTTAAAAATAAGAGTAATATAATATTTTTAAATAATTAAATATATATGCAATTGCTTTCTAGGACTGTGGTTGACTTCTCCCACTAAAAAAGATAGCTTATTATCTTAGCATTATTTGCAACTGAATGTTTAATAGCATTGATGGTGATACTAATGACCATAAAAACAAGAGAGTTCTACTTGAAAAATATCCTTTCTCTTCTTTTATTTTATACTAACTGCTAAGTGGCAGATATTCTATACGGTTTTTCATGATCCAAAAACTTGTTTTTTAAACACACATGACAGTACTGTTTTTAGAGGGGATTCCTTGAAAAAAAAAAAAGTAGTCATCAGAAGTAGAATCCTTGAAATGAGTTATATTGATGACCCAAATGAGAACAATAAATCTTGTTAATATATGGATCATCCCATTATTTTCCAAAGACCAAAATGTATTAGTAATCTATTACTATATCATAAATTATCACAAAATGAAGTGATTTGAAACCATTCTTCCAGCTTCAGAAACTCAGAAGGAGCTTGGTTGGAAAGATCTGGCCCAAAATCTGCTGATTTGCAATTAAAATGATGACTAAGGTTGCCATCACCTAAGGGCTTTCAATAAGCTGTAAATTTCTAAGTTGTAGATACAAATTTGGTTCCAATTTGTCTCATATTCAACCTTGGAAAGTTGGTGTTGGTTATGGATAAAAAAGACTCAAGTTTTTCCACATGAGCTTAGACACTGTAGGAGTCATCCACAAAAACAAGACAGAAGTGGTATTCTTCTGATGACCTAACTTGAATGCCACACATAATCATGTCATCCTGTGTGTATGTGTGTGTGCTTTATGCTACCAAAGCTCAAACACAAGGACTCAGGCATACAAGGCATGTGCTCTACTACCAAACATATCCCCAGACTTCAGCACTTATCATTTATTAGTACTACCTAATGAAGTTCACCTACAAACAAGGAGATGGAGTTAAAATGGAACAAGAGTTAGGCAACATCTCCACAAAGGAAAGAATGTGGAAGAATGTTAAAATAGACACATTTAAAGTTACATAATGCAAATGTATCCAAGAAGTCTGCTAAGTGGTCTTTGTGGTTTGAGAAGAAGTTTTAATGTTGAAGGATGTAATTACAATGTTTCTTTCAATGGAATTTGAAAGGGTTAAGTCCATTGTGAAAATAAAGTCACAAGGTTAATTTGAAAATTCGTTCTTATGTCAATACAAGGAGGTATGGCAATAAAGTAACTTCTCACAAAAAATAAATAAATAAAGTTACATAATGCTGACATAAACAGCCACAATTGTGTTCAGTAAAATTTTCTCACTTAAAAAATATGTTCACATTTATTATTTTACAATAATGGAAGCGAGAAAATACCACACTCAAGTCATTCTTTAGACCTATTGCTTTCAAAATACAAAATTTCAAATCAGGATGTTGTCTTTCGACTCCAAGTCCACTCCTCCACACTGTGTAATGCTGCCTGAAAATCTAAAACCAGATCCTTCTGTGCTTGCTCCTTACTGTCAGGGAACTAAAGAGAAATTGCTCTTTCATATTGTTTCTTTTGCATTTTCTGCTTTGTTTCTTTACTGCAGCAGCAGTTTCCACCCAGAACAGCAACTGAAATGTTTAATTTTTCCAATAGTTGTAAGTCCAGATTCATGACATGCTTTCAAAGATATTAGTAATTCCTGTCCGGACCGTGTTTCAGAAGTCACAGAAGCTCCCTAAGTTCAGACACTAGCTAAGCAGGCACTCCTCGGAATTTAAAATTTTAATACATGGAGATATCTCTTCCACAAATCTAAATTTTAACAATTCCAATATCTTCTCTTCACATTCCTGACACCTCCATGATAACTTAGCTTATCTGCCTTCATTTATATTGCCATTCTTTAAATTAAATTTGGTTAAATTAAAACAAATACTGTGATTGTGCACATTATATAATAGCCAAAAATGAATCAAGAGAGGCACATAGTAAATGCTGATATAAAAAGTAGGTCAGGACACAGAGGAACATTAGAACACCCTCACCAAGGCCAGATATCGTTTAAGGTCAGACCACAAAATTATCAATCACAAATGGGGAAATATTAAAACCTAATGCTTTAAATATGAAAAGAGAAGCTTATTGCCTATAAGATCTTTATGGGTTTTAAAAATTAATCAGACACATGGGAAAACAGGAGCATAAGCAGAATTCCTCCAGAGGTGACTAAAGGAAGTTTCGGGGTGCTCTGATAAGAGGAATAGGGGGCAGAGGAATGAGAGCACACACTGTCATGATCCTCATAATCCTTTAGCAAGATTCAAAATCTGTGGAGGTTTCACTCTGGCACAAAATTAGAAATATTCTAACTGTGACCAAAAGTAAAAACTTAACACATAATCAGACCCATATTTATATAACATGAAAAGGCCTATGTAATGTACTACACAGAGCACTGCCTCAACCAGTAACAAAGATTTTTATAGGATGAAGGCAATATCATCCCAATAACAGGTATGGATTAAAAAATTCATAAGTCTGGCTTAGAAGGAAACTGTTGCCTAAAGTAAACATATATTTACAGATTAGTATATATAAATATAGAGATACAAATCACTCTGAGGAAAAAACACAAAATGATGGGACCCAGAATTAGTAATACAAGAAACAGATTGGTTTCAAGGTCAAATTAATAGAACACAGATTGTCTGATATGATTCTATAAACCCACTAACAGAAGTTTCTTTCTATTTTTCTTTCTTTTTTCTTTCATCTATTTTTCTTTTTTTTTTCTTTGTCCCCCAACTCACAATACAGACCAGGCAAAGGGCCTGTGTTGAGGTGTATATGGGGTGTATGCATTTACTGTACCTCCTCTTTCTATACAGTCAGTGTAAAGAACACAGCCTGTGGTAAGAATTGGGAGGTTTTTCATCTATTTTTCTTTCAATTGCTTTCTATCTCTCTTCATGGGGGCCATAGTGAAGCATTAGTTTATCTCTTTCATTTCAACCACCACTTGCTTTGTTCTTTTTATTGTTTTTTATTCCTTAAATATGAGTATGATTTACTTAAATCTATTCGTGGAGTTAAAAAGACATCGTCATTATAGCTACAAATTAAAGTCATTTTTTTCACCTAATATATAAAAGAAAGAACAAAGAACATGAATATAGAGTCACTGGCACTTATAAATTCAAAAGTCAAATAAATAGAAGGAATTTAAAATAGGTTGGAAATAACAGTATTAAATCAACCATAATAGCATGTACTGTGATGTTATAAATATATACACAGTAACTTCTAGAGAAGAACTACTATGATTTAAATTTTATTATACAAGTGCATATTTCAAAATTGCTGGGCGGAACTAAATTAGCTCTTCAATATGGCTAAGTGGTTGTTCGTGGTTTGGGATAAATTTTATAACATGAATATGTTTTAAATGTTTAATAAATTTGCTTTAATTGCATGAGTTTCTTAACTAAAAAGTATTTTTAAATACTTGGTGATAGAAATTAATCACTATAAAGACTAAGAAACTGTTATAAAATATTATGAATCTTAAGTGTTAGAACTTGGAGGTGTTTTCAGAATACCCGGTTTATATTTGGGTTCACTTTCAAAATCAAGTCCTTCTCTATGCCAGCCACATGAAGAAAGACTGAAATCAGGTCAGAGCAACAAGTCCACAACAGGCATGTTCTTTTTTTTTTTTTTTTTAATAATTTTAATTGTGATCAAAGTGTATTACCAGTCTTTCACAGTAATATTTAAGGTACATAGTGACAGTGAATTAGGGCCATTCCCACTACCAGTGTTGTCCTCCCTCCCCTTTTCCCAGCATGCATCTTTTACCTTCCCCTTAGTCCCAGGACTGCTAGTGTAACAGGTCTCCTTTGTGTATAGCTTGTTATAGATTGGGTATCGATTCTAAGTGTCCTTGACTTTGGGTTTGGTGCTTTAAGCTTGATCATTTTTTACTTCCACTCAATGTTCATACTACTGGTTGCTTCTGGTACCATCCTTTTTTTCTCCCCCACCCCCTCAATTTATGAGGGAGAACAAGATGATTCAAGTTTTGTGGTTCTGTTGGAAAAAGAAAAGAAAGAAGAAAAAAAGCTGGGAGAAATTCCTCTAGAGGTTAAAAATATCAATTCAAAAGAAGAAAGTAAAAAAAATGAAAACAGAAACAAAAAAGACAGACAAACAAAAAGAAAAACAAGCAATGACATAAAACACAACAGCAGCAAAAAAAATAATAATCACCAAACAACAACTACAATAAAAAAGAAAAAAGGGGGGGGAGGAAGAACTAGTGTGGCAAGGTTTTGTGGGTTTTTTGTTTTGATTTTTGTTTTTTGCATAGGTACAATATATATTGGGGAAGTTAATTCCCTTGGCCTGGGAGATAGTTTCTCCACCATTGAAGCATATTGTTATGGGAGCAATTACAGGCTCCATATACACTCATTAATGAACCCCAAGGTCTTTTTTTATAGTGCCAGAAAACTTTCTGCTCAATTGTGGATGACAAAAACAGTCCTCTGTAGCTAGAGATCTTAGTATTTCAGCGGGTCATAGGACAAAGTCTAGGATAGAGTCTTTCATTATGGTTCTAGAAGATCTGTTCCATTAGGTTTGTTGTAATCAGGTTTCTGTAATTAGGGATCTTATTTTTTTGCAGAGATCCTAGGTCAAAGCCTAGAATAGAGTCTTTCCTTATGGCTCCAGAAGTTCTGCCCAGTCGCGGTCTCAAAGTCCATTTTCTGTAATTAGTGTTCCTGGTTTTGGCATAGGTCAAAGGATGGCGTGTCTTCTGATTTCATCTTACCATTAGGTGATGAGATAGGGCAACCTGCTCTTGGATCAAGTTTTTGCTATTTCCTGATGTTCTAAGAAAGCTTAGACCAGGTTAGATTGGCTTACCTATCCTCTTCTTATGTTTATTTGAAATAAGTTCCTCCTGCTCTAGGAAACAAGTAGTTTATTATCCCTCCATAAGTTAACCTTGTTTCATTGTGAAATAGTTTATCTTTTCAGTTAGTACCTCCTTTAGTTGGGTTAGACTGAATAGGAGATGGGGCCACTGTTTTAGAATGTTACTGCTCAGGGCCAGAAAGCTAATTTAGTGGTAAACCTTATACCCAGAAACTCAGGTTCTTTCCTGGCACCTCAAATGGTATCTTTATTCTTGCCAGGATTGATTCCTGAGCTTAGAACCAGAAGTAAGTGTTGAGCATAGAATGTCACTATTTTTGCATGTCACAAATCACTTTACTAAGGGAAATTCTCAAGTGAAATTAAAGCTTTTCACAAATGGTGCCTGAATGCAGAGTTCCCAACCTTCAATACCAGTAGAGATAAGATCCACACCACTAGTTTTTTTCTATCATTTCTTTTCATCTTCCTGGTGGCTTCTTTCTCTCTTCCACTCTGCCTTTGAATAGTTGGACAAAGCAGGGATAAAACCAGAGATTTTAATTCCTCCTGCTTTCTTTTCCTCTCCATAGTCAATAACATCAAATGCTGCTCAGATATTTTACAGATTAAATCTTGTCTCCAATATCTCCTTATTCCCAAATTTATCAGGGTATCTCACTATCTTTTTTTTATCTGGGCCCTGAACAAATCTCCTGCAATAGCAAATTTTATGTGTCAAGTCAAATTTTTCAGATTTTAGTTACATGTGAAAGTACTTCCAGGCAAAAATCTCACATATCAAATTTACACCCAAATCAACAGAAAAAATAAAATTTTTAGGGAAGAAAAATACAATTGAACCTCAGAGTCATATTGTTAGCATATACTTTTTGATTAAATTTACTTACCAAATCAGTTCACTTAAATAATCAATACTCTCATTGCCTACACACTAAAAATAAAAATGAATAATATTAACTTTGCAAATTCAAATTAGGGCCTGAATCTTTTTGCCTTGAGATCCTCAAATGCCTAAACCCTACCTTATTTTACCAAACAAGATTATTTGCGGGGGGGGGAGGGTCACACGCGGCAGCGCTCAGGGATTACTCCAGGCTCTAAGCTCAAAAATTGCTCCTGGCAGGCTTGGGGGACCATATGGGATGCCAGGATTCGAACCACCATCCTTCTTCATGCAAGGCAAACACATTACCTTCATGCTATCTCTTCGGCCCACAAGAGATTATTCTTAAGGTTTTATTCACTACCATTTTGTGAATGTTTACTATGTTACTGACATAATAAGTACTTTGTAAACACTTTAATCTAAGATACATGGGCCATTTATATTTAAATTATAATGTATACCATTAATTGGCTATATATTGTTTTCAAGAGTGAAGGAAAATAAAAAGGTAATAGTTCATAATAATATTTCCCCAAATTTTATTTAAATAACTTGGATAGAATCATAATCTAACAGTTTTTTACTACTCCAAGTTTAAAGTTAAGTGGAGAAAGTTTTAAATATGTTAAATCCATAATAATTCTGAGCTTCATATAAAATCTTCATGTAGTGAAGACTCCCAATACAGTTGTAGGAGGTGAGAATCCACATTCAAATATATCAAAATGACAGACAGATTTGAAAACGGGGAGATTTTATATTACAGACTAGAATTAAAACATGGGAGCCTAACTGATATTTGAAACTCTCATCTCAGAGCTCCAAAATATTTCTGTGAAGTTAATTAGATTGGGAAACTTTTAAGATTTCAAAATAGGATTTGTTGTCTCATCACTTTCCCTGACAATCTTTTAACAGTCTGTTTCCAAATAAATGAACAAATCATTTCACAAATGGCAAATGGTAAAGCTTTACTTATTGGAAAGATTAAAAATGACAAACCTGCCAACTCAACACATCAAATTTCAAAAGTGTTTGATGAATTTGCTCTTGATTGGACTTATTGCACATGTGCATCAACAGCCTAAAATCTGTTACATAAAGTATGTAAATAATCGCAACTGAAATAATTTTAAAGAAGTCATAAAATTAGTTCAAATAAAGTCAGACTTCCTTTTTTTTGGTAGAGTTTCAATTATAAAAAAACAAAAACGACCCTCCTTCACCAGTACAATGTTCAGTCCACCAATGTCCTCCATCTCCTTCCTCCCCATCCCTTGCCTGCATTCAATTCAATGCATTCTATTTCTCTCACTCAAAACCATTGTCATGGTAGTTGAAAGTCAGACTTTATTAATTTTATCCTAACATGTATCCTGTTCCATCTACTATGACATTGAAATTTATTTTTCACTTTTGCTAAGTTTATTTTTCATTAACATGTCCAGATTTTATCTACTATAAGCAAGGCCTATTATATAAAATTATAAAATATAGTTTTATATATTTTATGCATATACATTTGTTGGGCACTGTGATATATGTTGTACCCAAATATTTGATCCTTCCAGTGGGAAAATTCTTTTTTCTTTATCATAATATCAGGTCCACTCATACTACATTCTTTGGCCCTTAAGATAAGTTGAAATCCTGGTGCCATTTCCTAGTTAAAGCTCTGATAGCAACTAATCTTCCCATTGCTTCTCTTTTCCATAAGCACAACCATGCTTAAATATAACCATATCTTTAACCTGGATCCATCAGGGAAGAGAGAATGAGAAAAGAATGTGCTTGAGTGACAAACTTTTGTTTTAATTCTTTAATGTTGGGTAATTATTAACCCTGAATTTCTTAGCCCATAATTTACTCACATAATCAGTCATTTTTAGTATGTTTTTAAGGGACAGAAACAGAGACTTCTGTGGAGGAATCTGGAGGAAAAGAGGGGAGTTAGAGAGAAAATGTGTTCTGAATACTTATGGGAAAATAAATAGGGATAAGCAGTAATCAGTTGTCATTTGAGTTAGCTGTAGTTTGTACTGAGGCAAGGGTAGCTTCATTCAAATTCCATATTAAGATTAAGACAGTAACCTTGAGTGAAACAGCTCTGTGATAATTCAGCTGAGAATCTAGCATCAGGCTTCAATACTTCCAGCACCAAGAGAAATGATATTTGTATTTTTCAGGACATGGTGCTGAAAGAGATGAGAATAGTTCTTGCAGAATTCAATGATGTCCACCAAATTCTTACCTGTATTGAAAGAAACATCTTATGTTTTAGTTAAATGTTAATATACAAAATTAAGCAATACAGAACACAAGAGTCTCTCAGAAGATGCTTATATTGACCACACAGAACACTTAGCATCAAATAAAAGTATTAACATGTCCTATAACAATCATTTCGGTTTTATTGTCACCAAATTATAAAATAGACCTTCTGTGTGAGGTTGCTAAATAGATTTTTAAAAAAAACAGTTGCCACTACTTCCCAAACATAAGTTTTAAGCACAGTTGTATTAAAATTTCTGCCTCTTTCCCCTCTGAGATGAGTAGCCAGGTTCCAGCAAATAACTGCTATTTGGTCTGGATTCTGGAGTAGAAAGTTTATGAATCTCTTTACCTTTCTCTCAGGTTCCTCCCTCATCTGGGGAAGTGTTTTATTTGCAACATCAAATGGAGATAAAATTGAATTTTTATCCTTATGCTACTCCATATCACAATACATGGGGGCTACAGAATCTAAAAGACCCATTTCTAATGCCACACTTGGCATACAACAGAAATATGTGAAAGATATCTTATATGCTATAGCAGTAGTCCAAGGTTTTGATTAACAGAAGCAACATCAATTTTAGTTTTCTCAATGTAACTGGAAATTTTAACACTCCCCAAACAATTAACTGTGGTAAGATTTTAGATGTGTGAAAGTCTGACTTCTTTTGGAAAGTGGTAGAAAGACAAATGTGAAAAATACGATAGCAGAAAAGCACCTACACAACTTCCTTGAGTCACAGGCACTATTCTAAGCCAATAAACTTTAGAGAAGAGTAACTAGAAATATAGAAGATATAAAAATTGATGGTTCTCCACTTTTTGTACCACATATCTCAGGGAAGTTTCCTATTTGAATACTATTGTTACAAATTTCAAAGCATAAAACCGAATTTACCATGTTTGAAAAATAAAGTATTTTATTTTCTATTTAAGTCTTTCATTGCTGCATAATAAACTCAGCATCACTGAACAATTCACATTTATTTTGCCACTGTGTCCATTAGTAAGAATCCAGTACTGGATCACTGAGCTGGTTCTACTCAGGAGCTAAGTAGGAGCTAAGAGTTATCATGGATTTCAATCTCATCTGAGGTTCAAGCTGTTTTTATTCGAGTATAATTTAGAATTTGGGCTCTTGTTATTAAAGAACAAAGACTTCAGCTCCAAGAGTCCAACAACCAATCCCAGCCATGGAACACTCAACATAATAAAGCCTTTTATGTGAATAAAGGCAAAAGTAAATACCTCTTATACTTATGTCTAGATCTCTAGACCTTTTATTAACAGACTTTTTTTAACAGACTTGGCTGAATAGGGCAGTCATACCAAATTAACCTCCCAGATGTTTAACATAAAGTCAACTTCTTATGAGCTTAATTATATCTGTAAAATCCCTTGTCATTGCTGCATAATGTAACATAATCAAGAAAGTTGTATTTCTTCCTCTTTAACATGGTCTACCTATTAAAGGCAAGTAACAAAAACTTACAAGTCAAAGTGAAAGGTTTTTACAAGGTTTTCAATTCCATTAAGTCCTGAGAATCACTTTAAAATTCTACCAATCATACTACTTAAAATTAAAAACGTTTAAATACTGAATCTAACAATTGTGTAATCTAGAATATAAAAGTTAAAGGATAGCCCCCAGAACAATTATGAATTAGTGATTCTTAGAACTGGGGAAATTAATTTAAATTATATATTTCCCAGATATAATTTCTGATCTCTGATTTGGTAAGCAAGGTGACCCAGAAATTTGCATGTTAAGTAAGCTCTCCATGAAAATTCTAATGTAAGTGTGGATTCACATTGAAAACCATTAATATAGAGCTCCCATAAATAAAGAACAACTCATGTTCTCAAGGCTCTACAGCTTGGACCTAAGAATTCCTTCAAATGTATTCAGCCCCACTGTTTTTATTAAAGCTGTATTTCACAGACTTTATTTCTCTGTTTAGTACCTAACATATTGAGAAAACTTTATATAGTTTCAGGAAGTACCCATCTGCTTAAATAGACTCCTGAAAGACTAAGCTGACAGCCTTCTCTCCATTGTAAATCAAATATACATTTTTTAAGTATCATCGACTTTATAACTTCCTCAATGGTAGTTGGAGAAAAATGGGAAAGCAAGTAGTACCAGGTATGGCCCTGAAGACCCCCTGAGCGCCACAGCCTAGATGATGTCACATGTATAGCCTCCAAAACATGAGATAAGGTCTGCATGGGAATAGGAAGAAATGGAAAAGTCTAACTATAAAGTCAGCCCAAAATGTCTCCCAATAATTGCATCCTGCCTCATTTACCCATTGCTAACTCATTGGCCTATTTCTGCTGAGACCTTTGCTATTTTATAAAGGGAAGGGATTCTTGGTTCTCCTCCACGGAACAGGAATAGAATAAGCAGGAAATGATGGCCTCAAAAATGTGACTGACTCCCAATTTTCTATTGCACTCTGCCTAATTTATGGAAAGAGCAAAAGGTGCAAAGCTCCATGTATCCACTGAGGGTTGAGTTGTGAAGCCTTTAAAGGACAGAAAGGTTTAAGTGTCAGAAGAATAAAACACCGAGAAAGCTGGGGCTGGAGCAGTGGTGCAGCCAGAGGGCATTTGCCTTGCATGCGGCTGACCCAGGATGGACCTGGGTTCGATCCCTGGTGACCCATATGGTCCTCCAAGCCAGGAGAGATTTCTGAGCGCAGAGCCAGAAGAACCTCTGAGCAGCACCGACTATGGCCAAATAAAACAAACATACAAACAAACAAAAAAGCACTGAGAAAGGTTCTAGAAATCAATGAAGACATACTGGCGAATATCTGACTTGATACCCAGAGGGTAGCAATTAGACATAAAGAAACCCAAGATTGAAGAAATGCACTGCATTCACAGTGATCCAGGTGTTCTTTCTCTCCCCCCTCCTCTCTCTCTTTTTCTCTTTCTCTTACACATACACCTGAGGACGGACAACACACACACACACACACACACACACACACACACCACACACACACACAGCTCTGTACCAGAAGGAAGTAAGCTTTCTCACTATCGGATCTTGTCTTTTGTCACTTTTTGGAAAACCTATCAAGTATAAAAGCATAATCACACACATCTTTATATAGGACCACATGTGATACATAAAACGTATTCCTTAGATCTTCTTTTTTTTTTTTTTTTTTTGGTTTTTTAGGCCACACCTGTTTGATGCTCAGGAGTTACTCCTGGCTAAGCACTCAGAAATTGCCCCTGGCTTGGGGGGACCATATGGGATGCCGCGGGATAGAACTGCAGTCCTTCCATGGCTAGCGCTTGCAAGGCAGACACCTTACCTCTAGTGCCACCTTGCCAGCCTCTCCTTAGATCTCCTTAAGGATCCCAAGGCCATGCTCTTTAAAGTTAATTAACAACCTGCTTTTGACTTCTGAAAATTATCAAAGCATGAGAAAAGACAATAAACTTACTGTTTATCGGTGTGTCAGGGAACAGGAAATAAAGCATATAGCTCAATGGAGTAAAGCAGAGGAAAGTGAAATAAAATGTCCACATCAGAGCCTCTTAAGAATGTTAAGGCAAGGCATAGGGTTTGGGAGGACTCCAGGTTGAAGGCCTTTTTCCTATCTTGGGGGTGCTGGGAGCCTTGGTAGACCCCCAGCCTTCTCCTCTTCTGCCCTGGCCTTCAGGCCTTCCATGGGTGTCAGCCCAGGCGGCCAGAAAAGATGGGTGTCGGGTGGTCCCTCCTGGAGGGGCTCCCAAGCTTTCCCCACCCCTCCCCCACAGGGAGGAGGGCTGGCAGATCCTGGTTTCCGGTTCTCTACCGAATCCTTTCTTGATCTGGAGGCTAGCTCTAGCCGGCATGGGGTTTGGGGAGACCCCAAGTCGAAGGCCTTCTCCCTAGCTTGGGGGTGTTGGGAGCCTTGGTAGGCCCCCAGCCATCCCCTCTTCTGCCCCCGGTCTCCAGGCCTTCCCTGGCAGCCAGTAATGGTGGGTCCTAACTTGGGGGGGGGGGGGTTCTGAGAGTTGCTCGGTTGCACTAAGGCAGCCACTGGCAATTTCTTACCAGTCTACATGTTCAAAACCGCGTGGGGGCACTAACCCCCGTGCACACAGTATATATTAATAGTATTCCCTATCCTTAAGGTATGTTTTGTGTATGCAGAATGTCCATCTTGTATTCTGCCCTTTCGCACGCCCCTACAAAGCTCATTTTTACTCAACTCTCTCACCCCCAACCATCAGTACCCCACATTTACCCTTTTTTAACTTCAGCACTGCACAGTCCTAATCACAGAACAAAGTGGTGCACTGGACTTAACAACCCCGAACTATTTCAAAAGACATAAAATGGACACGTATGTCTTTTGAATATTTTGTGTGTATTTTCTTTGACAGCTATAACTCTTACTAAATATTCTCTTATACAGTGATGATTTTCCCTACTTTTTTTTATCTTTTCTTCTCTTTGTGAACTGTTCAATAAGGAGTTTTGGTGAAAGAGTTCCTCAGTTTAATGCTTATGTTTGAACCATGTCATGGGGATCATTGGACTTGTTCTTGTGGCCCCCATATGCGCCGATAACGCCACGTGGCATTGTTCCTTGTTTGCATAGGCACATTAAAATGGGAAAATACTATACATACAAATAAGTTCTTATCTAATAGAGATAGGAACACACAAATCTTGTAGTGAAATGGGACCTTATACCCTGAACATTGACATAATGACCTGGCACAGGCCTCAGAAGAATGGGCATTCTCCATTCACCCCTGAACCAGGGAAGCTATCTACAAAACATCCAAGGTTGTTTATAACATCACCTGGAAGCAATCCTGTACCAGGGAAGACCCTACCGCTGCTCTGACATTGACCTGCTCAAAAGAGACTTCCCTTAACACTAAGAAGACTTAACAACAACAATGACCTGCTTACAGGACAGGGCTCTCTGCACTGCCCTTTAATTATGAGGTGAAACTAGAGGACTCTCCACCCCATCCTGACTTCAATGTAGGATGTGCAGATCCCAGGATCTTTACTATATGATACCAACAACAGAGACTGTGTGAACAATAAAAGTGTATTGGCAGACAATGACTTGAATTAGACAAACTAGTTTGCCAGAAGCCTAGAGTTGGTCTCATGCCAGGAAACTTTAGGGGTAGGGTCTCCTTGTATTTAGGTCAAGGCTTTTCCTTTCCATGTCCCCCATATTTTGGTGGGCCTATGCAAACAATAATTGCCACTCTAACACCATTTTTACTGTGCTCCTTTGATTCTAATCCTTAAAAAAAGAAACACTTAAACTTTTGAGGTTAACTTAAATTAATATGCATGTGCTTGCAAATGTAAAAAAATACTATGCCTTCAATGTTCAGTTAATATATTTTATGGTGGGGCCGGGTAGGTGGCGCTGGAGGTAAGGTGTCTGCCTTGCAAGCGCTAGCCAAAGAAGGACCGCGGTTCGATCCCCCGGTGTCCCATATGGTCCCCCCAAGCCAGGGGCGATTTCTGAGCACATAGCCAGGAATAACCCCTGAGCGTCAAACAGGTGTGGCCCCAAAACCAAAAAAAATAAATAAATAAAAAAAAATATGTATATATATATTTTATGGCTTTAGATTGCTTTGTGTACTGCTAATAAATGTTATAATGTACTACAATCTGGGGACTTGAGGGACAAAGTAATTGTACATGGGTTCTGTTTTATTTTTCTTAATGTTCTTTGGCTGACCGTTCAAAATTAAGGTATCAGCAAGGGGATTTCTTCTGAGAATTCTGTTTATGGGTGATTGTCCTTCCACTATAACTTTACCTTGTCCTCTTTCTTTGCATCTTTGTTCTCATAATTAAAAATAAAAAATTTAAAAAAAGAATGTTGAGGCAAAAAAGGTCACCATACCCTTTAAATAAAATTATGCCCAGATGGTGCACATGGCTGATCCAGGATGGACCTCGGTTCAATCCTTTGCATCCCATATGGTCCCCCAAGCCAGGAACAATTTCTGAAGGCAGAACTAAAAGAACCCCTGAGCATCACTGGGTGTGGCCAAAAACAAACAAACAAAAAATGTATCTGTCATTTCCACCATTATTGCTTATATGTCTAGCCCATCCTTTTACCTGGACTTTATATGCATTATCCTTGAGTTTTCTTCCTATTAAATAAGATTCCTGATCAAAAATTTAAAAAAAGTGGGGGGGAGAGCGATGGTGCAGTGGTAGGACATTTACCCTGCATGCAACTGACCTAGGATTGACTGCGATTCGACCCCATGGCGTCCCATATGGTCCCCCAAGCCAGGAGCAATTTCTGAGCACAGAGCCAGGAGTAACCCCTGATCGTCACTAGGTGTGGCCCCAAAACAAAACAAAACAAAAAAGATTCCTGGCCATCCACAGGATAAGAGGAACTATTCACCCAATACCCATCAGAAAAAGAGGCTAATATCAAAAATATACAAGGTACTGACAGAACTTAATAAAAAAAATAATTTAACCCCACAAAAAATGGAGAAAAGAAATGAACAGACAATTCCTTAAAGAAGAAATACAAATGGCCAAAAGGCATATGAAAATATGCCCCATCACTAATCATTAGGGAAATGCAAATCAAAACCACAATGAGATACCATCTCAAGCCACAGAGACTGGAATACATCACAAAGAATAAGAACAATCAGTGCTGGCAAGAATGTGGGGTGGGAATGCCATCTATTCAGGCCTTTATGGAAAACAATATTGAGATTTCTCAAAAAACTGGAAATTGAGCTCCCATATATTCCAGCCATACCACTCCTAGGAATATACCCTAGAAACACAAAAACTAAATACAAAAATACCTTCTACATACCTATATTTATTGAAGCACTATTTATAATAGATAGAATATGGAAACAGCTCAGATGAGTAGCTAAAAAAAAGCTGTAGTACATATACACAATGGAATACTATGCAGCCATCAGGAAAAATTACGTCATGAAATTTTCCTATATATAGATGGACACAGAAACTATTATGCTGAGTGAAATAAGTCAGAAGGAGAGAGAAAGACACAAAATAATCTCACTCATCTATGGGATTTAAGAAAACTGAAAAGCATTATTGTAATAATACACAGAGACAATAGAGATGAGGCTGGAAGGACTGACCCATGGTATGAAGCTTACCACAAAAAGTAGTGAGTCCAGTTAGAGAAATAACCATGCTGACAACTATCATGACAATGGTAGTGAGTGAGAGATAGAATATCTGTTTCAAATACAGACGAGGTTGGAGGAGGAAGGAAATGGGAGGCATTGGTGGTGGGAATATTGCACTGGTAAATGGGGTGTCCTTTTTTGAATTTTTTTGTTTTTGAGCCACACCCAGTGATGCTCAGGGGTTACTCCTTGGTATGCGCTCAGAAATCACTCCTGGAACAGGGGACCATATGGAATGCCAGGATTCGAGCCACTGTTCATCCTGGATCAGCTGCTTACAAAGCAAAAGCCTTTCCACTGTACTATTGTTCTGGCCCGTGTGGGTGTCTTTTTTTATAACTAACTACAAACATGTTTGTAATCATGGTGCTTAAATAAAGATATTTATTAAAAGAGATCCCTAGGATAAATTATGTATATATTCTTATACAATTGAATAAATTGTTATTGTTCTCATATTTAGTACATTTTTATGACCCATTTAGGAAAAAGGTTAAAATAATAATGATCAAAAAATAGATTAATTATAAATGGGGTTTTGTGGAAAGGCAGAAACTGCAAGATTTCATTTCACATAGGAAATCCTTGGAACTTAAATAAGGTCTTACAAATATTAGAAATATTGGTATTGGGGGTGGGAAAAAAATAAATATTGGTATTGGGGTGGGAAAAAAATAAATATTGGTATTGGGGGCCGGTGAGGTGGCACTAGAGGTAAGGTGTCTGCCTTGCTAGCGCTAGCCAAGAAAGGACCGCAGTTTGATCCCCCAGCGTCCCATATGGTCCCCCCAAGCCAGGGGCAATTTCTGAGCACTTATCCAGGAGTAATCCCTGAACATCAAATGGGTGTGACAAAAAAAACCAAAAAAAAAAAATATATATATATATATATATATTGGTATTGGAGTGGAAACAATATTTACTCCAATCTCTCTGATTTCCTGACACATAATTTTTTGAGTTCTTATTTCACCTCCAACATGTAAAAAGCAGTTATCACTCCCATCCTTGTAAAGAAAACTAATGTTTCCAGTAGTTATCATAGAATTAAGATTGCAGGAAAAAAAATCTAAGTTAGAGAAACTGTTTCTGGATGGAGTTCACATGGAGCAGAAGTCAAGAAAGTTAGAAAGTAGTTAGAAGCATTTAAATTTAATTTTTACTAATTTTATAAGGTTGCCTTTTGATTAGTATGAGAATGAAAATGCTTTGGGGTCCCTTAAATTTCTGTAGGCTCTGCCTTTAGAAAACCCACTGATTTCAACATAAAAAACTTAGAACATTAGCTCCTCATTCTAGCATGTAAAGAAGTTTACTAATAATACAATATACCTATAATCGTGTCAGTAACAAATACCTACACTCCAGTATAAAAGATTGTGTGTGCTTTTCTCAGCAGAGGAAAAGACTTTGCTCCCACACCAAACTCTCAAGCTTTCCTTTCTCACCTAGAAAGGGAAGAGAGCAGGGAAGTTATGGATACAGTTAACAGCATTAAAATATTCAAAAAAAAGTCACTAAAAACATTTAAGCCCTGCAAAGGATAGGAGAAGGAGGTAATAAAGTTATACTATTAAAAAAGTTAAACAAGTAAATAAAATACATAGATACAAATCCACTAAAAACGGAAATTTTATCATAAAATTACAAATGTTCAAGGATGATACCGGGGGGCAAAGCAGTCTCATGAGCACTGAGTGAAAATAAAAAAATGATCAGACCTAAATATACAACCCAAAGTCAATGACAGTAGACTCAAGAGACCCAAACTACAACAAGCTATGCACAAAAGTGATCTGTTATATTAGCAGTCCAGGGAGGTAAGGGTCAAGGTATGGGATGTATGCTGGGAACAGTGACAGAGAAAGGTCAACTGGTCACACTGGTGGTGGGAATTCCCCTAATTCACTTGTCACTAAGTACCTTAAATATAACTGTGAAAGACTTGTAATTCACATTGGTCTCAATAAAATTTAAAAAAAATTACAAACGTTCAAGACCTTTCATTTGTTATGACCATGCAACTGTAAAGGTCTGGTTCCACTACCATTAAACAACCAATCAAGTAGAGAGACAATACAGATCAAGAAAGAGTTTTACTGGCAAGTAGGAAGAGGACAGACTCATGACTCAGATTTAATTGTTGGCACACATATAGTACCCCAAGCACTCCAGGAGAAATTCTTGAGAATAGAGTCAAAACTAAGCCCTAAGCACATAGGGTGTGGTCCAAAAAAGGCAAAATTTAATAAAATTTTAAAATAATAAAATTATCAACCAGGGAATTTAATATAATTAAAGCAAGTATATTAGGGGTCAGAGCAATAGTTTAGAAGTTAGGGCATTTTTCTCACAAGAAGCTGACCCAAATTCTATCCCTAGTATCTTATATGGTTCCTGAGTACTATCGGGGTGCAGAACCAAGAGTGCAGAACCCTGAGCAGTACTGAGTATGCAAAAAAAAAAAGCAATATATTAAAGGATCTACTGAGAGAAAAAGAAGACAAAACAGATAGACCATCCTTCTCTTTTTGGTACTCATAATTACACAGTCTATTACCAATTTCTTTTCTTTTTTTTTTTTTTCATTCTCTTTCCTACACCGTTTTTCTATCAATTCTACCTCAGAAAAATTTTATTATCACCCACTCTCTTTCACTTAATTAACATTTAATTGATTCAAGCCCTTACCTAAACTATGATAATAGCCAAGTTATTAAAATAACCTTCCAAATGCCATAGCCAAAAAGATATGGAGCCATAGTAGTTGGTGGAAGCATTGCTGGAATCTAAGCCAGTCAAGTAATTTGAAGATGCAAAATAGCCTTCTCTGGACCTTGCAAAACCATTTAGATGCAGAATTCCAAGGTACAAGAATGGTTTCCTGAAAGAAAGCAGAGATAACTGAACCTCGGGGAAGAGGGCTCCTGCAACAGTACCAGCAGTCTTTCTCTACCATAGTTTATCTTTAATGAACTTTTAAATGTTGTCTTTCAGAAAGAAATCCAAATTTGTATTTAAGTTGCTTAAAGATCTCTTTCATTACTTACAGAAAAAAAATCAAAATCATACTGTTATGGTGCAGGTAGAAGGGAAATGTGTGGTGTTGGCTGAGTAATTTAGTCATGTTAAATCATCACCAACTAAAGGATAATGGAAATGACTATGGGCAGAGAGAGCAAACAAATTAAAATTGGTTCAGAGAAGGAAACATCCTTTTTGACATTCTCTTTTACCCTCACTTATGTCTGAAAGGTCAGCAGGAAAACAGCAGTTCTTGTTCACATAACCAGAGAATATGAAAAGATAAAGGGACAAAGAGCAGTGGTGCTATAGAGTTACAGAGCACAGACAATAGAGCATCTTACCTCAGATGAGGAGGACAGTGAAGGACAGAAGTCATCTCAGAGCAGTGTGGGACAGGACAAGTGACATCATCCACTGAAAAGCAGAGAGCAACATGGAATAGGATGAGTGATGTCATATACAGGTAAAAGAGAAAGTTCTGTGTATCAGGGAAAGACTTAAAACTTCCTACTTAAGAGGCTAACACAATAAATAATATAGTGGATAAGTCACTTGCCCTGCACAAGGCTGACCTGAGTCCAATCCCTGACATTACATAATTACATATGGTCCATTGAGCCCAAGTGGGATGATCCTTGGGGTCACCATGAGCACCATGAGCTGTGGTCCTAAAACCAAAAAAAAAAAAAATACTTATGCAATACGACAAAGAAACTTTAATACCATAAGCATCCAGAGTCTTGCATACTAATTTTACATATTAAATTCAAGGACCAGCTCAGTTAGTTGCTGACCAGTTTTGCAGTCACAATACCACCAAAAATAAGGTGGACAAACCTCGCTTCAATGACTTCTCTAACATCATTCCATGCACAATGATTTCCTCTTTTTGTGTGTGCTTATAAAACTATAAAATAATTTTATGCTTCTATATATTTTCCCTTTCACCAAATAGCAATGTCTTAAATTAAGAAAGAATTTGTATTTGCAAAACATTTGCAGAATGTTCTGATAAAACTGTAAAGCTTGAAGCAAGATATAAATAATTATATGCAATGCCTAAGACTTATAAAAATTTATCTTAATTGTCCAGGAAAGGGAACTTAAGTTGGGAGAGGAGCTGGGGACAGAGGGCAGGAGGGTGTCAGGGTCCTTGGAAGTCATAGGGGAGCTGCCATTAAGAGAAAAAAAAAAGCTATAAGGCTCTTTGTGTATCAAAAATTAGAAGGGTGAGAAGCCTCATTACAAAGATAAAAAATGACAGAGGGAAATAGAAGACTAGCTCACATAAAGCTAACTCCAGAGTTAGTTCATGTACAGAGCTGCCAGAGCTGAAATGATTTTACTTGGGTCAGAAGAAGTGATTTTCATGAGTTGTGTCCCTAGGAACTCATACAGATAACCTTAGTTAGATGATAGAGAGACAATGAATAGTCCACCTCTATAGACTACCCTACAAAAAGTTTGACTTACAAAGCAGAGTGCAACTTTGTCAAAATGACCAGTTGTCTACAGTGACATCATGTGGTTGCAAAAAGTAATGACAGTTTCTGAGCTGTTTTTTTTTTAAGTGTTCCAATTATTATTTTCTCTTGATAATTTTATTTTATAATTTTTATTGTGATCAAAGTGAACTAGGTGCAGAATATTACTGGTAGCCAGGGTCTCCATATGCAGTATGTTCTATGCCTTAATTTTATTTGGTATAAAGTAACTCTTCAGCTTCTTTGTCCACGGTGGTTCTTGGAGGTATAGGGTGAACATCCTAATTTAGAAATTCGGTGCTCAACCTTACCCATTTCCTTTTGATTATGTCTTCTAGTAGGACCCAAGTATTTGACCATTTAGAGCACTTAAACAGACAATGATGCACCACAGACTTATATTACAGGTCCCACCAATTGAGTATGTTTTTTGCAAAATACTATTATCCCTTTACCTTTTTTTCTCTCTTTTCTTTTTTTCTCCTTTCTTTTTCCATTTTTTCTTTCTTTATTCCCCTTTCCTTTTTATTTTTCATTCTTCTTTTCTTCTCTTCTTTCTTCTCAAATCAACCTATGTTACTACTATATCATAAAGCCCATGCTGTCAGTTTCTTTAATATGGCAACATTCCCTTTTGCATAGGCAAGATAAAAAAAATGGGGAAAACTTAAGAATAGAAACATGCTCTTATCTACTAGGAATAAGAACCCGTCCATTTTATAATACTGGGGTACCTCCCACCCTGAACATATGTTGTGGGGACTCGACTTAGACTCCATGTGATCGAACAGCGACCGTCCAACCCCGAACCCCAGACCCTAACTGTAAAACTAACACAAATCCCTGCAACTGCACCAGGAATCAAACAAACCCCACCCCATCCCACCCCCGGGAATCCCTAATACCGATATGGCACCAGCCTGCGCCAGGTTGATACATCCTGACAATGAGGACACAGCAACTTGATCTAAGAGCAGACAGCTCTACCTCATTACCTAATGGTAAGATGAAATCAGAAGTCTTTCCGTCCTTGATATGGAGCAAAAACCAATATCACTAATTACAGAAGACTGACTTTACAACCGGGACTGAACAGAACTTCTGGAGCCACAGGAAAGACAATACCCTTAGGATCTGTGCAAAAACCACGATCACTAACTACAGAAGACTGACTACAACAACTGTGACGGAGCAGAACTCCTAGAACCATAAAAAAGACTGAATCCTAGACTTTGTCCTATAAGCGTGTAAATACCAAGATCTCCAGTTACAGAGGACTGATATTGTCAGCCACAACTGAGAAGAACGTTTCCTGGCATCAGAAAATGACCTTGGGTTTCATCAATGAGCCTGCCCGGAGCCTGTAGTCGTTCCCATGGCAATATACCATATTTAAAGAGTGGAGAAACCTGGTATCTTTTAGGCCAAGGGAATTTCCTTTCTAATTTCCTCAATATTTACTGTGCTTATGCAAAAAAAAAAAAAAAAAAGACACAAAGCCTTGCCTGCCATACCCCCTTACTTCCCCCCCTCCTTTTTTTCTCTGTCCCTCTGTAGCCATTTTAGCTGGTGTTTACTTTTGCTGTGGTATTACTTGTCAGTGCCTGATTGTTTTCTTTTTCTCTCTTTTTCCTTTTCTCCTTTTAATTGATATTGATAGCTCCTAAACCTAGCAGACCCCTCCCAGCATCTTTGTTTCCCTCGTTTTTCCAAAAGAATCACAGGGTTTGAATCACTTTGTTTTGCCTCATAAATGGAGGGGGAATAAAAATGGATGGTACCAGGAGTAAAGAGTCGTATAAATATTGAGTGGAAATAAAAAATTATCAGACCCAAACACCAAACCCAAAGTCATCAACAACAGAATCAAGATACCCTATTAAATCACGCAGTGGTCCTCAAACTATGGCCCGTGGGCCACATATTGTATTTGTATCTGTTTTGTTTCTTCATTGCAAAATAAGATATATGCAGTGTGCATAAGAATTCGTTCATAAGTTTTGTTTTTTCTATAGTCAGACCCTCCAATGGTCTGAAGGACAGTGAAATGGCCCCCTGTTTAAAAAGTTTGAGGGCTCCTGTAAGGAACCAGCTACACTAGCAATCCAGGGAGCAAAGCAGGGAGGTATGGTATACATGCGGGGACGGGGTGAAGGGAGGGCAAAACTGGTGGTGGGTATGGCCCTAATTCACTGTCACTTTGAACCTTAAATATATCTGTGGAAGATTTGTAATTCACATTGGTCACAATGAAAGGGAAAAAAGTATTAAAACTAGAAGAAAAAAAGTGTTCCAATTTTTTTCCCTTGATAATTATTTTTATAATTCTTATTGTGATCAAAGTGAATTACAAGTCTTTCACAGTAATATTTAAAGTATATAGTGACAATGAATTAGGATGAATTGTCCTCCCTCCACCCTTGTTCCCAGCATATATCCCATACCTTTCCTTTTGCCGCATGGACTGCTAGTTTAACAGGTCTCCTTTGTGTATTACTAGTGTAACAGGTCTCCTTTGCTTGCTGTAGATTGGATATAGATTCTGGTTTCATTGACTTTGGGTTTGGTGCTAAGTCTGATCATTTATTTTATTTCCATTCAGTGTTCATACAACTGGTTGCTCCTGCTACCATCCTTTTTCCCCCCTCAATTTATAAGAGAACTAGATAATTTAAGTTCTGTGGTTCTTTTGGAAAAAGAAAAGAAAAAATTAAAAAAGCTGGGAGGAATTCGTCTAGAATCTAGAGGCTATAAATATCAATTCAAAAGAAGGAAAAAAAAAACAAGCAATGACAAAAATCACAACAGCAGCAACAACAAAAACAAAAAAAAAAAATCACCAAAACTGCCCTTGTAACTAGCAGAGAACTTTGCTAAAAAGCAGGGAGCCCTGAGAAGTAAGTGTAATCATTTAAGGATTGAATAAAGAAAATAAGAGCATAGAAATTTAACCCTGAGAAACTGAGTCTGACTTATCTGAAGTTCCCATTATTGGTATGTTCTGGCCTGCCAGAGAGGGTCCCATTATCTGTACATTCCAACCCATTCACGATGGGCCCTGTTATCTAGGTATTCCTTCCTGTTCAATGTATCTATGTCATATCTGTATGCGTATGTGCAGAATCCGGCCCAAAAAGGTATTTAAGTTGTGCCTTGTGCTTCAATGAACGGAATTTTTCTCCCATCCATGTCTGTCTCTGTGTCTGTTATTTGTTCTGTATACATGCACTCCCTCCGAGAAAAGTAACCCACATATTTACTGGTGTCCCCTGTAGATCGGGGCCACTACACAAAACAATAACCACAGGGGAAAAAAGAAAAAAAAAGGAACAGAAATAAAGGGCTGATGTGGCAAGGCTTTGTGGGTTTTTTTGTTTAGTCTTGTTTTGTTTTATTTTGATTTTTGTTTTGTTTTTTTGTATAGGTACAATAAGTATTGGAGAAGTTAGAAAGGGAATTCTCCACCCTTGAAGCAAACTGTCATGAGAGCAACTATAGGTTCCAGACATGCTCATTATCTAACCCCAAGGTCTTTTTATGGTGCTTTTCCTGCTCTGTTGTGGATGCCAAAATCAGTCCTCTGTAGCTACAAATTTGGTATTTCAATGGGTCATAGGACAAAGTCTAGAATAGAGCCTTTCATTATGGTTCTAGAAGATCTGTTCCATCATGGTTGTTGTAATCAGTCTTCTGTAATTAGTGATCTTTTAATTATTAATTTTTAACTTTTTATCTTTTTTATTTATATATAGATTTGTTTATTTCACTTGTTTTGGTTCTGCTTGGTATAAAATTCTAGAAGCAAAAGGTCCTGATAAAAGCTCAGGTCAAAAACAGGTCACTGAGACTGTATAGCCTGTCATTCTTACCCCCAAATGCACCAACAGTGTAATATGGCATCATTCCCTTTTGCATAGACATACAAAAAAAAATCGAAATAAAACCCACACTTAGTTTCTCTTTAGGAAAGAAAAGAATTTCAATACATAAGATGCAGCAGACAATACTACATAGGGTAGCCAGCTTTTATAGGCCTTGCTACCACATTGCTTAGTACTCTAGATGTGAAAACTATGCATATCCAAAAATGCCCCAGTCATTATCTAACCCTGAATCCTTTTTTTATCAAGTCCCACCCCATCAGTGATAAAAGTGCCTAGAAATTGGGAAACCTTTCAACTCAGACGCACTGGCCCAATTTTTTTTTATATTTATTTTTACTATATTTACTTATTTTTCTTTCTCTTCTCACTTATCTTTTGTTCTCTCTTCCTCTCTTTTCTAAGCTATATTTAAGATAATTATTTATCTTAATTTAACCATTTCTTAAAAGTTCAGGCCCATCCTATGAGAGTCAGACCTCTAACAATTTAAGAATAGATCACTAATGTATGTCTTTATATAGGCAAGAGTATATAGATAGAGGACTCCTCTCTGAGTGCCAAACCCAAATTGTGAACAATCATGCCTAAAGTGTATATAGCCCCTCCTAGATATTATCCCTCCTCCCCTCTTCAGAAACTCTTCTATCCCTTCACTCCTCCCATCCCAATCCAATATACCTCCTTATTTAATGCTCTTTACCCTCAGTTCTTAACTAATTAGATATCGAGGCTGACCTCCTGACCCAATAAGCCACCACCTAAATCCCAAAGTGAAAGGACACCCTCTCAGCCCCACATCTCATTCCTCAGCAAGAAACTACAAACCAACACTCCTGCTGACTCATGCTTTGTAGCCCTCCTTCTCACACCCTCCCCCAAATGTGGACTGTGGCATGAGACCAGACTCTGCTCCAGAAGGACCCCCAGTGCAAGAACTCCACCATCCTTTTCTGCTGCAAATTATTTCTCAAACTCAACAAGACCATGGTGTGTGATGAAAATGTACCCTGAATTTTATCCCCCACAAGAATATCTCAAAAGACTTACTGGGAAAGCCTATATTTCCTTTATATGTTTAATGCCTCTGTAATACTACCTCTTAGTCTGTTTATTCCCAAATGTAAGGTAGTCTCTTACATCACTTTATCTCTTTAATTACTTTTTTAAATTAATTTTATTTATTTCTTCTATTTTATATATGTGTGTGTGTTTTCTCTTTAACTTCATCCATTTTGGTTCTGCTTGGTACAAAAACCTACAAGAAAATGTCTGGCCTGGGTTAAAATTTCAGGTCAAAACAGGTCACAGAGATTGTGTAGCCTGAAATTCTCACCACCAAATGCAACAGCAATATAATATGGCACCATTCCTTTTGCAAAAGCACACTAAAAAGGGGAAATTTTATGTATGGAAACAAGCTCTTATTACTAGGGTTAAGAACCCTTACATTTTATAATACAGAAACTCTTCCCACCTGAACATGTGTCATGTGAATCCAACTTAGGCTCCATGTAATCAGACAGCGACCATCTAATCCCAAGCCCTAGATCCCAGGCATCGAACTGACACAGCTTTCTGCAACACATCAGGAACAAACTCCCCCTGAAAAATTTTTAATATTGCTCTAGAAACATCTTGTGCCAGTTTTGATATGACATCATGACAACAAGGAAATGTCAATAACTTGATCTCAGAGCAGGCTGTCCTATCTCATCACCTACCGGTAAGATTAATTCAGAAGACACATAGTCCTTTGATCAGAGTAAAAACCAAGATTGCTAACTACAGAAAACTGACTTTGACAACCATGACTGGGCAGAACTTATCCTGAGACCAATAAGAAATACCCTAGCCTAAGCTTCAGTCTACGATCTGTACAATAACCAAGATCTTTAATTCCAAAGGTCTGAGTGTGACAACTGTGACTGAGCAGAACTTCTGGAAACATAATAACTCTATCCTAGGCTTCGTCCTAGGATAGGTGCAAAAACCAAGACCACCAATTACAGAAGACTGGTTAAAACTGCAGAGCACAGTTTAAAACTTGTTTGCTCTGTGATAGGAAGTCTGTGAAGAATATAAATCAGAGAATGGCATCACCAGAGCATCTCTGTAGGGGCAGAGAGTGTTTTTAAGAGTGTGAAGACAAGGCAAGATTAGGGAGATGACAGCTGGCTTGTAAAAATTTCATCGAAGAACAGATAAACCTTTTGACAAGTAAAATGTCATGAATACTGTTAAACGTCAAATACACACATCATGCTCTACTAAATTTACTTGTAAATATAAAATGTACATATAAATCATTACTGGGAAAAGAAATGATCTATTCCAATCAGAGGAATTAATATTGACTACCTTGAAAACATAATTATCACTGAGTCTTTTTTAATATAACACTTTATATAAAATAGTAAAATTTTTGCCTGATACCCATTTTTCTCCATTTCAAAACAAAAAAATCAGCTTTGAAAATTATAGTCAGCTGCTGGACCCCTAGGCCCGGCAGACATTTTGGGACCTCCCCCAGCCTGCATCAACCTGGGAACTTTGACCTGATTCAGCATTAATCTCTTCAAGGCGTGTCTCGCTGGGGCTGTGAGTTTTCTGTTGGAGTTGTGGATTGTGTCTGGTTTTCTTTGCTTGGCAGACACTTGGGGGCCTCCCCAGGCATCCCCTGACGGCTTGCCTCGGCTGAGGTGAGTGTTTGGGGGCCGGAGTTGCAGATCAGGCTGACTGCTGGACCCCTAGACCCGGGCATACATTTTGGGACCTCCCCCAGCCTGCATCAACCTGGGAACTTTGACCTGATTCAGCATTAATCTCTTCAAGGCGTGTCTCGCTGGGGCTGTGAGTTTTCTGTTGGAGTTGTTGATTGTGCTGGTTTCTTTGCTTGGCAGACACTTGGGGGCCTCCCCAGGGCATCCCTGACGGCTTGCCTCGGCTGAGGTGGAGTGTTTGGGGGCCGGAGTTGCAGATCAGGCTGACTGCTGGACCCCTAGGCCCGGCAGACATTTTGGGACCTCCCCCAGCCTGCATCAACCTGGGAACTTTGACCTGATTCAGCAGTTAATCTCTTCAAGGCGTGTCTCGCTGGGCTGTGAGTTTTCTGTTGGAGTTGTGGATTGTGCTGGTTTCTTTGCTTGGCAGACACTTGGGGCCTCCCCAGGCATCCCCTGACGGCTTGCCTCGGCTGAGGTGAGTGTTTGGGGGGCCGGAGTTGCAGATCAGGCTGACTGCTGGACCCCTAGGCCCTTCAGACATTTTGGGACCTCCCCCTGCCTGCATCAACCTGGGGAACTTTGACCTGATTCAGCATTAATCTCTTCAAGGGCGTGTCTCGCTGGGGCTGTGAGTTTTCTGTTGGAGTTGTGGATTGTGCTGGTTTCTTTGCTTGGGCAGACACTTGGGGGCCTCCCCAGGCATCCCCTGACGGCTTGCCTTCGGCTGAGGTGAGGTGTTTGGGGGGCCGGAGTTGCAGATCAGGCTGACTGCTGGACCCCTAGGCCCGGCAGACATTTTGGGACCTCCCCCAGCCTGCATCAACCTGGGAACTTTGACCTGATTCAGCATTAATCTCTTCAAGGCGTGTCTCGCTGGGGCTGTGAGTTTTCTGTTGGAGTTGTGGATTGTGCTGGTTTCTTTGCTTGGCAGACACTTGGGGGCCTCCCCAGGCATCCCCTGACGGCTTGCCTCGGCTGAGGTGAGTGTTTGGGGGCCGGAGTTGCAGATCAGGCTGACTGCTGGACCCTAGGCCCGGCAGACATTTTGGGACCTCCCCCAGCCTGCATCAACCTGGGAACTTTGACCTGATTCAGCATTAATCTCTTCAAGGCGTGTCTCGCTGGGGCTGTGAGTTTTCTGTTGGAGTTGTGGATTGTGCTGGTTTCTTTGCTTGGCAGACACTTGGGGGCCTCCCCAGGCATCCCCTGACGGCTTGCCTCGGCTGAGGTGAGTGTTTGGGGGCCGGAGCGCGGCCGCTCCGCTGCGCTTCGCTCCGCGCACTCCACCTCGCCAATGAGTACCACCACAACACGTAGAAAAACCCACAGCGTAAGCGAGACAATGGGGAGACTACGCAGACCAACTTCAACCATAGAGAATGAAGATGGAAACTCTGATGACCCAACAACGACCAACTACCTAAGCAGTCTTTCAGAAATGGAGTTTAGAGACGAAATATGGAGGTTGCTATCAGATATCAAAGAAAGTATAAATCAGAGCACTAATAAAAATCAAGAGAATATGAAGACAGAAATCAGAAAACTCCAAACTGAAATATCAGATCAGATAACAGGTCTGAAAAACTCAATAGACGAATTGAAGAACATAATGGATGAGTTTTCCAACAGGTTAACAGCAGCTGAGGATAGAATTAGTGCTTTAGAAGATGAGATGCATAACAACTTTACACAGCAGAAGAGATTAGAAAAAAACCTCAAATCAAATGATCAGACAATGGAAAATTTACTCAAAGAATATGAGAAGATGAAAATAGAAGTCTTTGATAAGCTCAACAGAAACAACTTTCAGAATCATTGGAGTTCCAGAGACCCAAGAAGAAAATCTTCAGGAAGAATCAATGGTTAAGAACATCATCACAGAGAAACTACCAGAGCTAAAGAAAACATGTGACCAAATCCTGCATGCCCGAAGAGTACCAGCTAAAAAAGACCCCAGTAGAAACACCCCAAGACACATCCTAGTCACCATGATGAAACCCACCGATAGAGATAGAATACTGCAAGCAGCAAGATCGAAAAGGGAAATTACATTCCACGGAGCATCCTTGAAATTTACAGCAGACCTGTCACCAGAAACACTCAAGGCCAGAAGGCAGTGGTGGGACGTAGTGGCAAAAACTCAATGAAATAAATGCTTCGCCAAGAATATTGCACCCAGCAAAACTAAGTTTCAGGTTTGACGGATGTATACACGGCTTCACAGATAAACAACAGCTCAAAATCTTTGCAGACTCAAAACCAGCCTTAAAAGAAAAACTGAAAGATCTACTCTAAAAACAAGACAGAACAAAAAACACACCAAACTTCTACACAAAGATGGCAATAAATCCCATGACAATTATTTCTCTCAATGTCAATGGACTAAATGCACCAGTTAAGAGGCACAGAGTGGCGAAATGGATCAAAAAACTGAAGCCAACCTTCTGCTGTCTACAAGAAACACACCTGAATAGTCAGAATAAACATAGACTCAAAATCAAAGGCTGGAGGAAAATCATTCAAGCAAACAACACCCTTAAAAAAGCGGGGGTGGCCATACTAATATCAGATGACACAAACTTTATACTCAGAAAAATTGTAAGGGACAAAGATGGATATTATGTACTAATCAAGGGATTTGTACAGCAAGAAGAAATCACTCTCCTAAACATATACGCACCGAATGAGGGTCCAGCAAAGTATTTAATACAATTGTTGACAAATCTGAAGAAGGATATCAATAATAACACAATAATTGTGGGAGACCTCAACACAGGCTTGTCAACACTTGATAGGTCAACCAAATGGAAACCCAACAAAAATATACTAGACCTGCAAAAAGAAATGGATGAAAGAGGCCTAGTAGATATATATAGGGCACTCTATCCTCAGAAACCTGGATACACATTCTTTTCCAATGTACATGGATCATTCTCCAGGATAGATCATGTGCTGGCACATAAAACATACCTCCATAAAATAAAAAAGATAGACATTTTGCAGGCTGCCTTTGCTGACCACAAGGCTCTGAAGTTAGATGTGAACTGCAAAGGGACACAGAAGAAAAAATTTAACACCTGGAAGTTAAACAGCCTCATACTCAATAACCAGTGGGTCCGAGATGAAATCAAGGAGGAAATCAAAAGGTTCCTGGAAACAAATGACAATAAAGACACAAACTATCAGAACTTATGGGACACAGCAAAAGCAGTACTGAGAGGAAAATTTATAGCTTTGCAAGCACACATCAGGAAGGAAGAAGGAGCTTACCTGAGTAGCTTAATGACACAGCTAATAGAACTAGAAAGTGCTCAACAAAAGGACCCAAAAATAGGGAGACAGAAGGAAATAACAAAGCTGAGAGCAGAAATCAACGAAGTGGAAACCCAAAAAACAATCCGAAAGATCAACGAAAGCAGAAGTTGGTTCTTTGAAAAAATAAACAAGATTGATAGACCATTGGCAAAACTCACAAAGCAAAAGAAAGAGAGAAACTTGATAACGCGTATTAGAAATGAGAAGGGGGAGATCACTACAGATACTGCAGAGATTCAAAGGGTATTCAGAGAATACTTTGAGAAACTCTATGCCACTAAATATGAGAACCTGGAAGAAATGGATAAATTTCTGAACTCATATAACCTTCCACGGTTGAATAAAGAAGAGGTAGCATATCTAAACACCCCATCACTATTGAGGAAATTAAAACTGTAATCAAAAATTTACCCAAAAACAAAAGCCCAGGCCCTGATGGATTCACGAATGAATTCTTTCAAACCTTTCAAGAGGAACTACTACCAATTCTGGCCAGGCTCTTTTATGAAATCGAAAAAACAGGAATACTTCCAAATAGCTTTTATGAAGCCAACATCACCTTAATACCAAAACCTGATAGAGATGCTGCCAAAAAAGAAAATTACAGACCAATATCCCTGATGAACACAGATGCAAAGATCCTCAACAAAATCCTGGCGAACAGGATCCAGTGCCTCATCAAGAAGATCATTCACTTTGATCAAGTAGGTTTCATCCCAGGAATGCAAGGATGGTTTAACATCCGTAAATCTATTAATATAATACACAACATAAACAACAACAAAAATAAAAATCACATGGTCATATCAATAGATGCAGAAAAAGCATTTGATAAGGTTCAACACCCATTCTTGATTAAAACTCTCAGCAAGATAGGAATAAAAGGAACCTTTCTCAATATAGTCAAAGCCATCTACCAGAAGCCAGTGGCAAATATTATCCTCAATGGAGAAAAACTAAAATCCTTTCCTCTAAATTCTGGTACAAGACAAGGCTGTCCTCTCTCACCACTCCTATTCAACATAGCACTGGAAGTACTTGCTATAGCGATTAGGCAAGAAAAAGATATCAAGGGAATTCAGATAGGAAAGGAAGAAGTCAAGCTCTCACTGTTTGCAGATGACATGATACTCTACTTAGAAAACCCTAAAGACTCTACCAAAAAGCTTCTAGAAATAATAGATTTGTATAGCAAAGTGGCAGGATACAAAATTAACACACAAAAATCAATGGCCTTTTTATACACGAATAATGATAGGGAAGAAATGGACATTAAGAGAACAATCCCATTCACATTAGTTCCACACAAACTCAAATATCTTGGAGTCAACCTGACTAAAGATGTGAAGGATCTATACAAAGAAAACTACAAAACACTGCTCCAAGAAATAAGAGAGGACACGCGGAAATGGAAACACATACCATGCTCATGGATTGGCAGGATCAACATCATTAAAATGGCAATACTTCCAAAAGCATTGTACAGATTTAACGCGATTCCTCTAAAGATACCCATGACATTTTTCAAAGAAGTGGATCAAATACTTCTGAAATTCATCTGGAACAACAAACAACCTCGAATAGCTAAAGCACTCCTTGGGAAAAGGAATATGGGAGGCATTACTTTCCCCAATTTTAAGTTGTATTACAAAGCAACAGTTATAAAAACAGCATGGTATTGGAATAAAAACAGACCCTCAGATCAGTGGAATAGGCTTGAGTACTCAGAGAAGGTTCCTCAGACATATAACCACCTTGTTTTTGATAAAGGAGCAAAAAATCCTAAATGGAGCAGGGAAAGCCTATTCAACAAGTGGTGTTGGCACAACTGGTTAACCACTTGCAAAAAAGCGAACTCAGACCCCAGCTAACACCATATACAAAGGTAAAATCCAAATGGATTAAAGACCTTGATATCAGAACTGAAACTATAAGGTATATAGAACAACATGTAGGTGAAACACTCCAGGACATTGAGACTAAAGGCATCTTTGGAGGAGACAGCACTTTCCAAGCAAGTGGAAGCAGAGATAAACAGATGGGACTATATTAAGCTGAAAAGCTTCTGCATCTCAAAGGAAATAGCGCCCAGAATACAAAGGCCACCCACTGAGTGGGAGAAATTATTCACCCAATACACATCAGATAAAGGGCTAATATCCAAAATTTACAAGGTACTGACAGAACTATACAAGAAAAAAACAACTAACCCCATCAAAAAATGGGGAGAAGAAATGAACAGACACTTTGAAAAAGAAGAAAGGCAAATGGCCAAAAGGCACATGAAAAGATGTTCAACATCACTAATCGTCAAGGGAGATGCAAATCAAAACTACTATGAGGTACCACCTCACGCCACTGAGATTGGCACACATCACAAGAAAGGAAAACAAGCAGTGCTGGCGGGGATGTGGAGAGAAAGGAACTCTTTTTCACTGCTGGTGGGAATGCCGTCTAGTACAACCTTTATGGAAAGCGATATGGAGATTCCTTCACAAACTGGAAATTGAGCTTCCATACGATCCAGCTATACCACTCCTAGGAATATACCCAAGAAACACAAAAATACAATACAAAAAACCCTTCCTTACTCCTATATTCATTGCAGCGCTATTTACAATAGCCAGACTCTGGAAACAACCAAGATGCCCTTCAACAGATGAGTGGCTGAAGAAACTGTGGTACATATACACAATGGAATACTATGCAGCCATCAGGAGAGATGAAGTCATGAAATTTTCCAATACATGGATGTACATGGAATCTATTATGCTGAGTGAAGTAAGTCAGGGGAGAGAGAAAGACGCAGAATGGTTTCACTCATCTATGGGCTTTAAGAAAAATGAAGGACATTTTTAACAATATCTCAGAGACAAGAGAGATGAGGGCTGGTAGGTGCAGCTCAGGACATGCAGCTCATCACATAGAGTGATGAGTGCAGTTGCAGAGATGACTACACTGAAAACTATCATAAAATGTGAATGAATGAGGGAAGTAGAAAGCCTGTCTCGAGTACAGGTGTAGGGGGGTGGGGAGGAGGGAGATCTGGGAAATTGGTGGTGGGAATGTTACACCGGTGAAGGGGGGGTGCTCTTTACATGACTGTAATCATACAACTATAATCATGTTTGTAATCACGGTGTTTAAATAAAGATAAAAAATAAAAAAAAAAAAAAAAAAAAAGAAAATTATAGTCAGCAAAAGAAAAGGCTGCTAAAAACTTAAGTATTTATGCCTGATGTAATGAAAGGTCATGTTTCCAAATAAAATTTTAGGGAAAGTACAGCATAATAAAAGAATTTCTAAATAGAATAATCAAAATGACTACTGGGATTAAAATGGAATGAAGCTTCCAAGCAAAACAAAAAACAAAAAACTCAGTGACTCAGGAGCTACTCCTAGCTATGAGCTCAGAAATTGCTCCTGGCTTAGGGGACCATGTAGGATGGATTGGGGGGGGGGGCATCAAACCACCACCTGTCCTAGGTTAGTGTATGCAAGGCAAATGCCCTACTGCTTGTGCCACCACTCCAGCCCCTTCCAAGCAAAAATTTTAATTTATTTTATTGAAAGCATGTATCACATAGGTGACATAGTTGATCATAATACATTTGTTTCCAGATAAGTGAGAGAAAAATTATTTTTAAAAAAGAAACTAAAGAAAAAGAAGAAATCCAGTGACAAGCAAATTTGTGAAAAACTATTGTATCACCAGCAAGGTCATTAAGTCATTGTCAGGAATTTTAGTACACTCTTATTACTACCTGACCTTCTGTTACTTCTTTTGTTTTAAACATTAAGTGAATTTAGCTACACATTGGTATCTAAATTGGTGCATCTCTATGGAGATAACAGTATTAATCAAAAATAAAGTTGTCACACAAATAAGGCCCGATGGGGTTCAGGAATTCCAAGCACTATTGCAGACAATTGGGCCTCCATAAAGCATATTTTTGGCTGCTAGGACTTCCAGAAGTATGAGAAGGTAGGGAGAGGATGCCCATACTCACTCCAAAACCAGTTTTGTCAGACTAGTATCTCTGAAGAGGGTAGTAGAGGCATGGTGAAGCAAAGTCATAAACAAAACCATGATTGTGGATGAGAGTGGCAAACATGGCTTTGGCAGGGCTGGGAATTGGCCCTTCCTCTCCTTCGAGATTGCCAGCTTTCAACTACTTGACTGTGATTTTTCACAGCCATAATTTTTCACAGCCTGGTTTACATCTCTTTCAAGAATAGAGTAAAGTTTATTTACTGACCAGATACAGATATGGTGAATGCATTTGTCCCAAGAAAATTTTTACTATAATCATAGTTGAAAACTGTTTTAATATAAATTTATAACAAAGGGCCCCAACAAATATGAAAAATGAACTCTGATGAAGTTACCCCACATTTTCTGAAAACAGTCCAACACTCCCTTAATCTACACAAGTGCTAGGCATGAAATATAGGATATTTCACAGCCAGATAAAAGCATAATCTTAAGAGCAGGATAATAGACTAGGAAAAGTCACTGAAAGTAATTAATCTCTGAGCTGGGAATACTTATACCTAAATTTTCTCTGTTAAATTTTGTGCAAGCATATTAACAATTTGCAACACTATTAGCAAAGAACATCAGTAAGACATATGAATGTTTAAGAAATAACTGTGGTGGGGCCGGGTAGGTGGCGCTGGAGGTAAGGTGTCTGCCTTGCAAGCACTAGCCAAGGAAGGACCGCGGTTCGATCCCCCGGCGTCCCATATGGTCCCCCCAAGCCAGGGGCGATTTCTGAGCACATAGCCAGGAGTAACCCCTGAGCGTCAAATGGGTGTGGACCAAAAAAAAAAAAAAAAGAAATAACTGTGGTGTTACATAAAAGAGAACTTCAGAAAAATGGCCCAGCTCCTCTACTAAACTTCAAAAGAAAATAATGATCACTAACTTTTCTCATGTAGTCTTGTCCTGGCTAAAAACTCTGGAGTCAGATTTCCCTTTCTGCCTAAAGCCACAACAGCCACCACCATACCTCACACCCTCCATCAGAAATGGCCCGGTTCCACAACCAAATTGGTTGTGCAAGGTAGCACATCAAAGTTTTATAGTAGTGTCAACCAAGTAGGATCACAGCATATCTGATGGGAAATTCACATAATAGACCACCAAGCTCATTGAGCTTAAACAGAAGGCTCAACAAGCAGAAATCAAACCCAATAAATTCTTAGCCAATGACTTTAGTAACACCATTGATACTACATTATTTCAAATAGATCCTTATTGAACTAAGTTTTGGGAATTGCATTTGCCATTGTGTTGTAACAAACAATATGAAATAAATTTGTTGGTGAAAGAGGACAGGCTATGGTGATGGGTTGAAAACTGGGGACACTAGATGTAGAAGAAAGATCACAGTGGTGGTGAAATTGTTGTTTTAACATTTAGTGCTTTAAACGACTGTTATGAACAACTTGGTAAATAGTGGTTTTACAATTAATATTTAAAATTGGAGGGGCCAGAGAGATAGCACAAGGGCAAGGCGTTTGCCTTGCATCAAGAAGGATGATGGTTCGAATCCCAGCATTCCACATAGGGACTCTGGAGCCCGCCAGGGGATATTTCTGTGCTGCCGGATGTGACCATCCCCCCCAAAAAAATTAGATAAAAAATAAAATGAATTCAATAATTTTTCATCAAAACATCTCTTTTAATTGCATTACAAAGTTACAAAGATATTTATGTTTGAGTTTTGAGCATATGTTGTTTCTATACCAATCCCTTCACCAGGTTTCATTAGCCTCCACCAATGCTCTTAGTTTCCCTTCTGGCCCTCAACCTGACATTGAGGCAAGCATTTTACCATCCTTCATTGTCCTAGTGTTCCCTTCCCTAGTATTCCCATACCCCTGCCCCAGTGGCAAATGACAAGTTTCCTACTGAAGACTTGTTCTCCTGTTCTTGGTCCTATTGCCACTGAGCACTTCATATTCCCCTATGACGTTTCTTTATATCCCACAATGAGAGATATCATTTTGAGTCTGATCCTCTCCTTCTGACTGATTTCACTCAATATGATACTCTGCATATCCATCTATATGCCAGCAAATTGCATGACTTATTTTATTGCCAAGTAATGTATACATACCATAGCTTCTTTATCCAGTCATCTATTTTTGGGCATCTGGGTTGCTCCCCTATTTTGAGATATTGTACATAGTGCTGTAATGAACACAGAAGTGCAGATATATTTTCTGCATTATGATTTTGAGCTCTTGCAGTATATTCCCAGGAGTGGAATTGTTGAGTCATATGTTAGTTCATTTCCTAGGTTTTTGAGGAATGTTCACATTGTCTTCAAAAAAAAAAGGTTGAACCAGTTTACATTCCACCAGCAGTGAATGAGGCTATCTTCCCCCACCACATACCAACACTGGTTGTTGTTGCTTTTTTTTTTAGATGAGTGCCAGTCTCACTGGCCTAAATCTTTAATGTCATAGAAAATTTTGCCTATATTTTCCTCTGTGTACCTTATATATTTAGGCCACATATCCAGATCTTTAATCTATTTTTATTTGACTACTGTACATGGTATTAAAAAAGAAGTCTAATCTCTTTTTTATTCATATAGCCCATCAATTTTCTGAACACCATTCATTGAAGAGACTCTTATTGCTCCATTTTATACTTCTTGTGCCTAAATCAAATATTACTTAGTCATAGCTGAGGATCTGTTTCTAGGTTTTCTATTTTATTCCATTGATTTGAGAGCCTGTCCTTATTCCAGTACTTTGCTGGAACTACCTCTTTCTAAAACAGCCAAAAGCATGTCTTAAGGAAGATGCAAGTTCTTATAAAGCAATCAAAGTATGGGTATTTAAACATTTAAACAAAAAGTCAGAAAGCATATGTATTAAGGGCCTTGACTTATAGCCTTGTGATTCTAGTTGGAATCCTTGACAGGATATATAGTCTCCCAACACTGCCAGGAATCACTTCTGAGCATGTAGTCAAGAAAAGTCTTTAAGCACTTCTGGGTGAGACTCAAACATCCCCACACACAAAACTTACAAACAAAATGGAAACTAAATAAGGTAAAGGTGATTATTTTAATTATGTGTAAATCTAACAAATTATAAGCCCAAAGTATAAGTACAAAGACTTTTGTAATACAAATGATAATACAATAGCAAAAGCAAGTTAAATCATAAATTTAAAAGAAAAAATATTATTGCCCTGATAAAGGTTAACTGTATTTTCCATTGAATATGGAAAGAAATTTTTCTATTTTCCAAATTTCTGGTTTACTACCCCAAACTGAGTCCAAGAAAGCATTATATGACATAAAGGTATGATTTCACTATTCCATTAAAAAAAAAACCTTTCTTTCTATACTTTTAGATTTTAGCCTATAAATGCAAATCTTAGAACCAACCAACGTGAGGCCAGGGTGATAGCACAGCGGTAGAGCATTTGCCTTGTACACAGACGGTCCGAATGGACTCAGGTTTGATCCCTGACAACCCGTATGATCCTCCAAGATTTGATCCCTATCATCCCATATGATTCCCCAATCCAGGAGTGATTTCTGAGTGTATAGCCAGCCAGGAGTAAACCCTGAGCGTCACCAGGTGTGGCCCAAACCAAATGCCTATATGTGTGTGTGTGTGTGTGTGTGTGAGAGAGAGAGAGAGAGAGAGAGAGAGAGAGAGAGAAATATATCTCAATAAATATATTGAGAAATGGTACAGCAAGCAGAGCACTAGCCTTAAGTGCGACTGACCTGGGTTCTATCCCTGAAACCAGAGTCAGGAGTAAGTCCTGAGCACCACATTGTGTGGTCAAATAATAATAATTGTATTTTAGTTTTTCATGTATTTATTCATTCAACAAACCTTTATAACAGACTTATTCCCCTAACAATGTTTCTAAAATACTATATAGTCCCATCCTTTGTGGGGTTCTGTTGCAGTTTATTTATTTTATTTCTTTGTTTATTTGTTTACTGTTTCTGGTCTCTAACCAGTGTCCTAACCAGTCCCATTTTGAAAACTTCCAATAAAAATTTCTCTCTTCTACCTGAATGCTCAAGACTTATACTTCATGGTGTAGACTACTCGTACAGTGCTTATTAGCATATTGCTTAGTTTTCTTTTTTTTTTCCTCTGAGATTTTATTTTTATTTTATATATTTTCTTGTAATATTTTCCAGCCCCCTTCTCATATTCAAGGAATGTATATTGAAAAATATAGTCCTGTAGAGAACATACAGTTGCATACTACTACATATTAAGAAACAGTCATTTTTTACATTATAGTAGTAGAGAGTACAGTTTTACTTGAGATTTACAGGAGAAGAGGGAATACATCTGAAACATAAATATCTAAGGGTCTTGAATTTAAACATTTTTTTTAATTTTTTTATTTTAAATTATGAGAACAAAAGATGCAAAGAAAGAGGACAAGGTAAAGTTACAGTGGAAGGACAATCAGCCATAACATAATTCTCAGAAGTCCCCTTGCTGATATCTTAACTTTGAACTTTCAGCCAAAGAATGTTAAGATAAATAAAACAGAATCCATGTACAATTACTTTGTCCCTCAAGTCCCCAGATTGTAGCACATTATAATATTTCTTAACAGCACACAAGGCAATCTAACGCCATAAAACTTACGTAACTCCTTAAACATTAGAGGCATAGTATTTTTTACATTTCCATGTACATGCATATTAGCTTAAGTTAACCTCAAATTTTTTAACATAATTTTTATTTTGATCATAGTGGCTTACATATTGTTGACAATAATATTTAGGTACATATTTACATAAAATCAGGGGGGATTCCCATCACCGGTTTGTCTTCCCTACTCCTCCGTTTTTGTCCTACCTTCCATATCCTCTTCCCTCACCCCCAGGGCTGCTAGAATATGTGGTCCCCTCTGTACCTATCTTATTACTTCGTAGTCTTACACCTGTTTGGTCCTGATGCCTCCTTTATTTCCCCCTCTAATTGGGGGGCAGGACTAGCTAGTTCAAGTAATGTGGTTTTGTTTGAAGAGGAGAAAAATAATAAACTGGGGTAAAAGTCTAATACGCTGGGAATAAGCAGAATTCTTTTAGAGGCTCTCGCCATCGGTTTGAGAGACAAAGGAGAAAAAGAAGGTGAAACAGACCACCCCTACGAAATGAAGTGTCAAATATCTATTAAGAGTTCCAACAATAACGCTAAGCACCCCAAAAACAGAACAAAACAAACAAACAAAAAATGTCGTGGTCTTGAGAAAGGCATCATGGCAGAGCCCATGAAGAGGGAAAAGAAGGGGCCTGAGAGATCACATGGAGGCAAGGCGTCTGCCTTTCATGTAGGAGGTCATCGGCTCGAATCTCTGCGCCCCACATGGTTCCTCGTGCCCGCCAGGGGCAATCTCTGAGCCCAGAGCCAGGCATAATCCCTGAGCACTACCGGGTGCCACCCAGAAATCTGAAAAGAAGAAAAAAAAGAGAAAAAAAAAGGAGAAAAAAAGATAAGTGGGGGGCAATAACTTCAATAACCACACTAAAACAAAGAAATTGACCAAAAATAGATAGGTAAATAAAAATAAATAATAATAGTAGTACATGAAGATAAAACGTAATATATGAAAAATAAACAATGTGGTTTTTTTCCCTCCTGCCCAGGCACAGTAAATATTGGGGTCATTCAAAAAGGGATTCACATGGCCTAAGAGATATGGGATTTCTCCGCCCTTGGAGTGTATTGTCATGGGATCAACTATAGACTCTGTTCATGATCCTTTATTCTCCTGGTGGTGCATTTGTGGAGTTTGGGAGGCTTCTGCTCCATCCTGGGTATTATAGTGAGACCTCTGTATCTAGAGATCTCGGTATCTGCACAGTTACAGGGGTGGGACTTATGATGAAGTCAGTCTTTGTGGTTGTAGAAGTTCTGTTCCCTTCGTGTCACTCCAGTCCATCTTCTGTGGTTGGTTGTCTTGGTCTTGGCACTAACCCTGGGATGGCACCTAGGATAGTGCCTTTCCTTGCTTAGTTTTCTAGTCTTAAAAATTATAATTGTTCTTTGAATGCTGTATATACAATCTAACCCAGAAAGCCTTTCTTCAGTAAAGTCTACACTCACCAATAATGATTTGCTTAGAAAATGGAAAACATTTACACATGACTTGCTGATTTTATATTTTTTAAACATTCTGTCCATTCTAACTGGGTCAGCTTTTCAACTGTAAACCATGGATCAATACTCAGTGTGTCTATATGTGTGGATGAGTGTATGTGTCCACGACCTGAATGCCTGTCTAGTGTCTGTCTGTAATATGCATAATGTCTATGTTGTATAGTGGCATTTCTCCTACAACATATGACCCATCCTTTGCCCCCCCACCGCTTACCTTTTCTAGCCCTTCACTCTCTCACATCCTATCTGTTATTTCTTCCCATTTAACCCTTTTTACCATCAGTTCTTAAATCCTTAGGAACCAGAATATTCCCCCAACCCCAACCAGCTCCCAAAGTGAAAAGACACAACACAAGAAAAAGCTGACACAGACACTGCTGCTGATTTGCTTTCAGTGTCCCCTTTTCTTCCCAGCTCCCTTTGGTGTGAACTGTTGTTCACTACCAGATTCGGTTTTTGAAGGAAAAAAAAGCCCTGCTAGACGACATTTCCTGATATGTGACTGCTGGGAACCATTTTTTAGACTACACAAGCCTATGTTGCAGGCTGAAGCTGTGCTTTGGATTTTATTCTCTCCCTGACCCCATCAGACTATTTCAAAAGACATAAAGGGTACATGTATATCTTCTAATATTTATTTAGATGTATTTCCTTAATAGATATAATTCTTATTTTCTATTTCCTTTAACTATAGCAGCAGTTTTCCCCCATTTCAATTTTCTGATCTATTTAGTAAAAAATTCTAGTAGAAAAGTTTCTCTTGGGTTCTAAGTTTATGTTAGAACCAAATTATCAAGATTGTTTAGCTTGTTATTTTTACACCCACATGCATATATTGCAGTGGGGCCTTACATCCTGAACATTTGTTATAGTGACTTGGCTTAAGCTTCAGAAGATCAGACATTGACCATTTACCCCTGAACCTTGGATCCCATTTATAGAACCAGAACAGTTTTTTGCACCAACACCAGGAATCAGCATTGACTTGCTCCAGAGTGGGTTCATATGACACCCTGATGATTTAGTAGCAGGAACAACTTGATTTCAGGGCAGGGTTCCCTGCATTGCCATCTAACAGTGAGATAAAATCAGAAGATGATCCATATCACCCTTCCACATAGGTTCTGTACAAAAATCAGGTTCTCTAACTACATAAATATGACCACAACAACATGATTGTGAAGAACTTTTACTGGGACACCAAAGACAGACTTTGGAGTTAGACAATTTATTATGCCCAGAGCCTGTAGTTGGTCTTTATAGCAGGTTGCTTCATGGGTAAAGTCTCCCTGTTTTGAGGCCAAAGGTTTGACCTTTCTGTTTTCCACACCTTTTGTTGAACCTTTGGAAAAGAAAAACCATAGACACATACACTTTTTCTTTATTTTCTTTATTTTTTATTTCATATCTTTTAAATAGAGACTCCGCCTTTTACATAGAACCTTGGGACAAAGACTTTTTTTTCTTTACCACATATTTTTCTATAAAACTAAGAAGAAATAAAGGAAGTCTGGGACCAGGGGCCAAGTAATCTTGGATGCATTGGTGGAGGGAAAAATAAGGACAGAACTAAATATCCAATCCAAAGTCAAAGACATTAGAGTCAAGGGACCTAAACTTTAACAATCTAAACTTAAATGGGACTGTTATACTGGCAAGCCAGAGGGCAAAGGGTGGTGGTATAGAATACACTCTGGGTTTATTAGTGGAGGGAGGTTGACACTGGTGGTGAGAATGCCCTTGACTCACTATATATCTGAAATTCAATCTCTAGATCACAATTGTTTCAATAAAATAAAATTTAAAATAAATTTGTTTCTTCTATGCTTCAAAGTGTCTGTTTATCTATTTAAGCAATTTAGCCCACTACAAATAGCATCATAAGCTCTCTCTCGATCCTCTCTTGAGCTGGAGGCTGGCTCTAGCCGGCATGGGGTTGTGGGGAGACCCCATGTGGAAGGCCTTCTCCCTAACTTGGGTGCGCTGGGAGCCTTAATAGGATCCCAGCCTTCCCCTCTTCTGCCCCCGGCCTCCAGGCCTTCTGGGGTGGCAGCCCAGGCGGCCAGACAAGGTGGGTGTCGGGGGTCCCTCCTGAATGGGGTCCCAAGCTTTCCCCGCCCTTCCCTCAGCTCTAGGGAGGGAAGGGCACAGGGTGTAGGGAGGGCAGATCCTGGCTTCCAGCTCTCTCGATCCTCTCTTGAGCTGGAGGCTGGCTCTAGCCGGCATGGGGTTGGGGGAGACCCCATGTGGAAGGCCTTCTCCCTAACTTGGGTGCGCTGGGAGCCTTGATAGGCTCCCAGCCTTCCCGTCTTCTGCCCCCGGCCTCCAGGCCTTCTGGGGTGGCAGCACAGGCGACCAGACAAGGTTGGTCCTAACTTGGGATGTGCTGTGATTTGCTCCGTTTCGCTAAGTTTGTCACTGACAAAATCTGACCACTCTGCATATGGAAAACCACTGCGCACTGCATATATTAAAAATATTCCTTATCTTTATGTTATGTTTTGCGTATCCAGAATGTCCATTTTGTATTCTGCCCTTTCCCACACCCCTTCAAAGCTCATTTTTACTCCTTAACTCTCTCACCCCCCAAACATCACTAACCCACATTACTCTTTTTAACTTCAGTATTGCACAATCTTAATCACAGACCAAAGCAATGCATTGTGTGTAACAACCCCAAACTGTTTCAAAAGACATAAAATGGACACGTATGTCTTTAGAATATTTTGTGTTTTTCCCTGACAACTATAAGTCTTACTAAATACTCTCTTATACAGTGATGATTCTACCACTTTTTATCTTCTCTTTATGAGCTGTTCAACAAGGAATTTTGGTGAAAGAGTCCCCCAGTTTAATGCTTATGATTGAACCATGTCATGGGGATTATTGGACTTGTTCTTATAGCCCCCATATGCACCAATAATGCCACGTGGCATTGCTCCTTTTTGCATAGGCACATTAAAATGAGAAAATACTATACATACAAATAAGATCCTATCTAATAGAGATTGGAATACACAAATCTTATAGTGCAAAGGGACCTTACACCCTGAACATTGACATAACAACCTGGCACAGGCCTCAGAAGAATGGGCCTTCTTCATTCACCCCTGATCTAGAGAAGACATACACGAAACATCCAGGTTTGTCTATAACATCACTTGGAAGCAATCCTCTACCACGGAAGACCCTACCACTGCTCAGACATCGACCTGCTCAAAAGAGACTTCCCTTAACACTGAGAAGACTTAACAACAACGGCCAGCTTACAGGACAGGGCTTCCTGCATTGCCCTTTAATGGTGAGGTGAAAGGAGAGGATGCTCCACATCCTGAACTCTATGTAGGATATGCAGATTCCAGGATCTTTAATACAGAAACATGATACCAACAACAGAGACTGTATGAAAAGTGTGTTGGCACTACGAACAATGTCTTGGATTGGACGATCTAACTTGCCTGGAGCCTAGAGTTGGTCTGATGCCAAGAAACTTCAGAGTTAGGGTCTCTTTGTATTTAGGCCAAGGTTATTCCTTTCCATGCCCCTCAAATTTTGGTGGGCCTATGCAAACAACAATTGCCACTCTAACACCGTTTTTACTGTGCTCCTTTGACTCTAATCCTTAAAAAAAACCCACTTAAAATTTGAGGTTAACTTAAGCTAATATGCATGTACAGGGAAATGTAAAAAATACTATACCTCTAATGTTTAAGGAGTTACGTAAGCTTTATGGCTTTAGATTGCCTTGTGTGCTGTTAAGAAATATTATAATGTGTTACAATCTGGGGACTTGAGGGACAAAGTAATTGTACATGGATTCTATTTTGTCTGTCTTAATGTTCTTTGGCTGAAAGTTCAAAGTTATGATATTAGCAAGGGGACTTCTGAGAATTATGTTATGGGTGATTGTCCTTCCACTGTAACTTTACCTTGTCCTCTTTCTTTGCATCTTTGTTCTCATAATTAAAAATAAAATAAAAAGTTTAAAAAAAAGAAGTTTCCTGCAAAATATGAGAAAAAATTGGAAATTTCTCTGCTCATAAAATAATTTTGGATAAATAAAAAAACATAACTCTACACAGCGATATGTAATAAATATTTTAAACCAGTATAATAAGATAATATATAATAAAATATATAATAAAAAACAAGTGTTAGTAAACCATAGGAAAATTGAACCTCTTGTTTAATGACATCATAAATGCCATTTTGGAAAACTATCTGGCATTCTTCAAAAAGTTAAACTAGAACAAGTACTTTGTCACTCAATTCTACTCACTGATATATACTCAAGAGAAATTGAAAAACATATTTACATAAAAACTTTTTCACACGAGTTGAAAGCAAAATAATTCATATTGGTCAAAAAATAAAAACAAAATTAGTCAACAGAATGGCATACACATAAATGGGATATTACTTGGTAGCAACAAGGAACAAAAACTCATACATGATCCATACATTTAATGAAAATATTATCCCATGCAAAATAAACTAGTCATAACTTTCCTTAATTGTATGGTTTTACTCCAGGAATATTCAGAACTTATTGCCAAGAACTGAATATGCTTAAAAGCAAATGAGAGTAACTATAAATGAGAAGTACAGGTTTTGTTTATGAGTTATTGAAATGGTCTAAAATCAGGCAAAAATGATGGTGCACAATTGTGAAAATATTAGCAATCATTATTTGTAGAGTATAATGATTTATTTAAAAGTATGCAATGTTTATCTCATCAAAGCAGCTATAAAATAAATTGTAAAGACAGAAAGATGACACAGGTGTTAAGTAAGGTGCTTGCCTTGTAAATCCGTAACCCTAGTCTGATAGCCAGCATTGCATATGGTCCCCAGACTCTCCAAACTCATCCCCCCCCCAATTTTAAGACTATGATTTTGCAATAAGACTAAGAAGGCAATAATATTTTATATAAAATAGTCAGTTTATAAGAAATAATGAGAATCTGCAATATACAAACCATTATCAATAAAATCATGGAGAAAATCCACATAATGCATAACAGTGCTATTCATTATAGTAGTTTTGGTCATTCTTTATAATTGTATGAGTATTTTTTGTGGATTCTGGGTCACACCCGGCAGTACTCAGGGGTTATTCCTGGCTCCATGCTCAGAAATTGCTCCTGGCAGGCACGGGGGACCATATGGGATGCCTTCGAACAATGACCTTCTGCATGAAAGGCAAACGCCTTACCTCCATGCTATCTCTCTGGCCCCTGTATGAGTATTTTGATGTTTACATTGCAAGCCTACTAACAAAGAACAGATTGATATTTCTCTTCAATACAGGAATTTACTGAATTATTTTGTTTAGTGCAGGAGAAAACTCAAACTGCATAAAAATTAAATCACAATCTGTCAGCCCTTGGTTATATGTTGCAAAGAAGTTTTATAAACAAAGATGTTATCAAATTCTATGGAAACCCTGAGAGAATAACACAAATGAGTTTCCAGAGGATGTTTCAGAAAGAATTAAATATACCCTTTAAAATTTAATAAATTGTTTATTTACAATTATAGATTCTTTGATGAAAAAAGCTTAAAAATAAAATAATTTCTAAAATTTCTAAAATTTTTAATTTTGTCTACATGATCAGAAAAACTAGTTAAGAAATTATGCCTTACAATATGAGAGTCTAAGATGTATTTATTTTCATTCTAATAATAAAATAAAAAGATATCTTCTCTGTAAACATCTTGACAACATCCAAACCTCCACCACCAATAAAAGCTAAAATTTCTCCTCAGTGACAACACATCATTTAATTTACCAGAGTAATTTGATTTAACACAAAGTGACTCAAATTTATGCAAGGAAATTTGTCAGGTGAAAGTTTTTTCCTTAACATCTGCTAGCAATCAAAAATGATTTTTAAATGCCTATCAAATAGTGAGCATGTTTAGAGAATTACTATGACTGGTTTTGTACACATGAGAAAATTTGATCTGTAGAGTGATTTCCAAAGTACTGAAAACATACAAATGTGGTGATGAGAAAGAAAGTGTAAGCTTTTTATTTTAATATATAATGTGTGCATACCAAAGCAATGTAAAATATTTTAATAAATTTTATATTACATATAAATTTATAACATATTAATAGCATATATGACAAATTCTTGATAAGTTTTGAGTAAGAAAGAACTTATAATATAAAAAGTGTGCAGTGTTTGTACTTACGTCTCTCCTGAAAGGTTCTCTATTTCCCTCACACTTCGTCTCTCACACCCTTGTTAGGCAGAAAGCAAATATGGAACTTCCTCATCTTATCACATCTGCTAATTGGATATCTGCAATTCAAAATAAATGGGAAAGACTCCTTATAACTTCATACTTGCAGTACTACCAAAGCAGTGATTTCTTCCAAAGAGAGCAACTTGAGAATATTAATATGGATTTAGTTGAGTCCCTTTCTCTCTATTTAGAAGTTGCTCCTATACCTTGTTTAACTGCCGTGTAGACCTGTAGTATTTGGTTATTTAGCTTTCTTAATTAGCTACCCTTAAAATTACTCAAAACTTCTCTCTGGCTCATAAGAAACACATAAAAGAATTGACTAAAGTCTAAATTAAAGCTAAATTCTGGTACAAGACAAAGCTGTCCGCTCTCACCACTCCTCTTCAACATAGTACTGGAAGTGCTTGCTATAGCGATCAGGCAAGAAAAAGATATCAAGGGAATCTAGATAGGAAAGGAAGAACTCAACTCTCATTGTTTGCAGATGACATGATACTCTACTTAGAAAACCCTAAAGACTTTACCAAAAAGCTACTAGAAACAATAGACTCATATAGCAAGGGGGCAGGCTACAAAATTAACACACAGAAATCAATGGCCTTTTATACATCAATAATGATAGGGAAGAGATGGAAGTCAGGAAAGCAATCCCATTCACATTAGTGCCACAAAAATTTTAATACCTTGGAGTCAACTTAACCAAAGACCTGAAGGACCTATACAAAGAAAACTATAAAGCCCTGCTTCAAGAAATAAGAGAGGAAACATGGAAATGGAAACACATACCCTGCTCATGAATTGGCGGGATTAACATTATTAAAATGGCAATACTCCCCAAAGCATTATACAGATTTAATGGGATCCCCCTAAAAATACCCATGACATTCTTCAAAGAAGTGGATCAAACACTTATGAAGTTCATCTGAAACATTAAACACCCTCAAATAGCTAAAACATTCCTAGGGAAAAGAAAAATGGGAGGCATTACTTTCCCCAACTTTATTTTTTTTTGTTTTTGGTTTTTGGTTTTTTTGTTTTTAACGTATTTTTTTATTTTAATTATGACAACAAAGATGCAAAGAAAGAGGACAGGGTAAAGTTACAGTGGAAGCCCAATCACCCATAAACAGAATTCTCGGTAGTCCCATCAATGATATCCCAGCCTTGAACTTTCAGCCAAAGAACATTAAGAAAAACAAAACTGAACCCATGTACAATACAATTACTTTGTCCCTCAAATCCCCAGTTGTAGTACATAATATTTCTTAGCAGCACACAATATAATCTAAAGACATTAGACTTATGTAACTCCTTAAACATTGAGGGCAAAGTACATTTCTCTAGTTCCATGCACATGCTTACTAGTTTAAGTTAACCTCAAAAGTTTTAGTGGGTTGTTTTTCTTAAGGATTGGAGTCAAGGGAACATAGTAAAAAACGGTATTAAAGTGGCATTTGTTTGCATAGGCCCACCAAAACATAAGGGCCATGGAAAGACAAATTATGGTCTAAATACAAGGAGACCCTACCCCTGAAGTTTCCTGGCACAGGACTGACTCTAGGCTCCAGGCAAACTAGTTTGTCCAATTCAAGTCATCGTCTGTAGTGGCAATACACCTCCATTCCTCACATAGTCTCTGTTGTTGGTATCATGCTTCTGTATTAAAGATCCTGGAGTCTGCATATCCTATATTGCAGTCAGGATGGTGCAGAGCATCCTCTCATTTCACCTCACACTTAAGGGGCAATAGAGAGAACCATGTCCTGTAGAGCAGGTCATTGTTGTTGTCAAGTCTTCTCAGTGTAAACGGAAGTCTCTTTTTAGGAGGTTGATGTCAGACCCTTGGTAGTGTCTTTCCTGGTAGAGGACTGCTTCCAGCTGTTGCTATAAAAGACCTTGGATGTTTCGTAGATAGCTTGCCTGGTTCTGGCGTGAATGGAGGATGCCCATTCTTCTGAGGCCTGTGCCAGGTCATTATATCAATGTTCAGGGTGTAAGGTACATTGTACTGAGACTTATTAGATAGGAACTTATCTGTATGTATGGTGTTTTCCCATTTTAATGTGTCTATGCAAACAAGGATCAATGCCATGAAGCGTTATTGGTGCATCTGGAGGCAATAGGAACAAGACCAGCAATTTCCATGACATAGTTCAATCATAGGCATCAAACTGAGGGACAGTTCCAACAACAATCCTTACTGAACAGCTTACAAAGAAAAGACAAGATGAAAAGTGGATAGAAACATCATGGCAGAAGAATATATAGAGAGTTATATCAGTTAAAGAAAATACCCATAAAATATACAAAAGATATATGTGTTCAATATGTGTTCAATTTGTGTCCTTCTAAATAGTTCTGGGATTTGTTAGATCTACTGTATGTCTTTGGTCAGAGATTAGAACTGTGTGTTACTGAAGTTAAGAAGGGTAAATCTGGGGTACTGATGGTTGGGAGGAGCAACCCCCTCGCGGTTTGCAAAATGTAGACTGGTATGAAATTGCCAGTGACAGCCTGAGTATAGCTGAGCAGCTATCTGCCACCCACCAGATCAAACTCCACGCCCTCAGCCCCACCCTAGGCCAGTCTCCGGACAGACCCGGCCTGGGAGTGGGGAAAACCCGGGGTGCCCCGTCAACTCCTTCCTTTCCGCAACTTTAAACTGTACTACAAAGCAATAGTTATCAAAACAGCATGGTATTGGATTAAAGACAGACCCTCAGATCAGTGGAATAGGCTTGAGTTCTCAGACAATGTTCCCCAGACATACAATCACCTAATCTTTGAAAAAGGAGCAAGAAATCCTAAGTGGAGCAGGGAAAACCTCTTCAACAAGTGGTACTGGCAGAACTGGTGAGCCACTTGCAAAAAAGCAAACATAAACCCCCAGTTAACATCATGTACGAAGATAAAATCCAAATGGATTAAAGACCTTGATATCAGACCTGATAGCATAAGGTATATAGAACAACACATCAGTAAAACACTTCATGACATTGAGACTAAAGGCATCTTCAAGGAGGAAACTGCACTTTCCAAACAAGTGGAAGCAGAGATCAATAGATGGGAATACGTTAAGCTGAGAAGCTTCTGTACCTCAAAATAAATAGTGTCTAGGATAAAAGAGCCACCCACCGTGTGGGAGAAACTATTCACCCAACACCCATCAGATAAGGGGCTAATTTCCAAAATATACAGGGCACTGACAGAACTTTACAAGAAAAAAACATCTAATCCCATCAAAAATGGGGAGAAGAAATGAACAGACACTTTAATAAGAAAAGAAATACAAATGGCCAAAAGACACATGAAAAAATGCTCCTCATCACTAATCCTTAGGGAGATGCAAACCAAAACATCGATGAGATACCATCTCACACCACAGAGATTGGCATACATCGCAAAGAATGAGAACAATCAGTGCTGGTGGGGATGTGGATAGAGAGGAATTCTTATCCACTGCTGGTGGAAATGCTATCTAGTCCAACCTCTATGGAAAGTGATATGGAGATTCCTCCAAAATCTGGAAATTGAGCTCCCATTCGACCCAGCTATTCCACTCCTAGGGATATACCACTAAGAAACACAAAGAATACAACACAAAAAACTCCTTCCTCACACCTATATTTATTACTAGCACTATTCACAATAAGCCAGGCCTCTGGAAACAACCTAAATGCCCTTCAACAGATGCAATAGCTAAAGAAACTGGTAACATATACACAATGGATTATTATGCAGCCGTCAGGAGAGATGAAGTCACGAAAATTTCCTATATATGGATCTGTACATGGAATCTATCATGGCTGATGAAATAAGTCAGAGGTAGAGAGAGAGACGCAGAAAGTTTCACTCTTATATGGGTTTTAAGAAAAATAAAAGTCATTTTTGCAACAAATCCTCAGAGACAAATGAGAGGAGGGCTGAAACTTCTAGCTCACTTCATGAAGCTCACCACAAAGAGTGGTGAGTGCAGTTACAGAATAACTACACAGAGAACTACCATAATCATGTGAATGAATGAGGAAACTGAAAAGCCTGTCTGGAGTACAGGTGGGGGGTGGGGTGGGATGGATGGGAGTTTAGGGGACATTGAGGTGGGGAATGTTTGCACTATGGTGAAGGGGGGTGTTCTTTACATGACTGATCGAAACCTAGATCACAAATCATATTTGTAATCTGGATGTTTAAATAAAGAAAAAATATTTTAAAAAAATTCTGTCATTCCCCAATGCCATCTTTAGCAAGTGTGTTGTGCTACATTGCTTTGAGAACTTTTGTGATGAGCCACTTCCTTATAAATGGCTGAAATTTGGTAAATGCTTAACAAGATTAGCTCACTACTGCATGTGCACTTTCACTTTTGTTGCTGCTTCTAGTAAATAAAGTAGTAGCAGGTAAAGGGGTAATTACACTAAAATTTGTAAGAATTGAGATGTGAGATAATAAAACATTTTTTATTTGTTTTGTTTTGTTTCTTCAGGCCACACCCGTTTGATGCTCATGGGGGTTACTCTCTGGCTAAGCGCTCAGACACCTGCCCCTGGCTTGGGGGGACCATATGGGGACTCCAGGGATTGAAACCGGTGGTCATGATCTTTCCTTGGCTAGTGCTTGCAAGGCAGACACCTTATGTCTAGCGCCACCTCGCCGGCCCCAATAAAATATTTTTATGATGTAAACTGTAATCCAGCAATAAGTCCTAGATAGCTGATGCTTAGTATCACACATAAAAATAACATTTTTGATATAATAATTAATTTTTCTAAGACTAAACCTTATTATTTCAACCACAAAATAGGAATGCTAACTATGTAATAAGAGAGGTGCTATAACTACAGTGTCAATTACATCACAATATATAAGTGTAACAAATAATGCCCTAAACCTTAAAATCATGCACTACATGCCAAATATATTTCAATTTAAATTTTAAATTTATTTAAAGGCCATTGAAGACTCACTCTAAAGAATCCACCAAAATAGCTCCTAGAAATAATAAACCAATACAGCAAAATAAACAAAATCAATACACAAAAATCTGTTGAATTCCTACATACAAATAATGAGTTCAAGGAGAAAGAGATCAAAGAGTCTATCTTATTTAAATCAGTGTCAATGGAGGCCAGAAACATAGTACAGTAGATAGGCATTTGCCTTGCATGGGGTCAACCCAAGTTCAATTCCCAGCATCCTATATGGTCCCTCTAAGCCTGCCAGGAGTAATTTCTGAAGTGAAGAACCAGATGTAAGCCCTGAATGCCAAACAAGTGTGGCCCGAAAAATTAAAAAAAAAAAAATAGTGTCAAAAATCATTAAGTAATCTAAGGAATTAATTCAACAAAACAGGTGAGAGACAGATACAACAAAAACTTCAAAACACTTAAGAAATTTAGGAGGGGGCTTTCTGATTCCTGCAGGAAGCTGAGCTGAAAGAAGACCCCCAGCTATCCCTTTAATCCCTTCAAGATTCGCCAGCCAGCCTCTGCGATCCCTCCAGTTCTTGGCTTCCTGATCTCTGGCAGGAGGCTGCTGAGGAAGTGATTCTTTTTTTGTTTTGTTTGTTTGTTTGTTTTTGTTTTTTTTTATTTTCTTTTTTTGAGGAAGTGATCTTAATCGCATACAAGGTTCGCCTAGCCAGGGTAGAGTGGTCCCAGATCATAAGGCGGTATCATCTCCTGCCTGGTGCCTTTAAAAGCCTCTGCATCCCTCCATTCTTGGCTTCCTGAGCCCTGCAGGAGGCTGCTGAGGAAGACCCCAGTGAACTTAATCCTATCAAGGTTCACAGGCCAGGAAATGGAGAAGCAGGGAGGAGTGCGGCTGCTCTGCTTTGCTATGCAGCAGCAAGCATCTCCTAGCCTATAAATTCCACCATGACACACAGTAAAAGCCACATTAGAAGCATGTCAATGGGAAAACAATGCAGGACAACAGCATGCATAGAGAATGAAGATGACAACTCTGATGACCCAGAAAGTACCAACCACATAGTTAATCTCTCAGACAAGGAGTTTAGAATAGTAATATGGAGGATGCTCATAGAACATAGAAAGAGTAGATCAAGCTAAAGAAAACACAAAATAGAAATCAGAAAACTCCAAACTGAAATGACAGGACTGAAAAACTCAGTACACGAAATTAAAAACTCAATGGAAAGCCTCTCCAACAGAGTAACAGCAGCCAAGGACAGAAACAGCAAACTGACTGCTGAGATGCAGAACAACTCCATACAGCAGAAAAGACTGGAAAAGAATCTTAAAGCAAATGATCAGACAATGGAAAAAACTACTCAAAGAATATGAACAGATAAAAATAGAAGTCCTTGAAAAATTCAACAACAACAACAAAAAAAAACATATAATCATTGAAATAACAGAAGCCCAGGAAGAAAATCCTCAGGTAGAATCAATAGTCAAGGATATCATTACAGAGAAACTCCCAGAGCTAAAGATGGCATGCAACCAAATTCTGCATGCCCGAAGAATACCAGCTAAAAGAGACCAAAGAAAAGCACCCAAAGACACATTCTAGTCACAATGACAAATACCACAGATAAGGATAGAATACTGAAAACAGCAAGATAAAAAAGGAAATTACATTCAAAGGAGTATCCTTAATATTTACAGAAAACATATTACCAGTAACCCTCAAGCCAGAAAGCAGTGGGTGGGATAAAGTGACAAAACTAAATTAAATGAATGCTTCGCCTAGAGTACTAAACACAGCCAGACTCACTTTCAGGTTTGAAGGAAGTATACATAGCTTCACAGATTAACAGCAGCTCAGGAACTTTACATACTCAAAACCAGACTTAAAAGAAAAACTGAAAGGTTTTTTTTAAGACTAGACAGAACAACAGACACAACAAACTTCTAATAAAGATGACAAACTTCTAAGGAAGTAAGGAAGAAAGAAAACGAAAGAGAAAGAAAGAAAAAGAAAGAAAGAAAGAAAGAAAGAAAGAAAGAAAGAAAGAAAGAAAGAAAGAAAGAAAGAAAGAAAGAAAAGAAAGAAGAAAGAAAGAAAGAAAGAAAGAAAGAAGAAAGAAAGAAAGAAGAAGAAGAAGAAGGAAGGAAGGAAGGAAGGAAGGAAGGAAGAAGGAAGGAAGGAAGGAGGAAGGAAGGAAGGAAGGAAGGAAGGAAGGAAGAAGGAAGGAAGGAAGGAAGGAAGGAAGGAGGAAGGAAGGAAGGAAGGAAGGAAGGAAGGAAGGAAGGAAGGAAGGAAGGAAGAAGAAAAAGAAAAAGAAGAAAGGAAGGAGAGAGAAAGGAAGGAAGAAGAAAGAAGAAAGGAAGAAGAAAGGAAGGAAGAAGGAAGAAAGAAAGAAAGGAAGAAGAAAGAAAGAAAGAAAGAAAGAAAGAAAGAAAGAAAGAAAAGAAAGAAAGAAAGAAAGAAAGAAAAGAAAAAGAAAGAAAAGAAAGAAAGAAAGAAAGAGAAAGAAAGAAAGAAAGAAAGAAAGAAAGAAAGAAAGAAAGAAAGAAAGAAAGAAGAAAGAAAGAAAGAAAGAAAGAAGAAAGAAAGAAAGAAAGAAAGAAAGAAAGAAGAAAAAAGAAAGAAAGAAAAGAAAGAAGAAAGAAAGAAAGAAAGAAAGAAAGAAAAAGACTGGATGGCTATTTCAATTGAAGAAGAGAATTACTTATCTCTGAAGCAGATTCTGGGTGTTCTTTATACTTAATATTTTAAGTGGAGTCCCCTGTAGGGTATGTAGGACACAAACTAATTAGAGTTTTCAAAGAAACAATCAAACTGCACTAAGAATAAACAATACTGGCAAGGAGAAACTTGGGAGGAATTAATCTTTCTAATAGGAAAAGGAAGAAAATCCTTGGCAAGGCAACACGTCCTGATGAAAAGAAAATTATTCAAATATTGTAATGAAATTGTATTGTCCTAACTGGAAACGTTGAAAACCTTAGATCTAGACAAGCACTTCTCAGTCAGGGCCAATGTTCTCCCATTTAGGCCTCCACGATATTCTGAAGTGGCAGCAGATTAAAATCAAATGAATGAGGAGCCAAAGTATCAGAATAAGGACCCAACTAGTAGAACGAGGAGGGAGTGGGGTGACAGGGAAGAAATGAGGTCTAGAAAAGCAGTAGTAAGACAAAGGTTGAGAAACCTTAATTAAAACACGAAGATTCATACTAATGAGATAAAAGATTGCATAGAGACACTCACATCAAGTTCAAGTTTTGCTATTATATGAGATACAGAAAAGGGAATTCTATTTTCTGAGATAGGGGTTTAGCAATGTGATTAAGTATCTGTCTTCCTTCTTCACTTGAAGTCGTTTCCCATTTTTTAGTTCTGGTGCTCAAAACTATATAGTATTCTCTTTAATTCCCATGCTGTTGGCCTGTCACACTTACTTGAAGCCCCAGTCCTCAAATATCTGCCCTCTAAGGAGGTGAAAACTTCAGAGACTGGGTTCTCTACCCAATTGTACTCTGATAGGAAATAGTATTGAACTAAAAGGGCTAAAATAAAAGTAAATTTCCTGCCCAATATTATTCCTGAATTCTAAATGTAACATAGCATTAGCAGCTCTGAGATTCTAAAGTCCAATAACTTAATGCAATATTATCTTGTTTGGAGAATTGATAACAATTTCCTGGAAAATCTGGATAAAAATAAGATTGTCTCCACTGGGCATAATCACTATATATAATTCATATTTATTCTGTCTTGCTCCATACCCAATGGTATACAACTGAAGGTGGTAGTACAAAGAAATTTCTGGCACATATCCACAGTCTAAAGTTGTTCAATCTACATTTTCTCTCTGGGTCAGGCTTTTTGTGTCTGTGTCACCATCAATATACCACTTCTCCCTCTCCTACTCACCACTGCCAAAGAGATGCTATAAGACCTGCCTATTCTTGTCTCCAGGGCGAATCACCAGAGGTCTGGAAATAGATGTGTCAAGTTGTTCTCTGGGTCCCAGGTCCTTCAGCAGGCGGGACAAAGGTCATCCTACTTTTCAGTAGTGCTGGCATTATAATTAGTCTTAGCTTTCATTTAGTGAGGAATATGCGAGCAACTTCAACTTTAAAGCAAAAAGGAAAGTACAACTAAATAAAGTAAAACACCTAAAGTAACAAGGGACGCAGAAAAGGCAGTTACAGAAATAGTGTCAGTATTCACAACACATGCAGGCCAATTCACACAAGGCAGACACCCTTTGACACACAGAAGACAATAACCTAAGAAAATGCAATATAAAGGGTGAGGGAAATATGTTCATTTTTATTTATTTATTTGGAGACCATACCCGGTGGTAATAGAATTACTCATGGCTTTGAGCTCAGGGATCACTCCAGGACTACTTAAGGAACCATTTTTGATGCTAGAAATTAACCCTCAGCTGGCCTTGAGCAAAGCTAACACTCTACATGCTGTATTTATTCTAGAATCCTTGTATATTTTTATTAAATACTTTCAGGTTGATTCAAAAGGACAACCAAGTTGAGAACACAGTTTTACTTTTAATTGGAAAAAGGCTACCACTAGAGCAAGTTTTGTAAAATAATTAGACTTTTCTAGGTGATAAAAGGGAGCTGCAGGAGAGAAGGCAGAAATAACTGTGGTAATGTAATTAAGTTGGTGCTTCAGCCTATTAAAAGGGATGAATTTAAGAGATAAAACTAATATATGATTTTTTCTACCAGAAGGAGTAAACTGTTTCTAAACCAAATTTCTGGGTTAGAAACATGGGAGCACAGGAGATCCACCAATTGAGAAAGAATCAAAATTATGGTTACAGCTTCAGGGGAGATAGAGATGCTGAACTCAATTCTAAACAAATGAGGTTATGCACATTTTTGTTTGTTTTTCTCTATGGGCCACACCCAGTTTCTTAGAATCTTATCCTGGCTCTTTGCTCAGAAGGATTGATCACTCCTAGTGTCAAGCCTTGGGAAATAGTAATGCATTTGTACTTTTTCAAAATTTGTAGTAAAAAATTATTCCAACTATCTTGGAAATATCATCAACTATTGGTCTTTAATGAGTCATGATCATTTCATATTTTCTAAGTATTATTCATAAACTTTGTTTAATTTACTCCTGACTGCAACTGAGGGATCACTACTGGTGTGGGCAATTATATGTAGTGCTGGAAACCAAATGAGGGTTGTCCACATGCAAGATAAGTGCCTTTCCTACTGCATTACCTCTCGAAACCTACAGAATTTTGTTTTGTTTTTATTTTAAACCACACGCCATGATGCTCCACGGATCTTTTCTGCTTTTGCACTCAGAAATCAATTCTAATGATGTTTGTGATACCCATCTGAATGCTAGATATCGAACCAGATCAGCCATGATCAAGCCAAACACCATACCTACAGTACTACAACCCATGGGTCAGAGATAAATTACAGGAATTAGAGTTTGATCCTCTGACCCATGATATTCTAAGTCTTGGGGTTCAGCCCAGGAGGGTCCCATAAAACCTTAGGATGTGGCCCTGGTGGTCCTGGCACTGCAGGGCCTATGTAACATCTCATCCTTGAGGCATAACTCTGATCCATTGGCCCTGTTGATGGACTGTCTTCAGTAGTTGTATTTAGGCCTCCTGGACACCGTTTTTAGAGGTTGTCTCCCTCCAAAAGGACTGTCAACCTTTAAAAAGTGTCAATGCAACATTCCTCATTCTAGACAACTTATAAGTGTGTTTAATTCTATAATATAAATATTTATTCCAGGATCACTTCAGAAAATCAAAGAAATGAAACATTTTCTCTGAATTAAAAAGAAACATATATATATATATATATACATATATATATATACATATATATAACTTGTAGAAAACAAAAGATATTGGGCCCAGAGAGATAGCACAGTGGTGTTTGCCATGCAAGCAGCCGATCCAGGACCAAAGGTGGTTGGTTCGAATCCCGGTGTCACATATGGTCCCCCGTGCCTGCCAGGAGCTATTTCTGAGCAGACAGGAGTAACCCCTGAGCACCGCCGGGTGTGGCCCAAAAACCAAAAAAAAAAAAAAAAAAGATATTTAAGATAGCACTTGAGGTCATTTGAAGATAATAAGAAAGCTATTGTTCTTTTGCTTTTTCTCTCTAATTATGAGAAATGACTCACATATAAACTTCAGCTTCTGTGACCCACTTTTCATTAGTGAGGCCATAAATTCAATCTTCAGCACCACAACAAAGTGTATGATCTCCCACATATTCCAATCAAGTGTGTGAACACCACAGCCAAGAATGTATGACTCATTTTCTGACCTCTTTCCAGTCATTGCATAAAGAAAGGCAGGGTGAGAGTAGTACAGCAATAGTTTGCCTTGCACGCAGTCAACCTGGGATCGACCAGGTTCTATTTCTGACATCTCATATAGTCCCCCAAGCCTGAGTCAAAACCAGAAGTAACTCTTGAGCACTGCTGGATGTCACCCAAAAAATCAAATAAATAAATAAATTTTTTTAAAAAAAAGAAGGGGTAATTGTAATAATGAAAACTTCAGTTTCAAACTTTACAGATGAATATAAAGAAAAATCTTTCTTTATATTGTGATGCTGATTGAACAGGAGAAACTGATTACCAGCCTCTTGTCCCTGAATACAAAGGTACCAGATGACATTCTTCAAAATGACAAGCATTCCTCAAAAGTTCCAGAAGAACCAGGTACCCTCCCCATCACTGGCCAATCACTTCCTGTGTCTGCCTCCTTATTCTATTTTTTCCCATTCCCAAGTTCTATGCAAATGTTCCTCTGTCCTATTCTTGCATCCTAACTGAATTTTATCAAGAGATAGTAGACTACCAATGTCAAAAACTATTCAAATGCTTAGAAACCTAGAAATTAGCTTTGGTATTAAATTACAGCAATGAGACTTAGTAGGAGAAAATTGAGTCTGAAAAGTATTTTATGATAACAATCTTGTGGAAAATTTTTATTGTCCCCATCTTGTAGAAATATTACATAACTTGTCTAAAAAATATTCACTTCAAAAATATTCCCCTGAATTAGCCATGGTCTTCTTGGTGTAGGTTCCAAACTCATTTTCTCTCTGCCACCAGCCAGCGTAATCCACACAGAGACTTTAGTTCTTTCATTATATACATCCAGGCTTATAAGTGATTAGCATTTTCCTAGTTCTCATCTTATCATCTTGTCATCTGTTACTGGTGGTACCGAAATAACATATAAGTCATTTCGCAGGAATTCAATTCAAAATCCATTGAGATCGTTTTTTAAGCATTTGGTTGAGATGGGGTAGGTGAACACTAAGAATTATCTAAACTCATGCTTTTTATATGCTGAGAAAAGAATTGAGATATTGCAGGGATCAAGATTTCAATGTCAGTTGACTCTAATTCTCTTCTTAAATTTAGAGCAAGGGGACTTCTTCTGAGAATTATGTTATGGTGATTGTCCTTCCACTGTAACTTTACCTTGTCCTCTTTCTTTGCATCTTTGTTCTCATAATTAAAAAAATTTTTTTAAAATTTTTTTTTTAATTTAGAGAATGCAATTGTCAACAAGATCTACCTTTGGGTGGGTTCTAATGATACTTCAACTGACCATAAGAACAAGAAACCAAACCTTGTGAACAGGCAACAATAGAGATGATAAGAGTTATGGTTGCTGCATCTATCTTCCTAATTTCTTATCAAGTCCCTTCTCAACATTGAGCCAAAGAACTTCATTATGATGCTATATGGGCCAAAACTACATAATTCTGAAAAATACAAGGGAGCAATTTCACTCAAGAGAAACCTGAGCTGCTATTTGTTTAAAGATCTTTTAAAGATTCAATAATTCTTCAATCATTGCATTATTTTATTTAAAATACTTAATTCAAAAATATTGATATTGAATATTGGAGTATTCTTCAAAATTTAGCTCTCTGGGTAGTTAAGCTTTTATCTCTATAAGTACTGGAAAATAAATTTTAAAAGGACATACTAGGGTGGGAGGAGCAACACAATAGGCCAACAGTTGGAGGTATAAGATGAAACTAAGAGTGTGGCCCAAGCAATAGTATAGCAGGTAGGGTACTTGCCTTGCATATTGTCAACCTAGGTTTGATCTCCTACATCCTATATGGCCCTAGATACTGCCAGGAGTGATTCCTTAGGTGCAGAAAGCCAGGAGCAATCCCTGAGAAAAATATGACCCATAAATGAAACAAAAACAAAACAAAAAAGATTAAACTAGGAGGGCTAGCGAAGATAGTACAGTGGGTAGGGTATTTCCTGCATGTAGCCAACTCAGATTTGATCTCTAGTACCCCACATGTCCCCTACACACTACATAGATTAATTCCTGAACTCAGAGCCAGTAGTAACCCCTGAACATTGCTGGGTAATTCCCCCCCCCCCAAAAAAAAACAACACCAAAGACTAGACTAGGAAAAGCTGGAACAATAGTCTTGATAGCAAGGGCTAACAAGGATGAACTACTTCTAAAGTTCTGAGTGTCCCAAAAGGTACTCAGACCAAATATGGCCTCTTTTCGTTTATCCAGGTCAAGTTACTTGAGCCTATAAATTACAGGATCAGACAGAATTTTGATTTTTCTGAACAATGATAAACAGCATAGCATAATAAAGACCTTTGTTTGCTATGGAATTAGAAAAACAGTTTGAAATGTAGCATTGCTTTTTCTAAGCAGCATAACTGAGACTTGTTTTGAACATGCTTTTTTTCTGAGAAGTATTCATTTTGTGATTTTCTACTATTGTTAAAAAAAATTAAAGTGTTCATAAACCATTTCCACAGAATAGTCATAAAATGAATGTAATTACAAATGTGATTATGATTATTATGAGATGTCCTTTCACCACATCAGTATCTAGATACACACCACTAGCAGTAGTGAGGAAGATAGAGTCTAGAAAATTTGCCTCAGTAGGAACGGTATAAGAATTGTAATTTGAGTGTTTTAAATAGAAACTTATTCAATAACTATACAAGAAATGGCATGTCATCCAAATGATTACAATTTTTTCTTAAACATTAAAATGACAGATAATGCACAAAAGCAGATTTCATAATTACCATCATCCTAGTAGAGCTTCTTAAAGACAAATATTTTGTTTGTTTCTTGTTGTTTTGTTTGTTTGTTGGGTCACACCTAGCAACGCTCAGGGGTTACTCCTGGCTCCAGGCTCAGAAATCGCTACTGGCAGGCTCAGGGGACCATATGGGATGCCAAGATTCAAACCAATGACCTTATGCATGAAAGGCAAACGTCTTACCTCCATGCTATCTCTCCAGCCCTTAAAGACAAATATTAACTTGAAGTCTAATTCTCAAAGACAAATTTGAAGGAAATAAAAAATAAATGTAAAGATTCAAAATGCAACCACTGACTAAACATTTCTAACTAAAGAGATGACTCAAATGAAACTGGCCATTATATCATGGATCACAGATTGCTTTCAAAGATACAAAATAACTATAAATTAAGGTAAGAAAGATTTCCTCAGTTTACCATAAGGAGCAGGGAGTGCAGTTAGGGTAGAGAAGGGCCCTCTATGACAATGATGGTTAGAACTGATCACTCTGGACAAGAACTGGGTGCTGAAAGGAGATAATGTGATATGCCTGGTACCCCTTCATTAGCAATAGTGCAAACCACAGTATCTAAAAGGAAAAAAGGGGAAAGAGAGAGAGAGAGAGAGAGAGAGAGAGAGAGAGAGAGAGAGAGAGAGAGAGAGGAAATAAAATGTCTGCCTCAAAGGCAGGCAGGGGGAAAAGGGAAGAAAGAAGGGGGACATTCATGTAGGAAATGGTGAACTGGTGATGAAAGTATACATTATAAAATGAAATGCAATCATGAGCAACTGTATAAACATGGTGTTTAAATAAAGTAAAAAGAAGAATGACTTCTTCTAGGAAAGTGTAGGTTCTGGAGTGTTTTTGCTTTATCGTTTTGATGTGAATTTTTTCCTTAACAAGTGTCCATTATGAACAACAAACCACCAATACAGACACTTTTTTACTAATCTCAGACAACTTTTTTATTATTAAAATATGTTTCTTCGGGCCCGGAGAGATAGCACAGCGGCATTTGCCTTGCAAGCAGCCTATCCAGGACCAAAGGTGGTTGGTTCGACTCCCGGTGTCCCATATGGTCCCCCGTGCCTGCCAGGAGCTATTTCTGAGCAGACAGCCAGGAGTAACCCCTGAGCACCGCCAGGTGTAGCCCAAAAACCAATATATATATATATATATATATATATATATATATATGTTTCTTCAATAAAGATAGTCTATAAATGTGAGGAAGATAAAATTTAAATAAATTTATTTTGAAACTATACTCAAAGGGATAGGTACAATGGCAAATTTTCATTTTCTATGCAATTCTTTGCTTCAACTCAGTATCATCACACTGATAAGAAATAAAATGACAAAGATGGTCCATGAATTAATAAGCTGAAAAACACAGTAGGAGAGATCTGAATCCAAGAATAGGAGATAATTTGCTTTTTTTTGAATGCTTTGTTCTTTTCTAAAATCAGTATTTAAAATGTTCTCAGATACTGTGATGGCCTAGAAATGTAGGTCATTTGTGGAAACACAAAGCATATTATTTTATACATATGTTCCATTTTGCTTCTTATATTTACTCTCAAATAAAGGAGAAGGACAGCTAGAGAGCAAAGAAAACAATATGCCAAGAAAATTGCATTATGGTGATACTGATAGACATTATCTTGGTAATAGCTAGAAAAATAATGCTCGCATAGTGATAGTTTTCATTGCTACCAGGATAAAGAAGTGACTATTTTTAGTGTCCCAAAGAAAATGCAGGAATGGAGAAAAGAACCTTCTTGGAAGGGGGGGACTTACTAAAAATAGCTTCTCTGGACAAAAACTACTACCCCTATTCTGGGAATGAATGTCCTTGATTTTGTGACAGGACAGAATTCAAGAGCAAGTCAGATAAAGACAGTTTCTTTAAAATGAATGTAAATAAAGCACAGAGCGATAGGACAGCAGGTAGGGAGTTTGCCTTGCACTCTGTCAGCCTGTATTTAATACCTGGCATCCTATGGTCCCCCAAGCCTGCCAGGAGTAACTTTAAGCACAGAGCCAGAAGTAATCCTGAGCACTTCCAGAGGTACCCCCCCCCAAATAAAAATAAACACTTAAAAGTCAGAGTGTGAGCGTAATCTAGAACATGATTCTTCAACCTTACATCTAAATACAGGTTCAAGTACTACAGTAGAACAGTGATTTTCAACCTTTCTATACCCAAAAACCTTTATTCTAGACAGAATAAAATTGTCTTTATGTAAGATAAGTGATTTATTAAATGCAACATCATCTAATCAAGAATTTGAGTGTAAACATACTCTAAAGATAGTAATATTAATTTTAAATAAATAAATTGAAATAAAATGAAGAAAATTAATAAGCAACAAAATGTGTATGTATATTTGAGAAGTGGGGAGTGATTTTTCATAGTAAAAAACCCATTCTGATTCTAACCATAGAATTGGTCATTTCTCAAATTGTGACAATCATAAACTATTAAAGAAGGAGCATGATTTTTATAATGTAAATGATTTTTATAATGTAAATGCATTAGAATAAACATGTAATGAGTTGGGGTAATCTTTTCATTGTTCATCACTGTGACCCACCCCGGATACTACGTGTAACTTTACCTGCAAGACCCTCCCATTTCTGGGAGGAGTCTTGGGAAGGTTATAAAAGGTTTTGCCTAAGGGGCAAAGGAGGATTTCCCTGGATGGAGAAGTAGTAAGCAGGAGGAGAAATGGCTGGAAGAGGCTAGATGCAGGGCAAGCTGAGAATAGCATAAGTAAATGGTTATTATAGGCCACACATGTTGGCCAGGGCAAATAAAGCTGATATTTCCTGGAACCTGTTTGAATGATTTACTCACCGCTTTCTGAAGCTGCAGACCCACTGGAGTTGCAGCCACGTAGCATGGAACAGCAGAGAAAGGCCCCTCCATGCACCTCCATCACCATCCACCACTATCCAAGCCCATACAAAGGGCTTAATGCAACAATCTGGAGACCTGAAAGTGGATCTGAATCCTGGACCCAAAAGGACAGCGATCATGGTGAGATTCCTGCTTTTCAGTTCGATTTTGGCTCTTTTCAGTTTCAGTCAGCCCAAAACCATGGGCCACCACGTGGAGCCATTTTCAAAGATGGTAGAAACCTCTTCTGGAGGCAAAAGGGCAATTGAAACATGGGAGGTGCTTGTATTACCCCCATCCCAGGCCCAGGCCCAAGACTGAAACTTTGTTACAAGAAACAAAAACCTCAGCCTACTCTAAGATTGATGGAAAGCCTAGATTGGAAATGGACAAGAAAAAAGACTGTATTAACAATGGACTGATTTACTGAATCATGACCTACAGCCTGAAAATGGATTTTGACTTTGAAAATTTCAGACTGGATTCAGTTTGCACAACTTTGAACTCTGTACACCCAGACACACGACTAATGCGGTAAAGAGCTATGCTTCCAAATTCTGCCCAGAGGGGGGAATAAGAAGCTTGCGGAGATTTCAGCGAAAAGTACTAAATTGCTCTACCACTGATTCAGGCCGCTAATGCTGTGGCCGGCAGCCTGGCAGGGAAGAAAAGCGGCTGAGCGCCCTAGCTGTGGAGGAGAAGATTGCAAGCGGCAAAAAGCTCCTACTCAGGTCAAAAGCAGCGGCGCAAGCAAAAGCAGCGGCACAAGCTGACCCAGCTGAGATTCCATGAAACTGAAAGCACTTGGTGAGTGGCGTGGGTTAAGCCCAGCATCTGGAAAATTGATGTTGGGAATGGGATAATATTAGATAGTAATATAAAAATATTTTAAAAGAAAAGGGAGAAACAGCATAACCCAACTGAAAAAATCTAATTTATAACTGCCTGCATCTAACTTTGTTTCAGGTGTATCTCTTGAGTAAGTCATTTTTTTTGCCAATTTAAATGTGTTTTATAGTTTACCATAGTTAATATTCTCAATTGCAAAATGTTTTACTGTGTACTTTAATGTATTAATCTGTTTTCAAAATGTATGTTCTGTATAAATGTTCTTGTGCTTATGTGTTTAGGGTAAGGATATAGGAACGTAAAAGTTCCAGGATAAAATGCTTGATTTTAAATAGTATTAAGAGGTTTAGGAACTAGAAAGTTCCAGGATAGTGCTTGGTAAAAAGCATTGAAAAAATTTTAAGTTACAGGTGTATGGTGTATTTTGCAGAAGTTATGTTTTTAAGATAGGCTGATATGTTATTTTACATTTTAAAAATTGTTGCTATGGAAATATTACCCGCCTTTGGCTAAAGGTGAGTCAGTATTACAAAAGCTTCATTTATATTTCAGGAAAGGGCGAGATGTGATCCCATTCCGGATACTAAGTGTAACTTTACCTGCAAAACCCTCCATTTCTGGGAGGGGTCTTGGGAAGGTTATAAAAGGTTTTGCCTAAGGGCAAAGGGGGATTTGCCTGGATGAAGAAGTAGCAAGCAGGAGGAGAAATGGCTGGAAGAGGCTAGATGCAGGGCAAGCTAAGAATAGCATGCATTCTTGCATTAAATAAATAACGATGGTGCTGGATGGCAATGGATGGAGAGATTCTTCTCTCTGCCACCCCAGGCCACGTGGCTTCGCATCCCCCATTCAGCTGGCGGGTCCCAAGTTAGGCGAACGGCAGAATCAGACTCACAGGCAGGCATCAGGAAGCAACAACTTTATTTATGCCCTATTCACCACATGTGTGTGGCCTACTCATAACCTTTCAAGCACAGCAATACTTTGCTAGCCCTGCATCTTATCTCCTGCTAGCCATCTTCCCTTTTGGCTCCATGCTGGTCAAAGACCAGAACACAGAAACCCAAAAGCCAGAGCGCCCAGCAGCACAGAAAGGGGCCGAATCCCCTTGGTCCAAGGCTTATCTAACCTTTCCAAGACCCCTCCCAGGAATGGGCGGGGTCTTGCAGGTAAGGTAACACCTAATATTTAGTTCCCAAGACCCCTCCCAGAAATGGGTGGGTCTCAGGTAGCTACACCCAGATCCAGGGTCTCAGGTATACTACAATGCGTAAATGGTTATTATAGGCCACACATGTTGTCCAGGGCAAATAAAGCTGATATTTTCTGGAACCTATTTGAATGATTTACTCACCACTTCCTGAAGTTGCAGACCTGCCAGAGTTGCAGCCACGTGGCATGGGACAGCAGAGAAAGGCCCCTCCATGCACCTCCATCACCATCCACCGCGATCCAAGCCCATCCAAAGGGCTTAATGCAACACATCACGTCATCTGATTGTAATTGGTCTTAGGATTTCTTCTTTTCACATTTTATATCAAGTGTAACTCATTAATTTTATTGAAGAAAAAGTTCAGGATTTTAGGCTTTGTACACAGGCTTACAAGAAAAACTTGATCAAAGACAGAAATTGTTCAAAGATAAAAAAAAAAGGAAGGTGACCTGTATTGAAATGTGAAATGACAGGGTACAAAAATTTCTAATCCTTGTATAAGCATATAGATATTTGTTTAAGGGAATAAAAAGTAGTAATTGTTAAACTCTGTAATATTTGCTCAAGAATTTTCTCATGAAATACCAAGTTTTCTGATTCTTTCCATTTAGGCCAATTGTCCACCACATTTACACTGCCCATTTTGCTGTCTCAAAAGGAGACATGGAAGCTGTTGCTACCAAGCTAAAGACAAAATAGGAATGTTCATAAGGATCTTAAAGTTGAGCAACTGGAGAAATAGTACAGGGATTAAAGTATTTGCTATGCATGTGACTAATCCAAATTTGATACCAGCCACTATATATGTTTCCCCATAGAAATACAAAATTGATTATTGTGTGTAGAGCCAGGAGTAAACCCTGATCACCATCAAATGTAATGCAACCCTTTTCCTTTAAAAGCATTTTATGGGGCTCTGAAGTCACTTGGTAATCTCTTTCCAGTCTATATTTGCAAAATCACAAGAAACACAAGAAACATTAATAGTACTATCATTGAATTATGTTTTTATGTATGCAGAATGTCCATTTTGTACTCTGCCCTTTTGCATACCCCTTCAAAAGATCATATTTCTCTTTAACTTCCTTAACTCCTATCATCATTACTCCTCATTTACCCTTTCTAACTTAAATACTGTAGAGTCCTAAGTCACAGACCAAAGTGGTGCCCTGGAGTTAACACCCATCCAACTATTTTAAAAGATATAAAAAGGACACTTATGTGTTTTCAAATTTTATGGGTGTTTTCTTTGATGGCTATAGCGTTTGCTGAATACCCCCCCCCATTTTTCTTATCTTCTCTTTGTGAACTGCTCAATATGGAATTTGGTGTGAAAAAATCCCTCAGTTTAATGCTTATGTTTGAACCAAGTCATGAGTATTGTTGGAAATGTTCTTACGCCCCCATATACTCTGATAGCGCCACGTGGCTTTATTTCTTGTTTGCTTAGGCACACTAAAATGGGAAAATACTATACATACCAATAAGTTCTTATCTAATAGCGATGGGAACACACAAATCTTGTAGTGCAATGGGACCTTACACCCTGAACATTAACATAAAGACCTGGCACAGGCTTCAGAAGAATGGGCATTCTCCATTCACCCCTGATCTAGAGAAGACATCTACAAAACATCCAAGGTTGTATATAACATCACCTAGAGGCATTCCTCTACCAGGGAAGACCCTACAGCTGCTCTGACATCGATCTACTCAAAAGAAACTTCCCTTAACACTGAGAAGACTTAACAAGAACAATGACCTGCTTACTGGACAGGGCTTGCTGTATTGCCCCTTAATTGTGAGGTTTGTCTATAACATCACCTGGAAGCAATCCTCTACCACGGAAGACCCTACCACTGCTCAGACATCGACCTGCTCAAAAGAGACTTCCCTTAACACTGAGAAGACTTAACAACAATGACCTGCTTACAGGACAGGGCTTCCTGCATTGCCCTTTAATGGTGAGGTGAAACGAGAAGATGCTCCACATCATGAATTCAATGTAGGATATGCAGATTCCAGGATCTTTAATACAGAAACATGATACCAACAATAGAGACTGTGTGGAAAGTGTGTTGGCACTACGGACAATGTCTTGGATTGGACGATAACTTGCCTGAAGCCTAGAGTTGGTCTTATGCCAGGAAACTTCAGGGGTAGGATCTCTTTGTATTTAGGCCAAGGTTATTCCTTTCCATGTTCTCATATTTTGGTGGGCCTATGCAAACAACAATTGCCACTCTAACACCGTTTTTACTGTGCTCCTTTGATTCTAATACTTAAAAAAAAAGCCCACTTAAAATTTGAGGTTAATTAAGCTAATATGCATGTACATGGAAATGTAAAAAATACTATGCCTCTAATGTTTAAGGAGTTACGTAAGTTTTATGGCTTTAGATTGCCTTGTGTACTGTTAAGAAATATTATAATGTGTTACAATCTGGGGACTTAAGGGACAAAGTAATTGTACATGGATTCTGTTTTATTTATCTTAACGTTCTTTGGCTGAAAGTTCAAAGTTAAGATATCAGCAAGGTTGATTGTCCTTCCACTGTAACTTTACCTTGTCCTCTTTCTTTCCATCTTTTGTTCTCATAATTCAAAATAAAAAAATGAAAAGCACTGTCTTAGATTCTATTGATTTTACTCTCCTGAATGTCCCTTCTTACCTTTATTATATCTTTGTTAATTTTTTTGAGCTCACTCTATGGCTTTTGAACTTTAATGTTTTTAAATATTTGTTTTTAAATTTTAATATTGCTTATAATGTACCTTTAACTTTACCATTGATGGGGCTGGTATATAGGATGAAGTAAAGAGCATGTCTTGCATGTCTGAAGGTGCAATACCCATCACCACACACAAATAAAAAAGATACAAATAATAAAAAAAGCATTTTATAGTTTATAATATTGAAAATATTCACCATAAATTCCTAAATGTAATATACTTGATTTGGAAGCATGAAACTCTTCAAGATAAGACAAATGAGTAATAAGCCATGCCCAGGTAACATGATTTTATTTTTAATCATAGAAAAAAGTATCTCCTTAATAACATGTAAATCAGTTATATCTGTCATGCAACTCATACCAGTTTATCTCTGAAGGACTTTCTTCACTTGTACTTTTAGAGATAGGTTGCTAGTGATCTATAGGGTTCACTGAAAAGAAAATATGAAGGTAAAGCTCCAGTTACTGCTTAAACAATAGTCAGAATCACAAGAGTGAGAACTCCAGAAAAAGCAGGTGGAGGGTAAGGAACATGGGAGCACCCAGTTCTCTAATACATAAAAGACCAATGTGGAAGGCCATCTGATATTCAATTCTGGGACTAGTCTTTGAAGCAGCAATTTGGGTAAACACATTTGAAGATGTAAGTCCTCTGTCTGCCCAACTCAATCCTAGCATCAGAGCCATCAGCTAAAAATATCTATCCTGTAGCACTGAACCTGCAAAAGCAGATCTAAAAAAATAAAGCTTGAGAGGCCGAGATTCTTTTTTTTAACTACAATTATTCCTCTATTGCTCCTGCCCTTTTATTTAAACATCGTGAGTACAAAATTGTTTATGATTGAGTTTCATTCTTATAACATACATCACCCTTTACCAGTACACATTTTCTGCCACCAATATCTCCAATTTTCCTCCAACTCTCTTCCTTGCCTGCTTCTGAGGCAGACATTTTACTCTTCTCTCTTTCTCTTTCTTTCTGACTTGTTTCTCCTTTAGACACTGTGATTTTCACTTTATTAATAAAGGGGTACTGTGCATATCACTATATCTTTATTCAGCATCCAATTATTGTATAGAGTGGACAATTCCACCTATCATTGTCACAGCAGTATATTCTCTACCCTAACTATACCGCTCCTCTATTTGCGGCAAGATTTCTACCAAAAACTGGTCCTCTTAGCACTCACCCATATTTTTTCTAGATATTACTACCATACTATCCCTTATTTCTTATATTCCACAAATGAGTGAGATTTTTTTTTTGGTTTTTGGGTCACACCTAGCAGTGCTCAGGGGTTACTCCTGGCTCTATGCTCAGAAATCGCTTCAGGCAGGCTCTGAGGACCATATGGGATGCCGGGATTCGAACCAATGACCTTCTGCATGAAAGGCAAATGCCTTACCTCCATGCAATCTCTCCAGCCCCTGAGTGAGATTATTTCATGGCTATTTCTCTCCCTATAACTCATTTCACTTAGCATAATATTTTCCAAGTCCATTAATATATAGGCAAATTCATGACTTAATTTTCCCTAGTGACTGCATATAGAGGCACCACAATTTCTTTAGCCATTCATCTGTTTAAGGGCATCTTGGTTGTTTCCAGAGTCTGGCTATTATAAATAGTGCTATGATGAACATAGGAGTACAGGGGGCATTTTTGTATTGTGACTTTATGTTCCAAAGTATATCTTTAGGAATTGTATTGCTGGATCATGTGGGAGCTCAATTTCTAGCTTTTTGATAAATATCTATATTGTTTTCCAAAAAGGCTAGACCTCATTGGCATTCCCATCAACAAATGAGAATCCCTTTCTCCCTACATCTTCACCAGCACTAGTTTTTCTTGTTCTTTGTGATGTGTGTCATTGATACTCCTTCTTTTAGTGGGAACTCAGGCAAGATTATAACCAGAGTGTGCCACCAAGAGCTCACACCAAAAGCTGATTTATTCAACCTTTTATACCTATGAACCAGCACCAGTACTGCATACTAGTCCACAGTTTAGCAGTTATAACAAAGTTGAAATGAGTGGTTTTCACCCATCCTATACCCACAGACCAGTACCTGTCAATGAATTAGCACTTGAACACCATTGTTCTAGAGGACAGGTTTATTGACCTCAGAATATGTGTACACCTTGTTACACAAGAAAAAGGGGAACAGTCAGAATTTCATATTATACGGGTTCTGTCCATCTTGAGAAGCAGTTATAGGAATCCCCAATACACCATCCACACTACAAATCAGAGTTCCCGTAAATAAATAAAACTTTAAGTCAAAAGCTACAGTGTCAGGGGCCGCTCCACGTGGGCGCACGGAGACCTCCACGCCCGCCAGCCTGCGTGCCTGTCCCCAGAGTGAGTGCAGTACCCTGAGGCCGCTCCACCTGGGCATGGGGACCCCAGCGTCCACGACCCCCCGCACTGGTGCCCAGGGTGAGTGCATTCCCCTGGGGCCGCTCCACGTGGGCACACAGAGACCTCCACACACACCAGCCTGCGTGCCTGTCCCCAGAGTGAGTGCAGTACATGAGACAGCTCCACCTGGGCATAGGGACCCCCGCGTCCATGACCCCCGTGCCAGTGCCCAGGGTGAGTGCATTCCCCTGGGGCTGCTACACGTGGGTGCACGGAGACTCCATTACCTGCCGCCTCACTCTCCTGTCCCCAGAGATCACCCCACCGACCGGAGCTTAGACAGAGGAGGGCAGTTCCCTGGCACGTAGCCAGCCAGAGTCACCTGCACCAGACCCACTCTGTGCCACTGGGACAGGCTGGGACCAATAGATTGGGTGAGCTTGGGCCTGCTACCTGGACCTTTGGGTAACCTAGAGCAACCTAGTCCCTTGAGCCCCAGAGTGGATCTGAGACTCCCCAAGGGCTGAGGGCAGCTACCAGGTGGGTTTGGCTAGGAGAATTTTTTCTGCGAAAACTCGGAGGAGGCGGAGCTTCATTGACTCCCAGATAGGGGAGGGAACAGAGAGCTAGGCTCAACAGCGCCCACAACCCTTGTGGCCAGGAGCAGAACTGCACTGGCTGACAGGAATAAAGAGAAGGAAATTGACCAGACCCACTAAAGGAAGGCTCACTTCCAGGTAGTAGAGGGGAGGAGAAAAAACTAGACTCAACAGCGCCCTCCACCATTGTGGCCAGAAGAGGACCAGCACTAGCTGACAACAAAAGGGCAAGGCAATGAACCAGGCCACATAAAGAGCACAGAAGGAGCCAAACCACAGCGAGCTCACCCAACAGTCCCTCTAGAACCACCCTCAGGGAGGGAACCCATTTCCACACCACAGGGGATCAAAACAGGCTGAATTTACAAGGCACAGCACTCCAAAGTACACCAATAAATGCAAAGAAATATGGGTAAATCAAGGAAAATCCTGACATCTGGAGATACGGAGACAAACCCTAGCAAGTTTCCAAGTCCGTCAAAATGCACAGATCTATGGGAAGGTGACCTAAAAGCAGCAATGAGGAAGGAAATGCAAGAATTGATAAAAAAAAATGAAAGAAACACTAGCTACTGAGTATAAGAAATCTATGGATAAATGAATCAACCAAATTAAAGAAGAAATGTTAAAGAACATGAGAGGTTCCATACAAAAAGAATTGAAGGAATTAAAAGACAAAGTAACAAGCCTTACGAGCAGAAACACAGAGTTGAAGAAGCACATTGAAGAACTCGAAGGAAAACTGCAAACAAAAAAGGATCAAGAAACCAAGAAATAAAAGGCAAAGCACTGGAAGGAAAAGTCCAGTATCTAATTAACAAGGACAAAAGAAACAATCTAAAAATTGTGGTATATACCAGAAGGGGAGGAAGTAGGTAAAGGGGAAGAACAAGTAGTCAGGGAGATATTAGCAGAGAACTTCCCCACCCTCTGGAAAGAAACTTCAATGCTAATCCAGGAAAAGAGTCCCTAATAAAATAGACCCTAATAAACCAACACCAAGACATATAGTAATCCAAATGGGAAAAAAAAAGAGGAACTCCTTAAAGCAATAAGGGAGAAAAAACCTCAAGTACAAAGAAAGGGACATAAGAATCAAACCAGATCTCCCATTCAAAATAATTTAAGCAAGAAGACAGTGGAATGATATATTTAAACGACTGAATGAAAGAAATTTCCAACCTAGGATCCAATACCCAGCAAAACTATAATTCATATGGGAGGACAGACTAAAAACATCCTCAAACAAGAATGAACTTGAACTATTTGTGCAAACAAATTCGATAATGAAGAGACAACATAACAAAATTTGTGGGACACAGCAAAAGCAGTAATTATGGGGAAACTCATAGCAATACAGCCCTATGTCAAGAAACAGGAATATGACAAAACCAACAGTTGAAAAGATCACCTCAAAGAATTAGAACAACAGCAACAGAGAAATCCAACCACAACCAGAAGGCAAGAAATAATAAAAACCAGAGCAGAAATAAACAACATAGAAACTAAGAAAACAATACAAAAAACAAATGAGAGCAGGAGTTGTTTTTTTGAAAAAAAATAAACAAGATAGACAAACAGCTGGCAAAACTCACCAAAAAAAGAGAGAAAGCACCCAATCAGTAGGATCACAAATGAAAGGGGAGAGATTACAACGGAACCTCAAGAAATACAACATATTATGAGATCATATTATGAACAACTATACTCAGCTAGGCTAGAGAACCCAGTAAAAATCGACAGATTCTTGAAAAAACACTCTCTTCCAAGACTGAAAAAGGAAGAACTAGAAAGCCTAAACAGACCAATCACCTCGGAGGAAATTGAAGATGTAATTAAAAAAACTCCCTAAGAACAAAAGCCCAGGCCCAGATAGATTTACAGGTGAATTCTATCAAACATTCCAAAGAAGACTTACTACCACTTTTCCATAGGCTCTTCCAAACCATAGAAAAAACAGGAATCCTCCCCAACTCCTTTTATGAGGCCAATATCACACTCATTCCCAAATATGGCAAAGACACCACCAAGAAAGAAAACTACAGACCAATCTCACTAATGAACATAGATGCAAAGATACTCAACAAAATCTTAGCAAACCGAATCCAGCACTTCATCAAAAAAAATCATACATCATGACCAAGTGGGATTTATACCAGGAATGCAAGGTTGGTTCAACATACGCAAATCAATCAACATTATACATCACATCAACAACAAAAAGACAAAAACCACATGATCATATCAATCGATGCAGAGAAGGCGTTTGACAAAATCCAACACCCTTTCATGTTAAAGACACTCAGCAAAATAGGGTTAGAAGGAACCTTCCTCAAGATAGTTACAGCTATTTATAAAGAGCCTACAGCCAACATTATACTTAATGGTGAGAAACTAGAAGTATTCCCACTAAGGTCAGGAACTAGGCAAGGCTGTCCACTCTCTCCACTCTTATTCAATATAACCTTAGAAGTCCTAGCAATAGCAATCTGACAAGAGAAGGCAATCAAAGGAATCCAAATTGGGAAAGAGGAACACAAACTATCTCTATTTTCAGATGATATGATGATATACATCGAAAACCTTAAAGAGTCCACAGTAAAACTCCTAGAAACAATTAACCAATACAGCAAAGTGGCTGGATACAAAGTCAATACACAAAAGACAGTAGCCGGGAGCCTAGCAGGATGGGGTTCGGCAGGCCTCTGCCATGCCTTCTTAACCAGGCCTAGGGGGTTTGCGGGACTTGGATGACCCCAGGAAGCCCCCAACACCTTTCTACTTCCAAAAGTCCCAGCAGCCATGTCCATGATTTATAGCCTATTGCCATATTTGTGCAAGTGGCTAAAGCCATATATTATCTCATTCTAGAAAGAGAAGCTCAACAAAAACTCACAAGTGGCCTCATAGCTGATCACACTACCCTCAGGGGAGGAGCGCACATCCTCCTGGCTGCTGCTAAAACAGACCCACACTACAACAACCACCACACCAACAGCCCAGCTTCATTGCTTTTCCACTAATATCTGCAGATTCCTAGCCTCCAAAAATCTCCAAGTATGCTGTTTTTGTTTTTTTATTTGGGGGGGTTGTTGTTGGGTATTTTGTTTGTTTGTTTGTTTGTTTGATTTGGTTTGGTTTGGAGGCACATCCAGTGGTGCTCAGGAGTTACTCCTGGCTCTGCACTCAGAAATCACTCCTGGCAGACTCAGGGGATTATATGAGATGCAGGGAATCAAATCTGGGTTGGTCCCTGGTGAGCCATGTGCAAGGCAAACACACTATCACTGTGCTATGACTCCAGTGCACGTATGTTAGTTTTGTGACTGACATCTCTAAGTTTGGAGGCAGGGTGGGCTACCTCCCCCAACCAACACCCTGGCCTCCTCCCCCACCAAATCTCATGCCTCTGTACTTCCAGAAGTCCTGACAGCCACACCAACAAAACATGAAGTTTGTCATTTGAAGGCCTTGAACCAGCTCCACAGATCCTCAAAATCCTGGACATGCGGCTGCTTATTTAGCCACATAGAGCCCGCATAACTTTAATACTGACTCCCCAATAGGAATACACCAAATTAGATGTGATATCATTACAGAAACCACATAAGATCAATAAACAAAACTAACAACAAAATGCACAACTAGCAATAAACAATTTAGTTAACCTTTAGATGATTAAGCAATTACCCCAATTGTGAGATATGACAACTTTCAACATTTTTGGTTTAGTGAAGTCTTTTTTGATAATTCCAAGGGACAGGCTTTGATATAGTTGAGAATATATTGACAAGGGTAAAGGAAATAGTACAGCATAGGATATATTTAACACCAGAAACAAATGTATTACGAGCAACCATAATGTCTGCATAAATTTAATTTATAAATGAAGCTGGATCCATATAACTTTACTAGTCCATTCAAAATGGGTCAAAAAATCTAAAGATCAGACTATAAAATATAGTCAAAATGCTCCAAGATTTGGACCTCAAATGTGTTTTCAAATTATTCTATTGACAAAGAAAACAAATACAAATATAAAAAATGGGACTACATCAAATTAAAAAGTTTCTACAGGGCCAGGAAGGTGGTGCTAGAGGTAAGGTGTCTGCCTTGCAAGCGCTAGTGTAGGACGGACCGCGGTTCAATCCCCCGGCATCCCATATGGTCCCCCCCAAGCCAGGGCCGATTTCTGAGCGCATAGCCAGGAGTAACCCCTGAGCATCAAATGGGTGTGGCCCCAAAACAAAACAAAACAAAAGTTTCTACATAGCAAAAAACTATATATATATATATATATATATAGAGAGAGAGAGAGAGAGAGAGCATATATATAGCATATATATAGCATATATATAGCATATGTATAATATACATATACTGACTAAAACTTAAAGAAAGATAAACTGAACAAAACATTTGCATTCAACACACTAAATAAAGAGATAATTAGTCAAGAGATATAAAGTACTCACAAAGATTAACCACAAAAAATTCATAAACTCTATCAAAAATTATGAAGAGGAAATGATGGGACTGGAGTGGTGGCGCAGCGCTAGGACATTTGCCTTGCACATAGCTGACCTAAGAAGGACTACGTTCGATCCCCTGGCATCTCATATGGTCCCCCAAGCCAGGAGCAATTTCTGAGTGCATAGCCAGGAGTAACCCCTGAGAGTCATCAGGTGTGACCCAAAAACCAAAAAAAAAAAAAAATTATGAAGAGAAAATTAAAAGTTACTTCTCTGAGGAAGACAGATGACCAATAGGCAAATGAAAACATGTCCATTATCACTAATTATAAAGGAAATAACAAATTAAAAAACAATGAGATAACATCTCACACCAGTGAGAATGGCACATATTAAAATAAAATCTGTGAACAAAATTTGTTGATGGGGAATAAGGTAATAAAGGAAATCTTTCATCCACTGCTAGTGGGAATGTCTGATTCAACTTCTATGGAGAACACTATGGGAATTTGGGGGGGGGGGTCACACCCAGTGACACTCAGATGTTACTCCTGGCTCTGCACCAAAAAAGTCACTCCTGGAAGTCTCGGGGGACCATATTGGATTCCAAGAATCGAAATGGGTCTGTCCTGAGTCAGCCTCGTGCAAGGCAAATGCCCTAACACTATGCTATCTCTCTGGCCAAAGTATGGGAATTTTTTTTTTTTTTTTTTTTTTTGGTTTTTGGGCCACACCCGGCATTGCTCAGGGCTTACTCCTGGCTGTCTGCTCAGAAATAGCTCCTGGCAGGCACGGGGGACCATATGGGACACTGGGATTCGAACCAACCACTTTAGGTCCTGGATCGGCTGCTTGCAAGGCAAACGCCGCTGTGCTCTCTCCGGGCCCAAGTATGGGAATTTTTAAGAAAAGAATAGAGCTGTTATGTGCTCTACCAGAGCTTAGAATCAACTCCCTGTACACAAATTTATTCATTCAAAAAGACATATGCACACATTTTTCATTGTTACACTTAGCACTTATAGGCAATGGAATCAACCTAGGAGTCCAATGACAGATGAATGAATAATGAAGGTGTGGTATACATACACAATGGAATACTATGTAGCTGCAAGGAACAATAAAAATCAGACAGTTCACTCCAAATTGAATGTTGAAGTTCCAACTTCATATTAAGTGGAGTAAAAAGGGGGCAAATACCAAATGATCTCATTTCTTTGTGTTATATAGACTCACAGAATAAGAAAGTTTAAGGTATCAAATCAAAGTGAATATATATAGGATATTACTGTTGATCCTAATAACAGAAATAAGAAGGACAGAAAAGAAAAGAAATCGAGATGGCAGAATAAAAAGAGGTAAATGAGAGGCAACAGGGGCAGGAAGCAAAGGGAGTATCAGTAAAAGTGCTTTGAATTTCTTGACAACTTCATTTGTTTGAAGCTGTCATCACTATTGAATCAAGTAATTTAACAGAATGGACAACTAAAACAATACTAAACCTGCCATATTATTAATGACTTCATAGAAGATATAATAATTCACACAGATGTGTTTGCCACTGTCTTCTTTCTTTTTCTTTTTTAGTAAAACTTTCTTCTCTTTCTTTTTTTCTTCTCTTCCTTTGGCTTTCTTTTTCTTTCTATTTTTCAATAACATTGCTTTCAATAACTGTTTTAGAAACAAATGTACTATGGTCAACTATGACAAACATGTTACCCATTTCCTTTAAATAAAGTAAAAATAATGGGATATGCTCAACTACAATTTAATCACCAGACTCTCATATAAATCACTAACATAGAACCACTGGAGAATAGAGCCAAGACTAACCCCTAAGCACCACCACATGTGGCCATGAAACGACAAAACATAAAGAAAATAAAGTGGAGGGAGATATCTTTTAATTTATTTATCTGGTATGTGTTACTATTAAATTATCTTTACTTCTCCTTTTTTAATAATTTTAATGATTTTTTAATAATTTCTTTATTGGGGCCGGAGAGATAGCACACAACCAATCCAGGATGGACGGTGGTTTGAATCCTGGCATCCATATGGTCCCCGGAGTGATTTCTGAGTGCAGAGCCAGGAGTAGCCCCTGAGCACTGCCGGGTGTGGCCCAAATAAAACCAAAAAAATAATAATAATTTCTTTATTTAAGCACTGTGGTTACATAAATGTTCATAGTTTAATTTCAGTCATAGAAAGTAAATCACCCTTCATCAGTGCAAATTTCCTGCCACCAGTGTCTCCCATTTCCCTCCCCTCCAGCCCCTGCCTGTCTCTGGGACAGGTGTTCTGTATTCTGCTTCTCTGTCATTGTCATGATAGTAGTCAGTTCAGTTAGTTTTCTAACTGCACTCACCACTCTTTATGGCCATCTTCATATCATGACTGATCCTCGGGGCCTTCATCTCTATTGTCTCTGGATATTATTACCATACATCTATTATTTTTTTAAATCTCACAAAAGAGTGAGACTATTCTGTGTCTATCTATCTCCCTCTGATTTATTTCATTCATCAAAACAATCTCCATGCCCATTCATGTATAGGCAAATTGCATAAATTTATGTTTGCTAATGGCTGCATAGTATTTTATTGTGTAGAGGCCCACAGTTTCTTTAGCCACTCATCTATTGTCAGGTATCTGGATTGTTTTCAGATTCTGGCTATTGTAGATAGTGTTGCAAAGAACATAGATAGGTATGCAGAGGGCTTTCTGCATAGCGATTTTTTGTTATTAGTGTTTATCCCTAGAATGGTATTGCTGGATCATATGGAAACTCTGTTTTCAGTTTTTAATAAATATCCATATTGTTTTCCAGAAAGGTTGAAATAGACAGTATTTCCACCAGCAGAAAATGAGAGTTCCTTTCTCCCTGCATCTTGTTCTCTTGGTTCTTGTTCTCTGTGATGTATGCCAGTCTCTGTGGTATGAGATAATACTTCATTGCTGTTTTGATGATCAGTGATGTGGAACATTTCTTTAACACTATGCACAAAGGTCAAATCAAAGTGGATTAAAGGCCTTGATATCAGACCCGAAACTATAAGATATATAGAAATAGGCAAAACACTCCATGACATTGAGACTAAAGAGAACACAAGGAGGGGCCGGGAAGGTGGCGCTAGAGGTAAGGTGTCTGCCTTACAAGCGCTAGCCAAGGAACGGACCGCGGTTCGATCCCCCGGCGTCCCATATGGTCCCCCCAAGCCAGGGGCGATTTCTGAGCACATAGCCAGGAGTAACCCCTGAGCGTCAAACGGGTGTGGCCCAAAAACCAAAAAAAAAAAAAAAAGAGAACACAAGGAGAATACACCACTGTCTATGCAAGTAGAAGCAAAGATAAACAAATGGTACTACATTAAAATGAGAAACTTCTGAACTTTAAAAGAAACAGTGACTAAAATACAGAGGCCACACACAGAATGGAAAAAACTATTCACTCAATACCCATCACATAAGGAGCTAATATTTAAGATAAACAACTTACATAACTCAACAAGAACAAAATCTGACTCTATCAAAAAAAATGGGAGGACAGAGATTTCATCAAAGAGGAAGTAAATATGGCCAAAAGACACGTGAAAAAAATGCTTTATATCTTCAATTCTCTTATCTTTTCTCACTTTATTGTTCTACTTGTGTTTGTTTGTTTGTTTGCTTGGATACCATACCAGCAATATTCAGGGGTTACTCCTGGCTCTGCACTCAGGAATTACTCCTGGCAGTGCTCAGGAGACCATACAGGATGCTATGGGTCAAAATCATATTAGACAAGTACTAGGCAAGCACTATATTCCCACCACAGCCCCATCATATTCCCTGTTGTAATGTGTACTATATATATATATCCATCCACATCACTTCACTGTTTTAAATACAAATAGTCATATATCGTATGGGTGGTTTTACCTTGTATGTAGATAACTCAAATTCAATCCCAAAAACTCATATGGTCCCCTAAGACCAGGTGTCAGCAACCTGCGGCTCCAGAGCTGCATGCAGCTCTTTAGGAGCTTTGCTGTGGCTCCAACAGCAGGGCCCATAGTAGGGCTGGGGAATGGTATCACCTCCACTGCCTCCTGACACTCTGTGTAGCAGGTTGCTCACTTGGCATGGCTAGGCTACCACAGCGTCCCTGTCCTGGCCCAGCCTCCTCCCTCACATCACAGTGCGCGATGTCACTGAGGGCTTGCTAAGCGTACACCTCTGTGCTGGAGAGGAGGAGACCACTGTGAGGCAAAAGAGAAGTGCTGACAGAGGGGACACTGAAAAATAATAATAATAAGAATAATAAAAAAGAAGAGTACAAAAGAGAAGAAAAAAGAAGAAGACAGAGAGTACAGAGAGGACTAATGTAAGGAAAGAAAGGGTTTGCAGTGTAACTGTTACTGGGAGTTAGGCCAGTACAAAGAGTGGAGAACAAGAGTCTGAAAAAACAGCAGCTAGGTAAAAAAAAAAATAACAGATACTAATTTTTGTTGTTGGTTAAGTATGGGAGACAGGTCCTTTTGTAAGGTAACACTGTAGAAAAGTTGTGGCTATTATATAAAATAATTTAAATAAATTAAATTATTATTTACATTTTTATTTATATGTATGTGAGCATATATATTTATATTATATATTTATATTACTTATAAATACATATAATATAATATATAATATATATTTATTATTTATATATAATATACTATATAATATATTCTATTATATAATATATTACATATATTATATACAAATATACATACTTATATTTATATACATATGTGAGCATATATATATTTATATATGTATGTGAGTTAATCTCTCCAACATTAACTATATTAAAAACAAATATCGATCACACCTCACAGATGATAAGCTTATGAGTCTGTGTGAATTAAAGGTGTTACAGCCCTAATGTGCAGACACTGTGCACTGAGGTTCAGGAGCAAAAATCTCATTAAACAGGTTAATTAAATATTTTAATTAGTTATTAATTTGCACAACTCTATTTTGTTAAGTGAAAAAGTTCTTAATTTTTCAGATCAAAAGCTAACTGCGCTATCCTGTATATAGCATTAAGAAACAATATATGCAGTACTATATTTGTTTTGAGTCTCCCAAGGTTTTTTCCCCTTCAGAAATGAGTCCAAGTGGCTCTTTATGTCTTAAAGGTTGCATATCCCTGCCTTAGACTCATCAAGAATGAACCTTGACATGGATTCAGAGAGAAAGGGACTCTCATTCACTGCTGGTGGAAGTGTGGACTGGCTTAGCCTTATTAGAAAATAATTTGAATATTCCTCAAAAAACTTAAAAGTGAACTTCCATTTGACCCAGTAATACTACTCCTGGGAATATACCCTAGGAACCCAAAAACATAATGTAAAAAAGGCATCTGCACTCCTATATTCATTACAGCACTATTCACAATAGCCAGAATAAGGAAACATCCCAAGAATCTGAGAATAACTGAGTGAATAAAAAAACTATGGTACATCTTCACAATGATGTATTACACAACTATTACAAAAATATTTAGTTGTAAAAATTGCATGATTGAAAGTCAATCATGAATAAATTATATTGGTAGGAAAGAAAACAAATGTATTATGAAAAAAATAGTGGAATTGGTAACTTGAGATTTTTTTTTTTTTTTTTGGTTTTTCGGGCCACATCCATTTGATGCTCAAGAGTTACTCCTGGCTAAGCGCTCAGAAATCGCCCCTGGCTTAGGGGGAGCATATCGAATGCCGGGGAATCAAACCGTGGTCCTGATCCTTGCCTAGCGCTTGAAGGCAGACACCTTAACTCTAGCTCCACCTTGCAGACTCCGAGAATTATTATTCTTTTTTTTCTTTTTTATTAATTTATTTAAACACCTTAATTACATACATGATTGTGTTTGGGTTTCAGTCATGTAAAGAACACCACCCATCACCAGTGCAACATTCCCATCACCAATGTCCCAAGTTTCCCTCCTCCCCACCCGACCCCCGCCTGTACTCTAGACAGGCTCTCCATTTTCCTCATACATTCTCGTTATTAGGACAGTTCAAAATGTAGTTATTTCCCTAACTAAACTCATCACTATTTGTGGTGAGCTTCCTGAGGTGAGCTGGAACTTCCAGCTCTTTTCTCCTTTGTGTCTGAAAATTATTATTACAAGGGTGTCTTTCATTTTTCTTAAAACCCATAGATGAGTGAGACCATTCTGCGTTTTTCTCTCTCTCTCTGACTTATTTCACTCAGCATAATAGATTCCGTGTACATCCATGTATAGGAAAATTTCATGACTTCATCTCTCCTGACAGCTGCATAATATTCCATTGTGTAGATGTACCACAGTTTCTTTAGCCATTCGTCTATTGAAGGGCATCTTGGTTGTTTCCAGAGTCTTGCTATGGTAAATAGTGCTGCAATGAATATAGGTGTAAGGAAGGGGTTTTTGTATTGTATTTTTGTGTTCCTAGGGTATATTCCTAGGAGTGGTATAGCTGGATCGTATGGGAGCTCGATTTCCAGTTTTTGGAGGAATCTCCATATCGCATTCCATAAAGGTTGAACTAGACGGCATTCCCACCAGCAGTGGATAAGAGTTCCTTTCTCTCCACATCCCCGCCAACACTGTTTATCCTCATTCTTTGTGATGTGTGCCATTCTCTGGGGTGTGAGGTGGTATATCATCGTTGTTTTGATTTGCATCTCCCTGATGATTAGTGATGTGGAACATTTTTTCATGTGTCTTTTGGCCATGTGTATTTCTTCTTTGTCAAAGTGTCTGTTCATTTCTTCTCCCCATTTTTTGATGGGGTTAGATGTTTTTTTCTTGTAAAGTTCTGTCAGTGCCTTGTATATTTTGGAGATTAGCCCCTTATCTGATGGATATTGGGTGAATAGTTTCTCCCACTCAGTGGGTGGCTCTTGTATCCTGGGCACTATTTCCTTTGAGGTGCAGAAGCTTCTCAGCTTAATATATTCCCATTTGTTAATCTCTGTTTTCACTTGCTTGGAGAGTGCAGTTTCCTCCTTGAAGATGCCTGTAATATCCTGGAGTGTTTTGCCTATGTGCTGTTCTATATATCTTATGGTTTTGGGGCTGATGTCGAGGTCTTTAATCCATTTGGATTTTACCTTCGTACATGATGTTAGCTGGGGGTCTAAGTTCAATTTTTTGCAAGTGGCTATCCAATTGTGCCAACACCACTTGTTGAAGAGGCTTTCCCTGCTCCATTTAGGATTCCCTGCTCCTTTATCAAAAATTAGGTGATTGTATGTCTGGGGAACATTTTCTGAGTATTCAAGCCTATTCCACTGATCTGAGGGCCTGTCCTTATTGCAATACCATGCTGTTTTGATAACTATTGCTTTGTAGTACAGTTTAAAGTTGGGGAAAGTAATTCCTCCCATATTCTTTTTCCCAATGATTGCTTTAGCTATTCGAGGGTGTTTATTGTTCCAAATGAATTTCAAAAGTGTCTGATCCACTTCTTTGAAGAATGTCATGAGTATCTCTAGAGGGATCGCATTAAATCTGTATAATGCCTTGGGGAGTATTGCCATTTTGATGATGTTAATCCTGCCAATCCACGAGCAGGGTATGTGTTTCCATTTCCGTTTCCTCTCTTATTTCTTGGAGCAGAGTTTTATAGTTTTCTGTGTATAGGTCCTTCACATATTTAGTCAAGTTGATTCCAAGATATTTGAGTTTGTGTGGCACTATTGTGAATGGGGTTGTTTTCTTAATGTCCATTTCATCCTTATTACTATTGGTGTATAGAAAGGCCATTGATTTTTGTGTGTTAATTTTGTAGCCTGCCACCTTGCTATATGAGTCTATTGTTTCTAGAAGCTTTTTGATAGAGTCTTTAGGGTTTTCTAAGTAGAGTATCATGCCATCTGCAAACAGTGAGAGTTTGACTTCTTCCTTTCCTATCTGGATTCCCTTGATATCCTTTTCTTGACTAATCGCTATAGCAAGTACTTCCAGTGCTATGTTGAATAGGAGTGGTGAGAGAGGATAGCCTTGTCTTGTGCCAGAATTTAGAGGGAAGGCTTTTAGTTTTTCTCCATTGAGGATAATGTTTGCCACTGGCTTGTGGTAGATGGCCTTCACTATATTGAGAAAGGTTCCCTCCATTCCCATCTTGCTGAGAGTTTTGATCAAGAATGGGTGTTGGACCTTATCAAATGTTTCTCTGCATCTATTGATATGATCATGTGGTTTTTATTTTTCTTGTTATCGATGTTGTGTATTATGTTGATAGATTTATGGATGTTAAACCAGCCTTGCATTCCTGGGATGAAACCTACTTGATTGTAGTGGATGATCTTCTTAACGAGGCATTGAATCCTATTTGCCAGGATTTTGTTGAGGAACTTTGCATCTGCATTCATCAGCGATATTGGTCTGTATTTTTCTTTTTTTGTAGCATCTCTGTCTGGTTTAGGTATCAAGGTGATGTTGGCTTCATAAAAGCTATTTGGAAGTGTTTCTGCTTGTTCAATTTCATGAAAGAGTCTTGCCAAGATTGGCAGTAGTTCCTCTTGGAAAGTTTGATAGAATTCATTAGTGAATCCATCTGGACCTGGGCTTTTGTTTTTCGGCAGACATTTGATTACTGTTTTAATTTCATCAATGGTGATGGGGGTGTTTAGATATGCTACATCCTCTTCCTTCAACCGTGGAAGATTATAGGAGTCCAAGAATTTATCCATTTCTTCCAGGTTCTCATTTTTAGTGGCGTAGAGTTTTTCAAAGTAGTTTCTGATTACCCTTTGAATCTCTGTCATATCAGTAGTGATCTCTCCTTTTTCATTCCTGATACGAGTTATCAAGTTTCTCTCTCTCTCTTTGTTAGGTTTGCCAGTGGTCTATCAATCTTGTTTATTTTTTCAAAGAACCAACTTCTGCTTTCGTTGATCTTTCGGATTGTTTTTTTGGGTTTCCACTTCGTTGATTTCTGCTCTCAGCTTTGTTATTTCCTTCTGTCTTCCTATTCTTGGGTCCTTTTGTTGAGCATTTTCTAGTTCTATTAGCTGTGGCATTAAGCTACTCGGGTAAGCTCCTTCTTCCTTCCTGATGTGTGCTTGCAAAGCTATAAATTTTCCTCTCAGTACTGCTTTTGCTGTGTCCCATAAGTTCTGATAGTTTGTGTCTTTATTGTCATTTGTTTCCAGGAACCTTTTGATTTCCTCCTTGATTTCATCTCGGACCCACTGGTTATTGAGCATGAGGCTGTTTAACTTCCAGGTGTTAAAGTGTTTCTTCTGAGTCCCTTTGGATTTCACAAATAATTTCAGAGCCTTGTGGTCAGCGAAGGTAGTCTGCAAAATTTCTATCCTCTTGATCTTATGGAGGTATGTTTTATGTGCCAGCATGTAGTCTATCCTGGAGAATGTCCCATGTACATTGGAGAAGAATGTGTATCCAGGTTTCTGGGGATGGAGTGTCCTATATATATCCACTAGGCCTCTTTCTACCATTTCTCTCCTCAGGTCTAGTATATTCTTGTTGGGTTTCAGTCTGGTTGACCTATCCAGTGTTGACAAAGCCGTGTTAAGGTCCCCCACAATTATTGTGTTGTTGTTGATATTATTTTTCAGATTTGTCAACAGTTGTATTAAATATTTTGCTGGCCCCTCATTCGGTGCATATATGTTTAGGAGAGTGAATTTTTCCTGCTCTACGTACCCCTTGATTAATATAAAATGACCATCTTTGTCCCTTACAACCTTCCTGAGTATAAAGTTTGCATTATCTGATATTAGTATGGCCACTCCAGCTTATTTATGGGTGTTGTTTGATTGGATAATTTTTCTCCAGCCTTTTATTTTGAGTCTATGTTTGTTCTGACTATTCAGGTGCGTTTCTTGTAGGCAGCAGAAGGTTGAATTGAGTTTTTTGATCCATTTAGCCACTCTGTGTCTCTTAACTGGTGCATTTAGTCCATTGACGTTGAGAGAAAGAATTGTCCTGGGATTTAATGCCATCTTTATTTCGAAATTTGGTGTGTCTTTTGGGTAGTCTTGTCTTAGATTAGGTCTTTCAGTTTTTCTCTTAAGACTGGTTTTGTGTCTGTGAAGTTTCTGAGCTGTTTTTTGTCTGTGAAACCATGTATTCTTCCGTCAAACCGGAAAGTGAGTTTTGCTGGGTATAGTATTCTGGGTGAAGCATTCATTTCATTCAGTCTTGTCACAATATCCCACCACTGCTTTCTGGCATTTAGTGTTTCTGGTGACAGGTCTGCTGTAAATCTCAGGGAAGCTTGCTTGAACGTGATTTCCCCTTTTTATCTTGCTGTTTTCAGAATTCTGTCTCTATCTGTGGGATTTGTCGTTGTGACTAGGATGTGTCTTGGGGTGGTTTTTCTGGGGTCTCTTTTGGTTGGTACTCTTCGGGCATGCAGGATTTGATCACATATATTCTTTAGCTCTGGAAGTTTCTCTTTAATGATGTTCTTGACCATTGATTCTTCCTGGAAGTTTTCTTCCTGGGTCTCTGGGACTCCAATGATTCTTAAGTTGTTTCTGTTGATCTTATCATAGACTTCTATTTTCATCTGTTCCCATTCTTTGACTAATTTTTCCATTGTCTGCTCATTTGCTTTAAGTTTTTTGTCTAATCTCTCCTGCTGTATGGAATTGTTATGTATCTCATCTTCCACAGCACCAAGTTTATTCTCAGCTTCTGATACCCTGTCCCAGAGCTTATCCATTTTGTCATTCACTTCGTTTACTGACTTTTTCAGTCCTGTTAGTTGACATGTTATTTTAGTTTGGAGTTTTGTGATTTCTGTCTTCATATTTTCTTGGTTCTTATTAGTGTTCTGTTCAACTCGATCCATGGTTTCTTGGAGTCCGTTGAGCATCTTCCATATTGCTAGTCTAAAGTCCTTATCTGAGAGGTTGATTAGTTGGTTGGTCATTATCTGGTCCTCAGAATTGTCATCTTCATTCTCTATGTCTGATGCTGGCCTGCGTTGTTTCCCCATTGTCACACTTGTATTGTGGGTTTTTCTACGTGTTGTGGTGGTATTCATTGTCTATATGATGCAGGCAGCACACTCCTCTGTCTCCTCCCTTTCTGGATGGGCTGACTTGCCTCTAAGGGAGGGGAGTCCTCCGTGGATGAAGACTCACACTGGGTCAAATCTTCGGCCCGAGCATGCAACAGAGAAGACAGTCTGGAGAGAAATGTTTGCTTCTGTGATATAGCACCGTTCTTAGTGTAATTTTTCCTTCTTGTTGCAATGGTGTTCTTTCCTTAGAAAGAGTGCACAGCTGCGTAGCGAAGCGGAGTGACCGTGCTCCGCTGGAGCCTCTTTTTGCCCCACTCACAAGAGTTTCACGCAAGAGGACAGTGGACAGACATATACAGGTCAGACTCACAGTTTTTCACAGGTGGGCCCCACTGGGCCGATGTACTTTCGTGGATTTTCCCCGCCTATTGTCACACACAGGGAGCCGGCTTTTGCAAAGTTATGCTGGTTTTCATGCTCTGTAGTCCCTCCCTGAAAATGGCGTCTGGGCGAGTGAGTTTTCTGGAGCTTCTTTTTGCCCCACTCGCAAGAGTTTCACGCAAGAAGACAGTAGACAAACATATACAGGTCAAACTCACAGTTTTTCACAGTTGGGCCCCACTGGGCCGGTGTACTTTCGTGGATTTTCCCCGCCTGTTGTCACACACAGGGAGCCAGCTTTTGCAAAGTTATCGAGAATTATTATTCTAAAATCACTTGTATTACACTTATAATGTATTTTTCCTTTGCATAAATAAAAGTGAAAACATAAAAAGATGAGGTCCAAATTGCAAAAAGACAGGGACAACAGTAGATTTTCAAATGTATTTCCTTGCAAATTAAACTCACTAAATTTTTTTTCTTTAAAGTATCTTCCAGAATAGATTAATTTTTGATGATACTGTTATAAAATATATCAATATAATATAAACACTACTAACAAATGTAAATTTCCAAATCTAATAATCCCTTTACATTTTTCTCAACAGACTTGAACTCCTAAGTATGCCTAATATTCCTACATAAAAATCAGCATTTGTTTCATAATTGTTGCTTAATATCAACTGTAGAAAAATGTATAGTATCATAATTGTACCATAAGAAACCTAAATTTGCATCACTCAAGATGGCATGATTTAAAGAAAAAATGTATATTATGTGTAAGAAATATGAATTCTAAACTCAGCCAACTCATAAAATCACACTACTAGACACTCTATAATATTTATCCTTATTCTGAATTTTATTCATTATTCTCTGACACTGTTTTGAATGACTTATCAAGACCTGAAAGTGCCTAGCTTCATTTGTCACTTTTTTTGTTTTTCTATCTCTCCTGATTAAAATGTAAAGTACTCTAGTATAAATATATTGTCTTTCTTATTCATTGGCAAAGCCTCAACACACAGAACCAGGACTAGTAGTCTATTTAAAAAAAATATTTGTTCGATGAACATGATCCCATGAAGTGCATGAATTCAAATCCTCTAAGAATTCCTACTCAGTCCCTCTTTCTGAGGCATCTTTCCCAACTACAACTGTGTTCTTGGTGATCTTTAGGTAATATTTTAGAGGAGTATTTATCACACATCAAAAAAAAAGACAAGAAAAAGTCAGAACTTTAAATGGTACAAAATAAAACTATTGTCAATATGTTAGTAATAAATAAAGCTAGTATTACATTAGCCACTCCCTTATGCTATGCACATTGCTATTTCTCACTTAATTCATATAATAGTTTCTATTATTTTTCCCACTTTACCAGTGGAGTCTTTATTTTACTTAAGCTCACTGAAGTAAATTGCCCATTAATAAGTGGTGGAAACACCAGTTTTAAACATACTGACTTCTCTTTTAGTGACTTATAGTCATGTTAAAAATGCTTTATTTCTTAAACGTGTTGACAAAGATAATATGCTTAGCGTGTGAAGAAATCTGCAAAATATAAGTACACAGAAATTTCAGTGTCTGCTCAGAATATTCTCGTGTCTGTCCTCAGCTATACTGTTCCTCAGCTTCTGCACATCAAGTTGCTTACTCATTGGCACTACATTTGCATCACAAAACCAATTTTCAATTGCTATATTTTTAAAACTAAAAGCAACTGCCTTTCTGACTAGATAAGTGTTTCTCTGCTAAATAAAATACAGGTTTTATTCCTGCCTAAGGAAAGATTATCCTTTCAATAAAAGCAATGCACTATTTTTCCAACTGTGCCATGAGTGTTCTGCAGTTAGCACTGAATGGGTTGAATCGACTGAACACCTTTCTCTTTTCTGAACTAATAATAACTGAGCACAGTTACCTCCCGACCTAAACAGTGCAGAAAGCTGCAAGATTTGTGCTCTGAAGGAAATTGAAAGTGTCAACAATGTAATATCTACTCAAGATGTGATTTTATTTCTTTTCTCAGATTTAGAGGGGAATCTGCAGGATTCCACTGAACCTGAATTACTGCTCTCAAATGTCAAACCAGTGAGTCATAGACTAGATTGTAAGGCCATTTTTAAGTACTCAGTCTGCATGAAATAATAAAAACAAGAAGAAAAGATAGCCAGCCAAAAGACTATTTTCCAGGACACTCATTTAACTTAATTCTATAAAAACAAAGTGGGCATTTATGGTGGAGTCAAAGGAATCACAGAGGCACAGAGCAGGCACACAATTTTCTGCTCAGGACTGAACATGAGTGATCAATCATAAACTCACAAAACAAAATGGGAAGGAAGGAAATGAGGAATGTTGGTGGCAGGAAAAAGTTACATTGGTGAAGGGTAGTGTAAATTCAATGAGTGAAACCCAACTATGAACATTTTTGTAACCATGGTGCTTAAATAAAAATATTATTATATATGTTTAAAAGGTTGGAAAAGGGGCCAGAGCGGTGGTGCAAGCAGTAGGGCTTTTGCCTTGCACGCTCTAACCTAGGAAGGACTGTGGTTCAATCCCCAGGGCCTTGCATATGGTCCCCCAAGCCAAGAGCACTTTCTGAGGGCATAGCCAGTAATAATCCCTGAGCATCACCGGATATGGCAAAAAAAATAAAATAAACAAATAAATAAATAAATAAATGTTGGAAAATTATTGAAATTGCTTGGCTTGAAGTTTGCTGGATTCTGAGGATTCCTGAATTAGATAAGTTTTGGGCTCCTTTCTTATACCATACTTAAAAATATTTTTTGCAAGTTGGCTAAGTAAGCCCAATCTATAGTTAAGTAATTGTTTAACAGAACTGATTAATTCATATACACATACTATAAACCAGGTAAAATAAAGGCAGTTTTACATGAAGCATCTGTCATATCATTTTACATTATAAGAAAAGACTGGTGATCACAAGGTGTATTTCTCTAGTTATTACAAACAATTTTATACAAATTTAAACTCAAAAGTTTATTAAAATCAATACTTGTTAAACAGCAATTTAATTTTTCCAGACTTGCAACTCTATGAAATTTTCAGGTCACTGAAGAAATGAAACAGTAACAAACACATTTTAAATAAGGGCCATTACACATTGCAACTAAATTGTAATCTGAGTGCTTCTATAATATGACTTATATTATAGTATGTGCTGATATGTTTGCTTCTACCTAGTTGTTCTACACTAGCTCTTGTCCTCTTCAATGGACATTTCATAAAATAGTTTTAAACAAGTTAAAGAAGATGAAAACCCTTTGTAGAGTGCTTTGTACTCTATTCATTATAATATAAATGAAGAGGCCATAATCTACCAAACTACCCCTTAAAATGTATCTAAACAGCATTTCTGAGATTCTGTAATTCAGTTCTGAGCATTTTATGAGTTACTTACTCTTTTTCAACTCCTGTTTTTTTCTTCTTAAATTTTTCTTCTTACATCCACAGAAACTTCTTGAAACTTCATAGAAATCCCACCAACTTCTGAGCCTTCCTGGGATTTCCTTCAAAGAAGCTGTCAAAGAAAACAAATTACTGAATAGTAATTTATGTAAAAAAGGAGATTAGAAATGTTTCTTTTAATGATTTGTTGCAATCAGACAAAATATTAAAGGTGAATTTATAAACATAATAACCCTTACTCTTTCCATAATAATCTGCAGACACTACAGCCTTTATAAATAATTTTCTACTCATTAGACATTCAGATCTCAGATCTCTCACTCAATGTTTATTTTAAAATAATTAATTTAAAATAAGATAAATAAATAAATAAAATCATTTAAAATAAGATAACAACAAAAATATCCTAGATCTATCTGTTCCTTGTTCACACAAACTGCAGAGAACAAGGTGGCCTTCCAAATGTCTTCTTTACTGCCCTCTTCAACAGAATGGAGTTTATCTTCTACCTTTTTAGCTTCTTCATCTATTTCCATTACAAACAGACAACCATTCTTTTAATCTTTAAATGCAGTAGAGACCATAAATCTGCCTGCCACATTGGCAGTTCTTGATCTGTCTTGATTTTTATCTGTGCAAGCATATTTTCAAATGTCTTGGTTTTGTGAGGATAATGACATTTACAGAGAGAATGTATAAAAATATTTAGATAATTAAATAATTAGTGTAACTGCAAAGTATCATCCCTGTTTCATATTTTTCCTTTATTTTTGATTGATACTTTTATGTTTTTATAATATTAGTCCAGTTTTTAAAATAGTGTCCTAATTTATAATATCATCACAGTGAAAATAATGTAACTATTGCACTGGAAGAAATCTAGTAGCAAGTTTGAGGCATGAAACCTAACTTCCTTATCTTATTTTCACTTATCCTTACATTTTATTTTAATCTTTCTTACAGAAATAATCTTATGTCATTAACTATCCTCTACTGTTCCTCTGACAAAATAAACAAAAAGAAGTGAATGTATGGTTTCCAGAAAGAACAATAGCAAAAGACAAACCAGAAATAAATGGAAAAAACTGTCACTGTTTCTATACTCCAGGGAAGAAATATAATTAACACGCTCATGCCCAGTCAAGTCTCCCTACTTACATTGATACAAAATTAGATGTTCTAAAATTAAACCTAAAAGCAGTGATGAGAGCCTGGAGAGATAGCACAGCGGCGTTTGCGTTGCAAGCAGCCAATCCAGGACCAAAGGTGGTTGGTTCGAATCCCGGTGTCCCATATGGTCCCCCATGCCTGCCAAGAGCTATTTCTGAGCAGACAGCCAGGAGTAACTCCTGAGCATCGCTGGGTGTGACCAAAAAAATAAATAAATAAAAAGCAGTGATGATCTGATTATAGATAAAGTCAACACTACTGAGAAAGTCATAACATGGGTCAAAGATATGAATATCATCATGCATCTCTTAAATCCTTAAATCTTAAATCCTGCTATATTGATGCCAGGAAAAACAATTCTGCCTCTACTGAAAATTTGGTGGGAGGACCAAAGTCATAGAATCTGGTGACAATCTATTGTCCTTACTAACTCATACCAATCTCATTTCTTAAATATTTTACATATTCCCTAAAAGTTTAGCCAGTCATCTTTCCCTAAGGTCACTTTTTTTAAGCCTTATACTTTCACTGCTCTGTTGCTCATGAAGAATTGGTGCTATTTCTAACTTGCATCTCTGTAGTCATGCTCCCTGTCTCTGCTGGGCTTCATAACGTAAGAGCAGAGTGCTAATGATCTCTATTCAATCTTCTATTCTTAAGAGCAATTTAAAAAGCTGGGCCTGCCTACTGACCTTTCTGAATCCCACCTCCTTTCTGAACACTTCAGCATTATCAAAGCCCTCTCTTGTGAATATTACTGATCCCCACTGACTTTTCTCAACTAAGCACTGTGGTGCCTGGAAATATGCCACAGCATTATTAATATTATAAGAAAGAGGCTTTCCTATTGCTGCATGTTTTTCTCCTGCAATTTCTATCATAACTTTCATTGAAAATATGACTTTGAAGGAACTTTCATGATCAGAATATTGATTAAAAAAATCAGACAAAAAAATCAGACTAAAAATATAATTGGGATCTCTGCTTGGGTTTTTGTAAGAAAAGTCAGTAAATAGTTATGAAGAAAGAAAAATTAAAATAAGATCTAGAAATCACTGGGGAACTTAATTGTATGTTTACTTTTTTAAGATAATAAGAAATGAAGAACACAAGAAAGCACTTTAGTTTTATTTTTTTATAAAATTTTTTAAGCACCATGATTACAAGCATTATTGTAGTTTGTTTTCAGTCATAAAAAGAACACCCCCCATACTCAACAATCAAATAACAGAGTTTAACAGGGTAGAAACTCCAAACACTGTAACAGTCAACAAATACCGAAAAGTAGTGTTCAAAACATATGAAAAAAGAACAACACAAACTCTTGACTACACATTATACCACAAAGAAACCAACAACAGCAGAAACAGCAGCATAGAGAGAACAGGTAGGTAATCAGCCTTCTACCACAAAGGCCCATAATATCCCCCTTAGGGATCTTATACAGAAATACAGGTAAAGAATACCATGGGAAGTCACTGACTCCAACGGAAACATCTCATAACAATATGTCTTCATGCCTTAATCTTACAATATTTAAAATAACCTCTCAGCTTTTCTGTCCACAGGCATTCTTGGATACAAAGGATGGACAAATAAAGATGACATCTCGGGGCTCAGTCACACGAGATACCATACCCGGCTTGCACTACGAGAATGTCCCGAGAAAACTCTTTAACATACACTTTATCTTTAGGTTATGCCTTCTTTTAGGACTTGAAGCACGTGATGAGTCAGACCACCAAAGCAGCAACAGTAACCTACAGACTTACTCATCGAACACATTCAAGCAAACTAGAATTCCCTTGCTCTTTTCTCCTCTCTTCTCGCTACTTTCTTCTTTTTTCTTCTTTTTTCTTCTCCTTTTCTTTTTAATGTATTTTCTCTTTTCTTCTTTCCTGCTCCTTCTATATACTTTCCCCTTCCCCCCCCCCTTTGGATATCCAACTATCCCTGCACCCCCCAACCACATCCAGATTTCCCACTCTATTAAAATTCTTCACCCTCAGTTCTTAATCCATTAGGCATCAAGACTGACCTTCTACCCCAACGAACCAGTATCCAGCACCCAAATGAAGGGACACCCAGTCAAACCCACACCTCATCCCCGCTGTGTGTCCCTCCTTACCAACTCTTCCTAATATGGACTGTTACTTGAAATCGGACTTAGCTCTAAAAGTACCCCCAAAGCAAGAACTCTTCCCAAGACCTTCCTGCCGAGATTCTCTTACCAATCTGAAGAAGGTCAGGGTGCGTGATGAAAAGGCGCTCGGAAACCCACACACCACAAGAAAATCCCAAAAGACAATGGGGAAACTTATACTTCCATCATAAGTATAAGACTTGTACACTGTACCTCTTTACCTGCTTTTCCCCCAAATGTAAGATAGCCTATTGCATCATTTTGTTCCTTTAATTACCCTGTTATTTCATATATATATATATTTATGTGAGCACATATAGTTTTATTTCTATTTTTTTATATTTTTTGGGAGTGTAATCTGTTCTGTTTTCTTCTCTTTACACCCCCAAATGCACCGGCAATATAATGTAGCACCATTTTCCCCTGCAAAGACACAATAAAAAAGGGGGAAATCTTATGTATAAAAATGAGCTCTTATCTACTAGGGATAAGAACTCATATTTGTTTACAATACAGGGACATCTCCCACCCTGAAAATATGTCACATGGACCCAACTTAGACCCCAGGTGATTAGACATCATTCGTCCAGTCTTGAACCCTGGATCCCAGACATAGAAATGACACAGTTCTTCACAACAGCTACAAAAACAAATCCCGTCTGGGACATCCTTCATACTGCTGGGACACCATCAAGTGCCAGCTCTAAAATGATATCCTGACAACGAAGAAAATGCAAACAACTTGACCTAAGAGCAGATTATCCTACCCCACCAGCTAACGATAAGACAAAATCAGAAGACTTGTCACCCATTGGTCTGTCCAAAAGCCAAGATTGTGATCTACAGATGACTGGCTGATAGAACCATGACCGGACTGTATGTATCCTGGGACCAATTAAAAAGCCCTAGTCTAGAGTGTGAGCTATGGCCTGCACAACAACCATGATCTCCATGCTCTGGCATGTTTTTATTTCAAGATCATGGCTTTTATGTGGTGCTTACCTTTATTGTCGGACTGCTCACTGGATATTTTATTTGACACTTCTTTTTGTACTGTTGGAGTCATTCAACTTTTTCCCCTCTGTCTCTCAAACCGATGATGATGAGAGCCTCTAGAAGGACTCTGCCCATTTTTGGTATATTTGATTTTTACCCCAGTTTATTACTTTTTTCTTCTTTAAACAAAACCATGTAACTTTATCTATCTAGTCCCACCTCCCAGTTACAGGAGGAAATAAGGGAGCTACCAAGACCAAACAGGTGTAAGACCACTAAGTAGCAAGTTAGGCATAGAGGAGACCACATATTCTTGCAGCCCAGGGAGTGAGGGAGGAATATATGGGAGGTAGGATGGGAACGGAGGTGTAGGGAGAACAATTCGGTGGTGGGAATCCCCCTGACATTAAGTTAACATGTACCTAAAATATTACTGTCAACAATATGTAAGCCACTATGATCAAAATAAAAATTATATTAATAATAAAAAAGAACACCCGCTTCACCTGTGCAACATTTCCACCACCAATAAGAAAGCACTTTGTATAATTGAGATAGCAAATGTCCCTCAAAGATATTGAGCACTTTATTTTGCTAATTACTGAGGAAAGACATAACTATAACTGTTAGGATGTTTTAAACTGAAAGTATCAGAAACCCAATTTAAATTACTAAAGGAAGTTTATTAGATTACATGGAAGGGAGTCAATAGACAATGAGTAGGACCACAGGAGAGGAAATGATTAGGATTCCAGTTATGTTTGCCCAAGGCCAGAGAGATAGTCCAGTGGTTAAGATACATGCTTTGTACAAAGTGATCCTTGTGCAATTCCTGATATCACATGTGATCCAAATAAATGCCAGTAATGATCCTTAGCATAGAGCCAATAGTAAACCCTGAGCACCACTAGGTGCAGTCCAAGAAATAGAGGAAAATCAATTGTCTTTGCCTATAATTTGCTCATTCATTTTATTTGGATATCTTCTATGCATTTATGTCCCGAGGTTAGCTCTCCTTATGATTATCTTTCATCCTGGAAAATATTTATTTAGTTATACATTGATTTCTTTTAGATGCCCCAAACCTTCTTCTCTACAATTTAATTAAAAATTGAGCTGAAAAGGAAATTTGTAATAAAATAAATAATAATAATCATAACATTACCAATAATAAAAGCATTATCAAATAAACAGTAGCTGAAGATACATTTAAGACCTAAGTCAGAAAGTGCAATTGTCATGTCTGCATTCAGTCTGCTCCATAGACTCACTATATTCTCAAGAGACGTGTTTACAAGTGATGGAATATTATGGGTACACCACCCACACAGATGAAAATGGCAACCTTGGGAGGAGAGGGTGTGCCAAGTCCCTGCCATGCCAAAGCTATACCAGCTGTACCCACTACCCACAACTGCTCCTTGACGGTGACCCAGTTTTACCACTCAACCTTGGAGCTCTACAGAAACCAAACTAACCAAAACTTCAGGTACACCTGTAAGTGTATACATTTAGGTGTACCTGGGCTGATATCACAGGACTTTTTGGAATGTGCAGGCACCCTCTCCCATATCTTCTTGTGCTCCCAAAAATTCTACCAGCCAAAATTAAGACACAAAATCCACATTATTGTACATAAATCTAGGAATTCTTAGAACACACAGTGGCATATACAGCCAATTTTTTAATACAGTCATCCCAATAAAGTAATTTATTTAAAAATTAGACCTAATCCATATCTACAAGGACACTTTAAATTCAAATGTAAAAAGAAAATATCAAATAATACAAGTAATCAAATATAGACAGCAACAAATTCTTTCAAACCAATAATTCCTATAAATATCAATGAACAGAACTTTCCCCAAAACAGCATAGAATAGCAAGATAAGTCAGGTTACAAAATCCAACGCTTGGTTGCATACAAGACCCACTTAAACTCTCATGATAAATATGCTCAGAGTGAATAAATAGAAAACAAACATACAGGATAATGGCAAACAAAAAAAGCAGAGATGGCCATACTGGTTTCCTGACAAAGTTCAAACTGAAAAATAATAAAGATATAGTAGGACATTACATACTGGTTAAGACATCAATACATCAAGATGACTTAATATATATAATGTATATGCACACAATAATGTGTTATATTAATATATTAATATCTGTTATATATCTTATAACACATTAATATGTTCTAAATTTAGGTGCAGCAAAGTTTACAAAACAACTTCTAATAGACCTGAAGACATACATCAATGGTAGCATAATAGTAGTTGAAGACTTCAATCTCCCATTCTCATCATTGGGCAAATCAACCAGACAAAACAGTAATAAAAATTTAAGATTCAAAAGAGACAAGTGCCCGGTGCAAAGGTGATTCTGCAGCACAATCACGGCCTCGGAGGAGCCGTCGTCGTCACGGTCTACAAGATGGGATTTCCCGAGGCTGCCAGAGCTTATCAAATTGAGGATGCTCCAACCAGCTCTGCAGTTGATGGATTTAAGGCAAATCTTATCTTTAAGGAGATTGAGAAAAGGCTTGACGAGGAAGAGGAGCAGTTTGTGAAGAAAATCGGTGGGATTTTTGCCTTCAAAGTGAGGAGTGGCCCTAATGGGAAAGAAGCCACATGGGTAGTGGATGTGAAGAACGGCAAAGGATCTGTGTTCCCTAACTCAGACAAGAAGGCCAACTGCACTACCACGATTTAGGACTCAGACTTGCTGACTCTGATGACTGGGAAAAATGAACCCTCAGTCAGCCTTTTTTCAAGGCAAATTGAAAATCACAGGCAACATGGGCATGGCGATGAAGTTGCAGACCCTTCAGCTGCAGCCGGGCAAAGCAAAGCTGTGAAGAACTAATTCCCTCTTGAGCTGGTTTGAAAATCAAGATGAGCTCTATAGATTATCCCTCCCTCTAGTTCACTGTTGGAATTTAGACTGAAACTACACATTGGCAAATAGCATTGAGATGTGTTTTGAATGGGTGTGTCCAATCTTGTTTTTCCTAACTCTGGGTGAAGTTAACCTTGAATGGTATACTGCTGCTGTGCTGAATTGCATACAACCATGCATTGCGAAGTTAAATATGGTACTTATGGTTTGGGGTAAAATTGAATTTCAGAATAAAATTAGGAACAGCAAAATCCAAAAACTATGTAAACAAAAGCTCTCATTTTGCTTATAAAGTATTTCTAAGGATTATTCTGCTGAAGATCAATTACAAGTTTTCCTTGGGAGAACTAAGGAAGAAAGTGTATAATACCAGTCTTTAGCCACTACTTAGTGTTGTACACTTAATACCTTATACTATTTTTCATTAAAAGTTCTTTTTTAAGGAGAAACCCCCCCACAGATTTTTGCATTTCATGCCAACAGAAACGATATTTTCTTCCCAAATCAAAATAAAGGAAATATGATCAGAGCATGAGGGAAGAAATCTATAGTTAAGCACAGGCCTATTTTTAAAATAAAAGTATTTTTAAATGGATTTCCTTCTTGAAAAAAAAATCAGTGTATTCAAATGATAAAATGCTGTCATTAAAACAAATACTTTGCTTTGAGATGCACAGTTACAAATGATAATATATTAATTCAATTAAATTTGTACAGTTCTTGATCCTTTATTTAATTTTTTCTCATATAAATTTACTTATTTACATTTAATTTTTCCTTCTGGTTTTTCTAATGCTAATGTATTTCTTATAATTCAGGAAGATAAAATAATCCTTTTCAAAGAATGTTTAATAGAAAATTAAAATAGCTCTTCCTTAAATAAAAAAATGTAAGATTCCTAAGTGATAAATTAAAAGAATTGAATCTAATAGATATATTCAAAACCCTCCAACATCCACCCCAAACAATTAATACACATTCTTCTCTGGTGCACATTGAACATTCTCTAGTATAGATCACATGCTAAATCATAGCTCAAACATTAATAAAAGTCACAGAATAAAAAACATCCTAAATATTATCTCAGATCAAAAATCCATAAAAATAGAAGTCAATCATAAAAAGAAAGCTGGAAAAGATCAAATATTTTAAAATTGAACAAATTCTGATAAATAGCAATAGAATTAAAAAAAAGAAATCAAAGAAGAAATAAAAAGAATTAAATGCAACTGAATACATAAATTATTAGAATCTATAGTACATTATAAAGTCATACTAACAAAAGTTTATAGATATTCAGGTTCATATAAGGAATAAATACAAAGCTCAATTCAACTTTCAAAGTTCAATTCAATATCATGACAGCTAGAAAACTTAGAAAAATACAACAAATAAACTGCCAAGTAAATAGTAGTCATAAAAAATAAATATTAGAGTAAAAACTAGAGCCATATAAAACACAAAAACAAAACAAAGGGTCAATAAAAAGCAGAAACTGGATCTTTAAATGAATAAACAAGTCCTGCAAGAAGCATTAAAGGAGTCCCTTTAACAGGCAAAACAAACTCTTTAGCACCTGGCATTGAATAGGCATTCATGCATAGCAGTTATGGTTGCCCTCTACTATCAGAAAAGATATGTTTATTCCTATCTTACTATGGGATTGTATATATTTGCAAGAAAAGTTAACATTTATATTAAATATTGTATATCTATGTATTTTTAATCCGCATATATTTTATTATAATTATTTATTAATATAGATATTTAAGCAATATTCTAATATATTTTCTAATAGCCTACATTTTCATTCTCAGATAAATCACACGTTTTTACTACTATGTATTTATTCATATTCTGGCCTTTTGTTTTCTTTAACTCTCTTCACTTTAAATTCTGCATTTGTAGAATTTATCTATTTCATATAAATCTTATAATGTATTAGCATAGAATTACTCATAATTTAATTTTATAAACCAGCTGGAGGCAACTTCTATCCTATAGCATCAGTGGGATTTCAATGAATACACTTCAGGGAGAGTGGGTTGTATGGGCGGTGAAATATGAAATAATGAAACCACACACAGAGTATGTGGGGTCAACACATCTTCTGGCAGAAGTGCAACAAGTTTAATCTTTAAGCAGGGGGCTTTATACGGGGAAAAACCAGTCATAGTTATAGAGAAGAATGCTTATAATCATAAAGCAAAGTTTAACAATAAACAATATTTGAGCTATGGGTGTGAGCCAAAAGGATTCTGAGTTACAAAGGAGAAGGTTATAACTCAAGGCAGCTCTTTGCAAGCTTACTTCAAAAGCAAAATTAGGGATTATTAGGAAGCAGAAAATATCTATGAACATGGTCTGAGCTGAGCTGGGCTCTATTGTTTTAGAGGTCAAGTAAAGGAAGGAGCCAAATCCCCTAAAGTGTGGTTCCATTTTTCTGAGGATCTGCATTCTGGCTATGCCCTTAATTACCAGAAACTAAAGCTGCAAGGACATATTTGAAAAAGAAAAAAAAATATTGTCTTTGCTTTTATGTGCTAAATATTATCCAGAAAGGATCTCTCTTAGTAATCTTTGGTGCTGGAATTTCTGAGCCAAATTATTTGATAGAGGTCATAATTTTGCCTGAGATTTTACAAAGGAAAGATAGCCAAATAATGACAGAAAATGTAATACCAAGCATAGATTTTTCTCTTTGGGAATTTCTCAACTATTCACGCCATGGGGAAAGGCATCCACAGCGAGCCTTTTGAGGAACCCCGTAGTGGTTATTTCAGTTCTCCTCACCAGGAAAATCTGGGGATACATCTGGTGGGCTGAGCTCCTCTAAAATTTCATGCATGCCATGGCAGATAACTGTAAAAAGGAATCACTTTTTTTAATTTTGGAATTACAAAAGGTAAGCTACATTACTTATTTGTGTAGGTGCATAACTAAAAGAGAGAGCTCTAGCCCAAATATTAGATTTTAAAAAAGGAACATGGGCCCGGAGAGATAGCACAGCGGCGTTTGCCTTGCAAGCAGCAGATCCAGGACCAAAGGTGGTTGGTTCGAATCCCAGTGTCCCATATGGTCCCCCGTGCCTACCAGGAGCTATTTCTGAGCAGACAGCCAGGATAATGCCTGAGCACTGCCGGGTGTGGCCCAAAAACAAAAAAAAAAAAAAAAAAAAGGAACATAATAAGAGAACAAGTAGTCAAAGTCATCAGAACAGAAGATTTTGTCTACAGAATGGAGCTTTGGTAAGAGAAAGGGTTTGGGTGGTCCTTAGGACACTGAGAAAGGAAGCAGGCACTCTTGTGATGGGTGTAGTGGTAAAATGATGTATCTTTGAGAAATATAACTAACAGTATTGCAAACTCCAGTACATTTTAAAAAATAACTTTTAAAATAAAATGCAGGGCCAAAGGAATAGTATAGCAAATAGGTTGCAAATTGCCTTGCATGTGGTCTACCTGTTTTCAATCCCAGCTCTCCATATGATCCCTCAAGTACCAGCAGGAGTGATCCTTGAGCACAGAGCCATGAGTTACACCTGAACTCTGCCAGCTCTGTCCCCGAAACCAATAAATTAATTGATTCATTAAAATAAAATGCTTCTTCACAGCAAAAGAAAGCTCAAGTTAAATTAAACAAAAAAGATAACCTACTTAGGGGCCGGGTAGGTGGCGCTGGAGGTAAGGTGTCTGCCTTGCAAGCGCTAGCCAAGGAAGGACCGCGGTTCGATCCCCCGGCGTCCCATATGGTCCCCCCAAGCCAGGGGCGATTTCTGAGCACATAGCCAGGAGTAACCCCTGAGCGTCAAACGGGTGTGGCCCAAAAACCAAAAAAAAAAAAAAAAAAAAAAAGATAACCTACTTAATGGAAAAATATTTGCACACAGTACATCAGAAAAAGAGCTAATACGCAAGATATAGACAGCACTCACAAAGCTCAAAAACAATAAAACATTCAACAACACTATAATTAAATTGGGAGAGGCAAGAAACAGACACTTCTCCAAGAGGACATACAGATGGCTAATAGCACATTTAAAAGTGCTCATCACTATCTATATTTAAGGAAATGCAAATTTAAAAAAACGTCATTTCTAGCCATTGAGAATGGATAAAGAGTCTGGGAATAATCTGTATTGACATAATCCCTGAACACTGCCAGGCATGGCCAAAAATGGGGGGAGATTTTTTGGTCTGGACTCTATTGCCAAATGATGTAATACTCCAAGTTAGGGTGCACAATTTTAAAAACAGACTATGTCAATACAATAGCCTACATGTTTCAATTAGTCCTTTGATCAAGAACTAAACTGCTAGAATTTGGGCTGAGATCTCTAGAGTTTTGTTATAGTGAATGCAGCAGCTTCTCTCTGTGTGCTTCCAGAAGCCCTGTCAGCCACAGACCATACCACAGCACCCATAATGTGAGCCATGCTCCACACAATGTCAGCCACAAATCTTGGAATTCCTGGACTGCACAACATCACCAAATTTTTCAAAACTGACACCAGTAAGAACACACCAAATTAGATATCAAAGGAGCATAGTAGCCACCTAAGGTTAACAAACAGAGCCAATAATCAACTAGCAACAAATGCTTAGTAAACCTTCAGATAATGACTATTGTGAATATAATAATTTTCAAATTTTTTCTTTAACTGTAGTATTTTTTGATAATTCCATTACCACTTAGCTATTTTAAAAAAGGGCAATATAAAGTATTTTTTGTGCCTGACAAGGGTGTAGACATGGGGGGTGAATCTGGGGACAAGTGGTGGAGGGAATTTTATACTGGTGGTAGGATTGGTGTTGGAATATGGAATTACAGAAACAAATATTTTACATGCAACTAAGTAAACCATGGTATTTAAATAAAATTAAACTTTTTTGGGTCTGATTTTATCATCCATGATGGAGCTGAAGCCTTCCATACACCACAAAGGCACCAAGGGGGGAGTAAAAGAACATGCAAGGAGTCTATAGTTATTCCCATGACAGTATACTTCAAAGGTGGAGAAACCCTGTAGCTTTTAGGCCAAGGGAATTTCCTCTCTATTGTTCCAAATATTTACTATGCCTATGCAGGAAAAAAAATAGCACAAAATAATTTTTATTTATCTATTTATTTATATTTTTTATTTCTTTGTTTGGATTTGGGTATTGAAGTTGTTGTCTCCATTTTTTTTTCTTTTTCCTTTTTGCACTCTGTTATGTCTTCATTTCAGGACTGTGGTTATTATGTAGTGCTTGTCTTTATTGCTGTAGTGCTCACTGGATTTTTTTAATGTGATATCACCTTTTATATGGTTTTGGTGTTTCACTTTCTTTTTCCCTTTTCTCTCTCAAACTGAAATTGAGAGCCTCTAAAAGCACTCCGCCCATTTTCGGCTTATTTGATTTTTACCCCATTTTATTGCTCTTCTTTTCTTCAAACAAAACCACATAACTTGAACTATCTAGTACTGCCTCTCAAATAGAAGGGGAAAGAGTGGAGGGTATCAAGACCAAACAGTTCTATGATCACTAAGGAGTAAGCTAGACACAGAGGGGACCACTTATACTAGCAGCCCGGGGGATGAAGATGGGGGATATGGGATACAAGATGGGAACGGGGGTTGAGGGAGGACAACTTTGGTAATGGGAATTTCCCTGACACATTGTTAATATGTACCTAAAATATTACTATGAAAAATATGTAAACCACTTTGATCAAAATAAAAATTATATCCAAAAAAATAAACGTTTTTCAAAAAAACTAAACTACCAAAGTTTAATTTAGTCATTTCAATAAGTATATTTAATATCGGAAGTTTGACCTTCTGAAAGTACAACTGAAGTACTCTTTTGTCTCTTTCATTGACCTGAGGGGTTTATATTCTCTGAGGTGTTTTTTGATTGTGCTTTCTTTTGCATTTTGTAGTTTGCATTTTTCTTTTAAAATGTTTTGTAGTCCTTTAAAGAAAGAAATTTATTGTGTAACTACTATCTAGATAGCTAGAATAGACAGTAGCATACAATACTGTAATCAATGTTCAGTTCCTAAAAAAGCCTTACTACTAGGTCAGGGAGACAGCTCAAGGTAGAATATATGCTGCACTGGAAAGACTGAATTTAATCCCTGCCACTGCTGTGAGTGGCCCAAAAACAAACAAGGACTATTATTTAAAAAGTCTTGGTATTGGTATTGTAAGCTATTATACATTATAGCCATAATAAATACATGTCAAGTGTATTTTTAAAGCTCCCCAAAAGCAGAATCATTTTAAAATATTTTAAATTCTGGTATCATGTTCCCCACAGTTAAATTTTACTACAAAGAAATATATTTAAAACAGTAAAATTTGGAATAAAAATATACAAATCAACAGAAAAGAATTGTGAGTCTAAAATCCCATATAAAAGAAATCTTAATTTATGACAAAGTCTCTTCAATAATTCATTGAATTAGAAAACTAGACAGCCAAACACACAAGAATGAAACTATACACACAGACACACACATACATACATACATATATACATACATACATACATACATACATACATACATACATACACACACACAAATCGGGGGCTGGAGTGGTGGTGCAGCAGTAGGGCGTTTGCCTTGCACACAGCTGACTCAGGACGAACCATGGTTAGATCCCTGGCATCCCATATGGTCCCCCAAGCCAGGTGCAATTGCTGAGTAACAACAGCCAGGAGTAACCCCTGAGCGTCACTGAGTGTGGCCTAAAAACATAACAAAACAAACAAACAAACAAAAGGAATGAAACTATACAACTAATACCATACACCAAAATTAATTCAAAATTGATTAAAAGCTTTGACATAAAACCTGAAACCATAATAATCATAGTCAATGTGCTACTTGACATTGATTGGGGGATACAATATTAACATCAAAGAAAACTAAACCAAAAATAAACAAATGGGATTTAATCAATCTAAAAAATTTATAAAAATGGGGCCAGAAAGATAGAATAGTAAGTAAGGTGCTTGCCTTGCATGTGGATCATTTGGGTTCAATTCCCAGCATCCCATTTGCACTGATTCTTGAACGTAGGGCAAGGAGTATCCCTTGGAACATTGCCACATGTTGACTTTTAAAGTGATGTGACCTAAAACTTACATGTTATAATGCAATATTACTTCAATTAAAAAAACGATAAAGAATGACTTTAGTACCTGATCCAAGAAATTACAGCTTAAAATTGTGTTGATTATTAGAACCAGCAAAAGGGGGCATCTAAGGAATTGCATTTTAGGGGAATACTTAGTCAAGGATAAGAAGCATTTTATTCCCCTTGCAGTTCCTAACTTAATTTTAAAAAAATTAGTTTTATAAAACTCTGTGACCTTTAATAAAATGGCCAGAATTTTACCAACAAAATGAGTCAAAGGAACTACAACCAAAGAAATGAGGGAAGGATGAAAGGAGGGAGAATAAAACGAAAGAAGGTAGGTGGGAGGATTTGTTCCCCCCCCCAAATCATTTGGTAAAAAGATAGTTTTAGGAACATTGGTTGCTTTCTATCAACTAAATTCAGTTACTTCTCTTTGACTGAACTATGTCTGAGTAAGAAAATATTTCTTTTGTAGTAGATTTCTTTCTATTTGGGAGTGCAAGATAAAAGTCATCCTATTGGCACATGTAAATGAAGACAAGTACATGCAAAGAGGACATGTAATTGTGTGTGAGAGCTCCATCTACAGGTTTTCTTTTTTAACTTATTTCAATTGAGGCATAATTTACAATACTATTTATATATGGTAGAATTTTATGCATTAAACATTCCAACACCACAAGAGCATCCTCTAATTAAGCTGGAATTTTCTTTATTATAAACTTTGAGAGAAAAGATTCAGAATTCCTAAAAATGGACATCAACCAGAATTTTTACACAGGGCTATTCAGCTTCTACTCAATTCTCGACTCGTGGGTTTTCTTTTACAAGTTTTTAAAGTTCTTTTTGGCTGAAATTTTTCTCTTACTTTTAAAGACATAATATATCTGATCTCTTAAAAGCATGGAATCACTGGTTGTACTGTATGCAAACTAAAACATAAATGAATAACTTTCTGGAGGTTTGATTAACTCCCAGGGTCTTAACTAATATTTTTCTGAAATTAATTAACTTTATTTATATCTACCATAATATGCAATTGTTTAATATGACATCTAAAGAGTCTATCTATAATCTATTATGCTTACCTCAAATTTTACACTTGAATTTGTCCTCTAGAAACTAACCAGTTTCATTTAATTTAGCTTAATAACCTCATGAGCAATAAGATACTTATGCTTTATTTCTCAGGATTGATAGCTTGAACTCAATTATTATATATTTGTTACACAAGTAACTTTCAAACTTGTCTTTACTATGGAATTAGAGACTTGGAAATCAAAATTCCTTAAAATATACTCTGTTGTCAATTATACATGAATTATAAAGCTTTTTTAGATTAAGTGGCAAAATGCCACTAACGATATATCAATAGTATATCAGTGAGCTTACTGTTTTCTCAAGCAACCATTCAAAAATTCATTAACAAAAAGGACTAGAATGCTTTACAAATACATGAGGATGTCAGTTTTATTGTGGTTTTTTTTTTTTTTAGTTTTTTTTTAGTTTTATTGTGTTTTTAAACACAGGGGGCATTGTCTTGCTTTCTTTTACACAATCAAATGCACCTATTCTATATAACTGTGAATCTTATAGCATCGCATGTACATGTTTATTCTATGTTCAAATTAATAGTTCACACTAAGAACTCAAATGTTTACAATATTATAAAAATATTACTCCATAAGTAATAAACTGTTGAATTTATTTATTGTTTTATATTCAGAAAAACTTGGTGCTTGTCATTTATCAGAGATAAATTCCTAAAACAGAAAATATGTCATGAGTTCCAGTAGAATTTTACCTCGTTTAACTGGAATTTGATATCTTTTTAATTTCTAATGTGTATTTATGCACAATGATTTATTATTTGCTAAGCAAATTACTATGCTATATTCCATTATATATTCATCTATTTGATCTTATGTATATTTAAGCACACACCTCTTACATTATATAAATTTTTCAGATATTAAATATATACAATATATAAAAAATTGTTTTTAAAGTTATTTTAGTGACAATGCCTTTCTATTTGATGAGCCAAAAGAATTTTCTTTAGTGCAGGAGAAAATACAGGGATAAAAGTTCTTGTTTTGCCTGCAGCAAACTCAAGTCTAATCCCTGCTGGTACTTCATATGGTCCCCCAAGCTCTGCCAGGAGTGCTCTCTAAAAACAGAGCCAGGATTAACCCTGAGCATCACTGGCTGTGGCCCAAAAACAACCATAAATAAAAAATTTAAAAATAGACTCTCTCTTACAGTCACCCTCTGTGGGCCATTCCTATTTATTCATCCTAATAAAAATTAACCTCTTCCGAATTTGGGTAAGGGTTGGGGACCACATCTGGTGATGGTCAGGGCTTACTTCTGAATGCTGGGATTTGAACCTGAGTCACCAGAGTATATGTCAATGCCCTACCCTCTGTACTATCACTTCAGCCCCCCTCTTCCTACTTTCATATGTGAAAATTATAGCGAAATTATCTTATTTTAATTTTCACTTCTTGTTTGGAGCAATGATCATGAATTTTCTCTATTCTCCATTAGTATTACTAGAGTACTGCTGTGAGAAAAAAATTCTCACCTCAAGATATGACCAAGTACAGAAAGTTATTAGGTATAATTTGCCTTCACTCTCTTTAAATGTATACCTTGAATAGATTATATCTTGGAGATGTTGTTCTCCCCTCCAGTCTTATTAACTGTATCCTTGTCACGTGTTAAAATGCTGCAGTGTGTTAGCCAGTATTCATTAGGAGACAGCAACCACAGATGATTTGATCAGTGAAATCTGGTTATAAAGAATTATCAACAACAGCAAGAAGGACTAGTGTCTTAATCACCAGCCAGTGACTTGAGCTACTATTACAAATTACCATAGACTTGGAGGCTTAAATAACAAATATTTACTTCTCACTCTTCTAGAGGCTGGAAGTCCATGACTAAGGAGCCAGATGCTTCAGTGCTCAGTGAAACATTCTTCCTGACTTGCAGATGGTTGTGTTCACACTGTCCCACATAACGAAGAGCAAAGCGATGAACCAAACTCTCCCCTGTCTCTCCTGAGGCCTCTGCTTCTGGGACCTGATTACCTCCCAAAGACCCCATTTCCAAATACTGTCATATTGGGCATTAGGACACCAAACACAACAACCAAAATTCAATGATACAATCCACAAATAAAGAGGAAATGAACACCTTTTTTGAAGAAGACATAGGGACAGCCAATAGCCATATGAAAAAGTGCTCATTGGAAACAAAACTCACTAGGGAAATCAAAACAACAATTGCATATATCTCCTGGCACTTCTTGAGATTTACACCAAACACAAAAACATTAGTTTGAAAGTGTATGGTGCATTACCTATGTTCATCACAGCACTTAGTCCAAGAGTCCAGATATAGGAGCAAATCAAAAGTCCAACTCTTAATGACTGGATCAAGAAGATATGCTAAGTGAAGTCAGTCAGAAGAAATGGTATAGATATAATGTTCTCTTTCTTGTGTGTGGAATTTAAAGATATACCACAATGTAGCAACATTGTTAAAAGTAACATAATGGGCAGACATATATAGAACTGAGTTGGGGGAGAACTGAAAGGGAGGGTATTAGGGACCTTGTGGAAGAGAGGCAAGTACACTGATGAGAGATGTGGTGTTGGAATTATGTACCTGGGGACCATAATTAACAATATTATAAATCACAGTACTTCAATCAATAAAGTTGAAATTCAATATTTTGGCATCCAGAGTGAGTAGAGCATTTGCCTTGCACACAGCAGACCCAAGTTTGATTCCTGTTATCCCATATGATTCCCCAAACATGTCAGTATTGATCCCTGAGAAAAGAACCAACAATGCATTGTTGGTGTTAGGAAAGTACAGAACCTAAATATCCAAGTCAGAGTAAACAACATTGAAATCGTGAGATCCAAACTTTAACAGCAAAACTTTAAAAGGTATCTGTTGTGCTGCAGGTTGGGATAGGGGATAGTGGCATGTAATAGACTCTGGGAATATTGGTGGAGGAAAGTTGACACTGGTGGTGGGATTGATCCTGAAACAATGTACACCTAAAAACTATAAATAACTTTGTAAAGTACAATTGTTTAAATTAAAAAATAAAAGCAGGGGCCGGAGAGATAGCATGCAGGTAGGGTGTTTGCCTTGTATGCAGAGGGACAGTGGTTCAAATCCCGGCATCCCATATGGTCCCCTGAAGTCTGCAAGGAGCAATTTCTGAGCACAGAGCTAGGAGTATACCCCTGAGGTATAATAATCAGAGTAATACCTGAGAACTACCAGGTATTGCCCAAAAAACAAAAATTAAATAAATATTTTGCTATTTTAAAAAAAAATCACAGCAGAGCCCGAGAGGTGACACAAACAGTAAGGAGTCTGCCTTGTCCACTCTAGCCTTGGATGGCCTGCGGTTCGATTCCGCAGCGTCCCATAAGGTCCCCCAGCCAAGAGCGATTTCTGAGTGCATAGCCAGGAGTAGCCCCTACGCGTAGTCGGGTATGGACCAAAAGCCACCAAAAAAAAAAATCACAGCACTTAAAAAAATAACAAAGCTTGGGGAAGTTCACAGCATGCCTTACCTATGGTAATTCGATCTTGAGCACCTTAAATCCTTTCAGAAGTGATCCCTGAACCCAGAAGCAGAAGTAAGCAGTAAGCATCACCAGCTGTAGCCCCAAAACAAAATAATACTACAATAATTAGCAGCATATTTAGAATGTGTTCTTCACATTTCTTTTAGGCTTAAGGGGTAGTTCTTAAGGTCTGATAGAAATAAATTGAAGATTAGATAGAGCAATTCCAATTATCTATGACCGGCAGATTATACAGCAGTTATGAAAACTTTCTTGACTTCCTACCTTGAGAGTTACAGCTGAATATCAAAATAGAATCTAATAAAAGTTAAGAACACCAAAAACAATACAGAAACAGCATAGCATAGGGTAAGCCTTGAAGTCAAATAGACAGAGGTTGAATAGCAGTACAGCCTCACTACATTTGTTTGCACCTTAGTTTCCTCATGTATAAAATAAAGTACCTTCCCTTTAGGATGGTTGTAAGTAATAAGGCTAATGTGTATAAGTGCTTGACATACTCCCTCAGCAAGTAGTAATTATATTAGTCCATAACAATCTACTAAAGCATTTACTGTGTCTTGGCTATATTATTTGCACAATCTCTTGCAATTGGTCAGAGAAAACAATGAAATTCCCTAGGATAATGCCCTTAAGCAGCAGCATCTGAATTATCAAAGTATGACAATGATCTTTCACAATGTTTGACTAATCAATCACAAATCCCAGTCCCAGAATTTGTGTCGTGGTGCTAGAGACTGAGTTGCTACCACTGCTCCAAATCTGGAAAGAAAATAAAAATAGTTCAGTCATAGTAGTCCTTTCTGTCCCCAGACCTAACCATATGAGAAATGAAAGCTTGGCAAAATAAGGGCATAAGAGAAATAAAATCAACCCTATTGTTCTGGTTCTCTCACCCATACAGGTTTGGGTTTTTTTGTTTGGTTTTTTGGGCCACACCCATTTGATGCTCAGGGGTTACTCCTGGCTAAGTGCTCAGAAATTGCCCCTGGCTTGGGGGGACCATATGGGACGCCGGGGGATCGAACTGCAGTCCTTCCTTGGCTAGCGCTTGCAAGGCAGACACCTTACCTCTAGCGCCACCTCACCGGCCCCCCATACAGGTTCTTAAAGCCTATAAAGATGAAAGGGATGAGGACAAGCTTCAGTTCATTTGCCTTTGTTGAAGGTGAGCATTTCCTGTCCTCTGAGTCAATCTCTAAAAAATTGAAGTATCCCTAGCATTTTTCTGCTAGGAAAATCACAGCATAAGTTTTCAATATTATCAGTATGTACATTATGCATGTTAGCTGTGCACTAAAAAGTAGAGCTCTCTTCCCATGGTATGAGTTCAAATACTTTATGAAATGCCATGTTGCATAACTGTTTTTAAGAACAAACCATCATATATTTCTCTGGAGTGGAGGGTGTGTTATGAAAAAAATCTGTCACAGTTCTGGTATCAAAGCAGGCATTATAGAGATATTACTTTTCATGAATATTGACTGACCTGTATGCAGTTTGGCAAAATGTATAATAATCATAAAACTTAATCCAAACACAGGAAATCCTATAAAAGTTAAGATATTTACACAATGGAGTATTATGCAGCTTTCAGGAGAAATGAAGTCATGAAATTTGTCTATACATGGATGTACATGGAATCTATTATGCTGAGTGAAATAAGCCAGAGGTAGAGAGATAGACACAGAATAGTATCACTTATCTATGTGTTTTAAGAAAAATAAAAGACATTTTGTAATAATTCTCAGAGACAATAGAGATGAGGGCTGGAAGATTCAGCTCACGATATGAAGCTCACCACAGAGTGGTGAGTGCACTTAGAGAAATAACTACACTGACAATTAACATAACACTGTGAATTAATGAGGGAAGTAGAAAGCCTGTCTCAAATACAGGCTGGGGGTGTAGGGAGGTGGGAGATTTGGGGCATTGGTGATGGGACTGTCGCACTGGTAAAAGGGGGTATTCTTTATATGACTGAAACCCAACTACAATTCTGTTTGTAATCAAATTGTATAAATAAAGACATTAAAAGAAAAAATATGGAAGCCTATGAAAATAAATGCTTTAAGGATTACTTATTAATAAAACACCTTTTAAAGGAATATCATGAGAAATGCTAATATATTCAGAAAAAAAAGTTAAGTTAGGTAGACTTATAACTAAAATTAAATATGTATGATCTACTCTTTAATATGTACGAGTTACATGTCTCTTTTAAGCTGGGTAACTTAAATTTTAGATATCACCAAAATGACTAGATAGGGAGATGGGAGTGGGCATTTAGGGGGGGGGAAACACTGGTGGGGGAGAGTGAAAGGAGGATAGAAGGAAGGGGTTAAATGAGAGAAAATGATTATTTGAACACTACATTATCTAGATAATCCAACTAGTCCCATAGCAAAAACCAAACCACCTAACTGTTACCCCCATCCCCCATTCTTTCTTTGTAAACTTACCTGCTAGTAAGACCTGCCCCATTTCTAGGAGAGGCCTTTGGGAGGTATCAATAGGTTTGCCTGAGGGGCAGGAGGAGGATGGATTGGGAGATTGAGAGAGATTAAGCAAAGAAGAAAGGAGGAGGAGAGGAGATGGCAGAGAGTAGTTAACATGCAGGGCAAGCTGAAGAAAGCATGCTTAAAATAGGTTATGGTAGAAACCACACCTGTTGGCTAGGGCCTTGAATAAAGCTGCTGTCTCCTGAAACCTGACTGCCTGTGAGTTTTCTCCCCACTGCTATCCTGAACCGTCAGACCCGCTGGCTGAAGGGGGTTGAAGACACAGATCAAAGGACCTGTGTGCATGCAAGTTCAATTCCTGACATGGTATGGTTCTCTGAGCAGGGACATAGAACCTAAAAGCACCTACCACGTGGCTCAAACAAACCACAGAAATAAAAAATAAATTAATTAATTACTATCTAAAAATTATCTAAGATTTTTTAATCTCAATTTATTATTGTATTTTTATTGTTTTATTTGGGTTTTTTGTTGTGTTTGATTTTGTTTTTTTGGATCACACCTGGAGGCACTCAGGGCTCTGCACTCAGAAATCTTTCCTGGCAGGCACAGGGGACCATATGAGATGCCAGGATTCGAACCAACATCATTTATGGATCAGCTACTGGCAAAGCAAACACAGCAAACACCCTACCGCTGACCTATCTCTCCAGCCCCTTATCTTTGTATTTTTAAACAAGATGAAAAATGCATTGCTACAATTCTCTATTCAAGTATATGCAATACATTTCCTCTTTGCAATTTTCATTCAAAAATATACATGAGCGATAGCAGTGGCCAGAGCGATAGCAGTAGGGCATTTGTCTTACAAGCAGCAGACCAAGAATAGATCTCAGTTCAATCCCTGGCATCCCATATGGTCCCCCAAGCCAGGACCAATTTCTGAGCACATAGCCAGAAGTAACTCCTGAGCATCATCGGGTATGCCCCCCCTAAAAATTCAAACAAACAAAAAGGAGTGCAAAAATAATCATAAGGTAGGAGTTTATTGAATCAAAGCAATGTATGTCAAAACATTGACATATGGATATGTTAATATATAAAGTATATATAAAGTAAATAACTTGTTCTTTAGGTTAGACAATTTCTACATACTATATAAATATATAACACATATATTTATATATAATATAAATAAAATTGTGTCTTATGAATTAGTATGAGCAATCTCTAAATATTTAATCTCTTAAAATGCATTCAATAAGGTAATGTGGTTGTGAAGAAGAGAAGAGCAAAAAAGTCAGAAATGGAGCTTTGTCTAAAATAATCCCATTCCAAAAAAGATAATGGAATAAGTCCATAGTCTAGAAGTTAGAAAAGACACTTAGAGAGCGCAGGCAAGAGCGGGCCGGGTAAGTTCCCTTTCCCCTCACATGGGCGCCTATCCCGGCAAGCCCCACCCCCGGGACCCTGAGCGCAGGCATGAGTGGACCGGGGGAGTCCCCTTTCCCCTCACATGGGCGCCTATCCCGGCAAGCCCCACCCCCCGGACCCGAGAGCAGGCAAGAGCGAACCGGGGGAGTCTCCTCTCCCCTCACATGGGCACCTAGCCCAGCAAGCCCACCCCCCAGGACCCCAAGCGCAGGCACGAGCAGACTGGGTGAGTCCCTTCCCCCAGGTGAGTGCCTAGACCAGGAAGTTGAGCAAGCCGCTGCGGGACCCCAAGCCCGAGTGAAAGGTAGGAGGGGGGAGGAGAACCCTGTGCCACTAGGGCAGACTAAGACCAATAGACAGGGGAGATAGGGCCAGCCACCTGGACCCTTGGATGACCTAGAGCAGTCCACCTCCCTGAGCCCTAGAATGGACCTGGGACTCCACAAGGGCTGAGGGCAGAGCCTGCAGGGTTTGGCCGAGGGAATTTTTTTCAGCAGAGGCTTGGAGGGGGCAGAGCTCCATTGACTCCCAGAGAGAGGAGGGAGGATAGAGAGCTAGGCTCAACAGCGCCAGCAACCATTGTGGCCAGGAGAGGACTGCACCGCTAACAGAACTAAGGAGCAGAAAAGGGACAGTACCCACTGAAGGAAGGCTGATCTCTAGGTAGCAAAGGGGAGGAGAAAGAGCTAGGTTCAACAATCTCACCCAACAGCCCCCTCTAGAACCACCTTCAGGAAGGGGACCCATCTCCATGCCACAGGGGACCAAAGCAGGCCGAAATTAGAAGGCACAGCTCTCCAAAGCACACCATTATATACAAAGAAATATGCATAAATCAAGAAGATCCCTAATATCAGGAGATACCGTGACAAACCCTAGCAAGTTTCCAAGTCCACCAAAATGCACAGATCCATGGGAAGAAGACCTAAAAGCGGCCATGAGGAAGGAAATGCAAGAATTAATAAAAGGAATGAAAGAAACCCTAGCTACAGAGTATAAGAAATCCATGGATGAACGAATCAGCCAAATTAAAGAAGAACTGTTAAAGAACATGAAAGATTCCATACAAAAAGAAGTGAAGGAATTAAAAGACAAAGTAACAAGCCTTACGAGCAGAAACACAGAGTTAGAGAAGCACATTGAAGAACTTGAAGGAAAACTACAAACAAAAAATGATCAAGAAACCAACAAAGAAATAAAAGGAAAAGAACTGGAAGGAAAAATCCAATATCTAATGAACAAGGACAAAAGAAACAATCTAAGAATTGTGGATATACCAGAAGGGGAGGAAATGGAGAAAGGGAAAGAACGGGTAGTCAGGGAGATAATAACAGAGAACTTCCCCACCCTTTGAAAAAACTTCAGGGCAAATCCAGGAAGTCAAGAGAGTCCCTAATAAAATAGACCCTAATAAATTAACACCAAGACATATAATAATCCAAATGGCAAAAAACAAAGAGAAGGAGGAACTCCTTAAAGCAATAAGGGAGAAAAAAAAAAACTCAAGTACAAAGGAAAGGACATAAGAATCAAACCAGATCTCCCATTTGAAATAATTCAAGCAAGAAGAGAGTGGAATGACACATTTAAACGACTGAATGAAAGAAATTTCCAACCCAGGGTCCAATACCCAGCAAAACTATCATTGATTTGGGAGGGCAGACTAAAAAGATTCTCAAACATGAACGAACTTGAACTATTTGTGCAAACTAAGTCAATCCTAAACGACTTACTCAGAGACGAATTACACAATACAAACCCCCGATTGTAACAACAACCACTCCACACAATACAACTGCACAACAGTCCTCTCTCTCAATAATTTCCCTAAATATTAATGAACTAAACTCTCCAATTAAAAGACACATAGTAGAAAATTGGGTTAGGAAAAATAAACCAGACTTCTGCTATCTGCAAGAAACTCACCTACAACTACAGGATAAGCACCGGCTTAGAATAAAAGGATGGAAAGTAATTATACAGGCCAATGGAAAACAAAAAAGAGCAGGGACAGCCATTCTTGTATCAGAACAAATTGCATTCAATCTCAAGAAAGTGATCAGAGACAAAGAGGGTCACTACCTACTGATCAGGGGAACATTAGATCAAGAAGTACTAACCCTGGTCAATATCTATGCACCTAATGTAGAGCCAGCGAAATATGTGAGCCAACTGCTCACAAACCTGGAGAAAGACATGAAGGGAAATGTGATAATAGTAGGGGACCTCAATACTCCACTATCACCACTGGAAAGATCCACCAAACAGAAAAACAGCAAAGCAATAAGAGCCCTAAATGAAAAATTAGAAGATCTAGGGCTAATAGACTTATATAGAGCCCTCTACCCCCAGAAAGCAGAATATACATTCTTCTCAAGCCCACATGGAACCTTCTCCAGAATAGACCATGTCTTAGGATACAAAGCCAACCTATATAAGACCACAAATGTAAGGATCATTAGAAGTGCCCTATAAGATCACTATGCAACAGAGGTCAAAATTGACTTCAAGAAGAAGCAATGGAGAAAAACTAATACCTGGAGATTAAACAACATGCTGCTCAGCAACAGCTGGATCAAAGAGCAACTCAAGGAAGAAATAAAAAGATTCCTTGAGACAAATGATAATGAGGAGGCAACTTGTAAAAATTTGGGGGACACAGCAAAAGCAGTAACTAGGGGGAAACTCATAGCAATACAGGCCTATGTCAAGAAACAGGAAAACAACAAAATCAACAATTTAAACGATCATCTCAAGGAATTGGAACAACAGCAACAGAGAAATACAACCACAACCAGAAGGCAAGAAATAATAAAAACCAGAGTAGAAATAAACAACATAGAAACTAAGAAAACAATACAAAAAAACAATGAGACCAGGAGTTGGTTTTTCGAAAATATGAACAAGATAGACAAACCACTGGCAAAACTCAACAAGAAAAGAGGGAACAAACCCAAATCAGTAGGATTACAAATGAAAGGGGAGAGATTACAACAGAACCCCAAGAAATACAACATATCATGATCATATTATGAACAACTATACTCAATTAGGCTAGAGAACCCAGCAGAAATCGACAGATTCCTAGAAAAATACCATATTTCAAGACTGGAAAAGGAAGAACTAGAAAGCCTAAATAGACCAATCACCTCAGAGGAAATTGAAGATGTAATTAAGAAACTCCCTAAGAACAAAAGTCCAGGCCCAGATGGATTTACAGGTGAATTCTACCAAACATTTCGAGAAGACCTACTACCACTTTTCCATAGGCTCTTCCAAACCATAGAGAAAACAGGAATTCTCCCCAATTCCTTTCATGAGGCCAATATCACACTCATTCCCAAAGATGGCAAAGACACCACCAAGAAAGAAAACTACAGACCAATCTCACTAATGAACATAGATGCAAAGATACTCAACAAAATCTTAGCAAACCGAATTCAGCACTTCATCAAAAAGATCATACATCATGACCAAGTGGGATTTATATCAGGAATGCAAGGTTGGTTCAACATACGCAAATCAATCAACATTATACATCACATCAACAACAAGAAAGACAAAAACCACATGATCATATCAATCGATGCAGAGAAGGTGTTTGACAAAATCCAATACCCTTTTATGTTAAAGACACTCAGGAAATGGGGTTAGAAGGAACCTTCCTCAAGATAGTTACAGCTATCTATGAAAAACCGACAGCCAACATTATACTTAATGGCGAGAAACTAGAAGCATTCCCACTAAGATCAGGAACTAGGCAAGGCTGTCCACTCTCTCCACTCTTATTCAATATAACCTTAGAAGTCCTAGCAATAGCAATCCGACAAGAGAAGGCAATCAATGGAATCCAAATTGGGAAAGAGGAACACAAACTATATCTATTTGCAGACGATATGATGATATACATCGAAAACCCTAAAGAGCCCACAGTAAAACTCCTAGAAATAATTAACCAATACAAAAAAGTGACTGGATACAAAGTCAATACACAAAAGACAGTAGCGTTTCTATATAAAAACAACGAAGTTGAGGAGAGAGAGATTAAAAATACAATTCCATTTAAGATAGTATCAAAAAATATCAGGTACCTAGGAATCAACCTTACAAGAGAAGTGAAAGACCTATACCAGGAAAACTACAAAACAATTCAGAAAGAAATTGAAGAGGATCTAAAGAAATGGAAGAACATCCCATGCTCATGGATAGGTAGAATTAACATAGTCAAAATGACTATCCTACCCAAACTACTATATAGATTTAATGCAATCCCTATCCAAATTCAAACACCATTCTTTGAAGAAATAGAACAATCAATCACAAAATTCATCTGGAATAACAAAAAACCCAGGATATCCAAACACATATTGAAAAGCAAGAAGCTGGGTGGCATCTCCTTACCTAACTTGAAACTATACTATAAAGCCATAGTGAACAAAACAGCATGGTACTGGAACAAAGACAGGACCTCAGACCACTGGGTCAGAACAGAATTCCCAGACATAAACCCCCAGATATACAGCCAACTAATATTTGATAAAAGAGGCAGAAACTTGAAATGGAACAAAGAAAGCCTATTCAAAAAATGGTGTTGGTACAACTGGAAAACCACATGCATGAAAGTGAAAACTGACCCATACCTCACTCCTTATACAAAAGTCAACTCAAAATGGATCAAAGACCTTGAAATCAGACACGAATCTATAAAGTTTATCGAGAGCAAAATAGGCAGAACACTCGAAGACATATATATCAAAAAGGTCTTCGAAAATGGAGCACCAATGGCAAGAACATTAGCATCAAACATAAACAAATGGTACTGCATCAAAATAAAAAGCTTCAGCATGGCGAAAGAAACATTACTTAATGCAAGAAGACAGTTAACAGAATGAGAAAAAATCTTTTCACTCGACATATCAGATTAAGGGCTGATATCTAGAACATACAAAGCACTCAGAAAGCTGAGCTCCCCAAAACCAAATAAAGCCATAAAAAATGGGGAGATGAAATGAATAGACACTTCTCTGAGGAAGACAGAAGTATTGCCAACAAACACATGAAAACATGCTCACCTTCACTCATGATCAGGGAGAAAAACTGTGAAAAACTGTGAGTGCTGCCTGTGTGTGTCTGTCTACTATCCTGTTGCATGAACCTATCAGGAGTGGGCCAAAAAGAGGCTCCAGAAAACTCGCTCTCCCAGAGGCCAATGCCAGGGCGGGACTCCATAACGTGAAAACTGGCTATGCTTTGCAGAAGCCTGGTCCCATGTTTGTGACATCAGGCTGGGAAAATCCATGAAACTACGCCTGCCCAGTGGGGCCCAACTGTGAAAAACTGTGAGTGCTGCCTGTGTGTGTCTGTCTACTATCCTGTTGCATGAACCTCTTGGGAGTGGGCGGAAAAGAGGCTCCAGGAGAGCACTTTGGCTCTGATTCGCTAAGCAGCCATGAGCTATTTCTAAGAAAAGAACACCATCGCAATAAGAAGAAAAAAATCACTCTAAGAACTGTGCTGGATCACTGAAGCAAGCATTTCTCTCCGGACTGTCTTCTCTGATGCGTACTCGGGCCTAAGATTTGATCCTCTGTGAGGCTTCATCCACGAAGAACTCCCCTCCCTTGGGGGCAAGTCGGACCATCCAGAAGGGCAGAGCCAGAGGAGTGTGCTTCCTGCATCATATAGCCAATGAGTACCACCACAACACATAGAAAAAAACACAATAAAGTGTGACAATGGGGAAACAATGCAGGCCAGCATCAGACATAGAGAATGAAGATGACAATTCTGAGGACCAGATAATGACCAACCAACTAATCAACCTCTAAAATAAGGACTTTAGACTAGCAATATGGAAGATGCGCAAAGAACTCAAAGAAACCATGGATCAAGTTGAACATAACACTAATAAGAACCAAGAAAATATGAAGACAGAAATCACAAAACTTCAAACTTAAATAACATGTCAACTAAGAGGCCTGAAAAACTCAGTAAACAAAGTGAATGACAAAATGAATAAGATCTGGGACAGGGTATCAGAAGCTGAGAATAGACTTGGTGCTGTGGAAGATGAGATAAATAACAATTCCGTACAGCAGGAGAGATTGGAGAAAAAAAACTTAAAGCATATGAACAGACAATGGAAAAAATTAGTGAAAGAATGGGAACAGATGAAAATAGAAGTCTATGATAAGCTCAACAGAAACAATTTAAGAATCATTCGAGTCCCAGAGACCCAGGAAGAAAATTTCCAGGAAGAATCAATGGTCAAGAACATCATTAAAGAGAAACATCCAGAGCTAAAGAATATATGTGATCAAAACCTGTATGCTCGAAGAGTACCAACCAAAAGAGACCCCAGAAAAACCACCCCAAGAAACATCCTAGTCACAATGACGAATCTCAAAGATAGAGACAGAATTCTGAAAACAGCATGGAAGAACTCGCTATAGCGATTAGGCAAGAAAAAGATATCAAGGGAATCCAGATAGGAAAGGAAGAAGTCAAGCTCTCACTGTTTGCAGATGACATGATACTCTACTTAGAAAACCCTAAAGACTCTACCAAAAAGCTTCTAGAAACAATAGACTCATATAGCAATGTGGCAGGCTACAAAATTAACACACAAAAATCAATGGCCTTTTTATACACCAATAGTAATAAGGAAGAAATGAACATTAAGAAAACAACCCCATTCACAATAGTGCCACACAAACTCAAATATCTTGGAATCAACTTGACTAAAAATGTGAAGGACCTATACACAGAAAACTATAAAACTCTGCTCCAAGAAATAAGAGAGGACACGTGGAAATGGAAACACATACCCTGCTCATGGATTGGCAGGATTAACACCATCATAATGGCAATAGTACCCAAGAAATTATACAGATTTAACGCTATCCCTCTAAAGATACCCATGACATTCTTTATAGAAGTGATTCAGGCACTTTTGAAATTCGTTTGGAACAATAAACACCCTAGAATAGCTAAAGATATCATTGGGGAAAAGAATATGGGAGGAATTACTTTCCCCAACTTTAAACTTTACTACAAAGCAATAGTTATCAAATCAACATGGTATTGGAATAAGGACAGTCCCGCAGATCAGTGGAATAGGCTTGAATACTCAGAAAATGTTCCCCAGACATACAATCACCTAATTTTTGATAAAGGAGCAGGAAATCCTAAATGGAGCAAGGAAAGCCTCTTCAACAAGTGGTGTTGGCACAACTGGCTAGCCACTTGCAAAAAATTGAACTTAGACCCCCAGCTAACATCATGTACGAAGGTAAAATCCAAATGGATGAAAGACCTCGCTATCAGACCCAAAACCATAAGATATATAGAACAACACAAGGGCAAAACACTCCAGGACATTGAGACTACAGACATATTCAAGGAGGAAACTGCACTCTCCAAACAAGTGAAAGCAGAGATTAACAGATGGGAATATATTAAGCTGAGAAGCTTCTGCACCTCAAAGGAAACCAGGATACAAGAGCCACCCACTGAGTGGGAGAAACCATTCACCCAATACCCATCAGATAAGGGGCTAATCTCCAAAATATACAAGGCACTGACAGAACTTTACAAGAAAAAAACATCTAATCCCATCAAAAAATGGGGAGAAGAAATGAACAGACACTTTGACAAAGAAGAAATACAAATGGCCAAAGACACATGAAAAAATGCTCCACATCACTAATCATCAAAGAGATACAAATCAAAACAACAATGAGATACCACCTCACTCCACAGAGAATGGCAAACATCACAAAGAATGAGAATAAACAGTGTTGGCGGGGATGTGGAGAGAAAGGAACTCTTATCCACTGCTGGTGGGAATGCCATCTAGTTCAACCTTTATGGAAAGCGATATGGAGATTCCTCCAAAAATTGGAAATCGAGCTCCCATACGATCCAGCTATACCACTCCTAGGAATATACCCTAGGAACACAAAAATACAATACATAAACCCTTTCCTTACACCTATATTTATTGTCGCACTATTTACCATAGCAAGACTCTGGAAACAACCAAGATGCCCTTCAACAGACGAATGGCTAAAGAAACTGGTACATATACACAATGGAATATTATGCAGCTGTCAGGAGAGATGAAGTCATGAAATTTTCCTATACATGGATGTACACGAATCTATTATGCTGAGTGAAATAAGTCAGAGAGAGTGAGAAAAACGCAGAATGGTCTCACTCATCTATGGGTTTTAAGAAAAATGAAAGACATTCTTGCAATAATAATTTCCAGCTCACCTCAGGAAGCTCACCACAAAGAGTGATGAGTTTAGTTAGAGAAATAACTACATTTTGAACTGTCCTAATAATGAGAATGTATGAGGGAAATGGAAAGCCTGTTTAGAGTATAGGCAGGGAGATTTGGGACATTGGTGATGGGAATGTTGCACTGGTGATGGGTGATGTTCTTTACATGACTGAAACCCAAACACAATCATGTATGTAATCAAGGTGTTTAAATAAAATTTAAAAAAAAAACACTTTTTAAGTAGTTCTCAGGGTCCAAGAAGTAATTCAGCAAAAAGGGTACTTGCCTTGAACAAGACCAAGAGGGGTTTGATACCTGGCATCCCATATAGTTCTCTGAGACCCATCAGGAATGTTCCCTCAGCAGAGTCAAGAGTAAGCCCTGAGTACCATCAAGTGTGGTGCAAACCCAAATTGAATTAAATTAATTAAATATAATTAAATTAAAAATAGGGCTGGAGACATAATACAGTGAGTAGGGAGCTTGCCTTGCCTCAGCTGACCCTATTTTGATTTCTGGCATCCAATAAGGTCCCCTGAGCACTACCAGGAGGAATTCCTAAGTATGGAGACATGAGTAACCCTGAGCATCACTGAGTGTGATACAAAAACAAAATATTTAAAATTTTAAAATAGTTCTATAAATATGCCAGGATATCACTTATTTAGACCAACATTTCTCAGCTAAACATCCTATGGACACATTAAAGGTGTAAAAATGTGTTTTATCTATATAGCTGAATCAAAATACCAAGAAAAATGAAAACATGAGAAAAACTACAGCAACCAAATTTAAAAATTAGTCTGTCAAGAATGCTGACTGAGAGGCGAAAGAGGGTGTTTGTGAATTGGTGGAAGGAAGCTAATGATAATGATAAGATGAGCACTGGAATCTTTTATGATTGAAACTATGAATAACACAGTGCCTCAATAAAAATTTAAAAAATGCTATAATATGACAGAATATCATTTATCCAACATTTCTCAATGAAAGGTCATACAGCCCCTAGTCCCAAGTCCAAAGGGGCCTAGGTAAAATGCATAAATAAGGGCCACAGCATGAAACTAGGGGTCAATGAGTAGGACAAAATGAGTAGGGATGGTGGAGGAATAAACAAGATCAGAAGAGACCATAGTTTTAAAAACCTTGAGAAAAACTGATTTGCAAAAGTGGCCCACAGATCAGTAGGTGTAGAAAAGTTGAAAATCACTGATCTACCACCCTTGTTATAACACCAGTCTGTGGATGCAGGACAGGTTTTAGTTCACACATTTTAAAGGTCTAAAGAATGCTGATTTAGATAATAATGTGAATTGTCTACTTGCTTCTTTCTGACGCCTGATTAACTTAATTTAATTTTACCAGAGGATTAGCAGAGGGAGCTAGGTAGGTAGTTAGGTATGTATGTGACAGAAAAGCAGAGGATCTAGTAGAGATACATCATGTTAGTGTTGGAAGGGTATTTATCACCCTGAGGTCAGGAACTGAGAGGGCATGAGTCCTCTAGACAGTTCAGAGGTAAAGAAAAGGACAAAGAATATGTTAATGGAGAACTACCTATTCCATAAATTTGCTACAAGCAGATCCAAATGCTTCTTCCATTGCTATATGCCATGAATCTTGTTTCTTAATTAATAACAATTAATTGAAGCCATTTATTTAGCTACCTTATGTTTCAAAGAAATTTATAAGTTGGCTTCAATTCATGTACATATAGCAAGTTTTGTGACAAAATTCTTAATCACTAACTTTCAAATTAATCTTCAAAATATCTCCTTTCCAGAGGTTAAATATTATCTCAGTCCTATTCCACTGATGTACATAAGGAATATTTAATAACTGGAAGTACAATCCAATAAATGAGGCATTTTTAAATGTACATTGTTCTTTGCCCTATACACTCAATTAGTAAGTAAAGTAACAGCAACATTTGCCAAGAATTTTGGTGAATAAAACTGAATGAGTAGCCATTATAACTTAAAATATAATGCACATGTTACTTCCAAAAACTCTAAAATCCTAATTCATTTTTGTTCAAATGAAATTCATCATGAATACAGGCAGGGGTGAGAGAGGAGGGGGGTATTGGTGGTGGGAATGTTGCACTGGTGAAGGGTGGCATTCTGTTTATGACTGAAACCCAACTACAAACATGCTTGTAATCATGGTGCTTAAATACAGATTTATTAAAAAAATAAAATTCAGATGAATTTATACATTACCATGGAAACTATCATAGATGACTTGCTTATTTGTCAGAAGGATTTACAAGTCAGTGATACATGAGTTCCTAACATCACTCTCTGTTGATCTGGGTTTCTGTAATCACCAATGTACAGATAAGTGTAATCCACAAAGTTTTTCTCTCTCTGAACCCCAGCCTGCAGCAAGACTTGATTTGTATACTAGGGACCACACAGACTTTGAACAGACAATATTGGACTAATTTTACAGCTATGGAATTTAAAACTCACCAAGAAAATAGATTAATATTGTCACGTGGGTTTAGGGCTACCTGCCCTGCCCTGACAACTGTACCATCATCCCTCAGATCTGGGTGGACAAGTGAGTAAATGGAACAAAGAGAAACAGAGGAAGAATGAATATGGAACTCTCAAAGCTCACTTTGGTTATTTTTTGGTTTTTTTTTCTTTTTTTTTTATTTAAACACCTTGATTACATACATGATTGTGTTTGGGTTTCAGTCATAAAAGGAACACCACCCATCACCAGTGCAACATTCCCATCACCCAAGTCCCAAATCTCCCTCCTCCCCACCCAACCCCCGCCTGTACCCTAAACAGGCTCTACATTCTCAATATTAGGACAGTTCAAAATGTAGTTATTTCTCTAACTAAACTCATCACTCTTTGTGGTGAGCTTCCTGAGGTGAGCTGGAACTTCCAGCTCTTTTCTCTTTTGTGTCTGAAATTTATTATTGCAAGAATGTCTTTCATTTTTCTTAAAGCCCATAGATGAGTGAGACCATTCTGCGTTTTTCTCTCTCTCTCTAACTTATTTCACTCAGCATAATAGATTCTGTGTACATCCATGTATAGGAAAATTTCATGACTTCATCCCTCCTGACAGCTGCATAATATTCCATTGTGTATATGTACCACAGTTTCTTTAGCCATTCGTCTGTTGAAGGGCATCTTGGTTGTTTCCAGAGTCTTGCTATGGTAAATAGTGCTGCAATGTATATAGGTGTAAGGAAGGGATTTTTGTATTGTATTTTTGTGTTCTTAGGGTATATTCCTAGGAGTGGTATAGCTGGATCGTATGGGAGCTCGATTTCCAGTTTTTGGAGGAATCTCCATATTGCTTTCCATAAAGGTTGAACTAGACGGCATTCCCACCAGCAGTGGATAAGGGTTCCTTTCTCTCCACATCCCCGCCAGCACTGTTTGTTCTCATTCTTTGTGATGTGTGCCATTCTCTGTGGTGTGAGGTGGTATCTCATTGTTGTTTTGATTTGCATCTCTCTGATGATTAGTGATGTGGAGCATTTCTTCATGTGTCTTTTGGCCATTTGTATTTCTTCTTTGTCAAAGTGTCTGTTCATTTCTTCTCCCCATTTTTTGATGGGATTAGATGTTTTTTTCTTGTAAAGTTCTGTCAGTGCCTTGTATATTTTGGAGATTAGCCCTTTGTCTGATGGGTATTAGGTGAATAGATTCTCCCACTCAGTGGGTGGCTCTTGTATCCTGGGCACTATTTCCTTTGAGGTGCAGAAGCTTCTCAACTTAATATATTCCCATCTGTTAATCTCTGTTTTCACTTGCTTGGAGAGTGCAGTTTCCTCCTTGAAGATGCCTGAAGTCTCAATGTCCTGGAGAGTTTTGCCTATGTGTTGTTCTATATATCTTATGGTTTGGGGTCTGATAGCGAGGTCTTTCATCCATTTGGATTTTACCTTCGTACATGATGTTAGCTGGGGGTCTAAGTTCAATTTTTGCAAGTGGCTAGCCAGTTGTGCCAACACCACTTGTTGAAGAGGCTTTCCTTGCTCCATTTAGGATTTCCTGCTCCTTTATCAAAAATTAGGTGATTGTATGTCTGGGGAACATTTTCTGAGTATTCAAGCCTATTCCACTGATCTGAGGGCCTGTCCTTATTCCAATACCATGCTGTTTTGATAACTATTGCTTTGTAGTAAAGTTTAAAGTTGGGGAAAGTAATTCCTCCCATATTCTTTTTCCCAATGATTGTTTTAGCTATTCTAGGGTGTTTATTGTTCCAAACAAATTTCAAAAGTGCCTGATCTACCTCTTTGAAGAATGTCATAGGTATCTTTAGAGGGATAGCGTTGAATCTGTATAACGCCTTGGGGAGTATTGCCATTTTGATGATGTTAATCCTGCCAATCCATGAGCAGGGTATGTGTTTCCATTTCCGTGTGTCCTCTCTTATTTCTTGGAGCAGAGTTTTATAGTTTTCTTTGTATAGGTCTTTCACATTTTTAGTCAAGTTGATTCCAAGATATTTGAGTTTGTGTGGCACTATTGTGAATGGGGTTGTTTTCTTAATGTCTATTTCTTCCTTATTACTATTGGTGTATAGAAAGGCCATTGATTTTTGTGTGTTAATTTTGTAGCCTGTCAATGCTCACTTTGTAACATCCCTAACAATCAGAGCAACAGAGAAGGCTCACATTTTACTGGAAAAAAAAAATCTCTCGCCCAGCCCCACCATCTATCACCTTAACCCTCACTATAGCACCAAAAACTGTCCTTATATCTCCATCCCAAGATCACACCGTGACTATTCATATATTCAATTGACTTTAAGGAACAAGATTCAAGATGATGTGATATAAACAGAAACTGCTACTAATATTGTGAAAGTAACATGGTGTATGACAAAATCATCATTGTTCCATGTGTCTTTTTGCATATGCCCCAAAAGCTTCAGCAATGTACCTCTTCCCTGAATCTCCTTGGATCATGAAAGTATAAACATTATTTAAATATTTCTTCATTCTCAATAAACACTATTCAATATAGAATAAACTCCCTCCCCCAAAAAATGTAGAATTAAAATAAGATAAAAATCACAAGCATATGAGCCAGGGAGATAATTCAAGGAATTGAAGCCCATACTTGACATGGCAGAGCCTTGGATTTGAGCCCTGCAGTATTGCCTTAGCACCACATGGTGTGACCCAAGAGAGAAAAAGTCACAAACATGTAAATTACTGCTCTACATGTACCCTTAATTTTACCTATTTAATGCTCTTTTTCCCTTAAAAATAATATGTATTTTTTTTTCCTGGATTGCCACTCAAAGGGTCATTTAAGATAATGATTTTTCAAATCTGGTTACACATTCAAACAACCTGGGGATCTTTTATATAAAGCAAGTCTGGGCTCCAACCCAAACCAAGTGAATTGGTCTCAAGAGGGAAGGGCCTGGGAATTGTTTTTAAAATATCTGTGTGGTTGAATGGGGCTATTAAGATTGAAAATCTTGAGAACAGCGGTGCATGTTGGTATCACCCAGGGAGTTATACAAAGTACTTGTGCCACTCCCAACATTTCCACGTAATTGGTCTTGGGTGAGTCGGAGACTAAGATGTGAAAGGCTCCCCAGGTAACTCTAATGTGTAGGCAAGTTTAAGAACCACTTAGAGCACATAAGAAAAATTATTTTTCAGGAGAAAGTGATGGCAAAGAAAGGAGTCTAAAAAGAACTAAAACTGACACTCCTCAACATAGCCTGAAACACTTATTCTGCATCCATCTGGTCTCCCAAACATAATCGAAGAAAGATAAAGGAAGCTCTTCACAAATCGTTGTCTTCTTAAAGTTCCCTCCCAGGCTCTCTGCTAGACTCTTACAATGATAGGCTAAAAATCATGTTCTTACAATGGCTAACAATTATGTACTTAACTTAATTAAATCTTAGTCTCTGTAAATTGGGCATATTAACCACATCTGGAGTAGAAGGAAGAATATTTCAGGCAACAGATAAATTCAGATAAAGTGATGAATGAAGGGCTTAACACACACACACACACACACACACACACACACCATAATAAAGTGTTACATTTTAGTTGTTTCACTATTAGCCAGTTTTACTATATTCCAGGCAATGTTCAAGCACTTCACATATATTAATCTATTTCATTTACTATGACCTCATAAAAAGGATCCAATTATGTCTCAATTCAAGCACAGAGGGAGATTGAGTATCTTGCCCAAGAGTAAGTGATCCTATAGTCAGTGAGTGCCAAAGTCACTTGGGGCTTACTCAAATCCTATATTCAAATAACTTGTAGTGCTGACTCACACAACTTTATTAGATAACTGACATACTCTTCCCATCATCAGAAACTACTCATATTTGGGAGCAAAAGACCACCTCCAGGAGTACTCCTGATTCTGTGCTCAGGGAGTCCTCTCAATGATGCTGTGGAAATCATTTTCTACTTCCCATTTATCAGTTTGACTTCTCCAGTACCATGAAGATTATTTTTTCCTGACCAACAAGACCGATTTCATCAGCCCAACAAACAGCTGTGCCTTTCATTTTGACCCCACAAATTGGCCTCTGGGTCTGGTCCACAGATCCAAGGTTGGAAAGTGGCAGTGAATATCAGGAAATGAAGTCTGCAGGCTTCTGAGCACTGCACCACCAGGACCATAGGCTGCCATCAGAACAATTTTTCTCACCAGCCAATATAACCCAACTACATCCCATTTATTTTCAAATAAAACCCTGCAAAGAGTTCTGTGCCCTTGCATTTGCACCTTCCCAAGCCTCACATTTAAACCCTTCCTTCCCACCTCCCTGTCTCCCATTTCATTTTGATTCAAAATGAGTATTTTTTTTCAAGCTTCTCCTGAGCTCATGATCATTCAGGTCAAAAATTGCCAGTTATATATCATCAAACTCTAGTTACAGAGGCCTGATTTTATCATCCACGACTGAGCAGAAAGTTCCCAGACATCACAAAAGGACCTAGGGAAGAGAATAAGAGCATGTACAGAGCCTTTGGTTATTCCCATGACAGTATACTTCAAGGGTGGAGAAACCCTGTATCTCTTAGTCCCAGGAAACACCCTTTCTAATCTCTCCAATATTTACTGTGCCTATGCAAAAAAAGCACAAAAAATTACAAGTTATGTTTATATGTTATTACCTGCCAATTGTCCAAACATTTTATTTCTCTTATTTCTGGGAGCCACATTCAGCAGTGTCAGGTTAAGTGTTATTCACACTCCCAATTCTGCTCTCTGGTTCAATCTTGGCAAATTCACCTAGGGGGCCATAATTGATGCCAAAGACTAAATCCAGGTCACACAAAGCAAAAGTGCAGTGCCTACTGTATAATCTCTTTGTCCCTTATGAATACTAACTTTCAAGATGCTGTTCTGTAACATGGCCCCTCCAAAAGCATTTATCCGTCATAAATTCTCATTCCATAAGATTTTTTTTTTTGATTTAGGAATTCTACAGTAGTAAAGCTTGTCTCATTTGGACTCTATATGATGAACATTCCAGGTTGTTTAAGACTTGCAAGATGGTAGAGGAAATTTGCTAGCCTCCATGAGAAAAAAGCTCAGTGGAAGTCTAAAAGGAAAGAAAGATATGTTTCTTAGATGAAGAGAATGGATACCAAGCCAGAGTGAGGTGATTTCTGCCATGAGATCCTCCATGAGATACTTGGCCTGCATATCTACTAGCTTCCTTTCCTCTCACTCTGTATTCTAAAAGATTGCCTGGATCCATTTTCCTTTAGCAGCTTTTACAATCTCTTTTTGTAGTTCTGAGATTTTTACTTTTCCTCTATATTATAGACCTTTAGTATAGAAATATGTTTGTAAAAGAAGAAGAAAAATAAAGAAGAAATACATTTGTAGAGCAAAGCAGTATACTGTGAATTTGGGTGTTTTCCAATTCTAAGAAGTACATTGTTTCAAATAATTTTGTATATTCCTTTTTACTTTTATTGTTGTTATTATTATTATATGCAGTCCTAGAGATGGAAGCCAGAACTTCACACTTGCCCACCCAGTACCATCCTTGATTTTCCACATGTTCTTTTTCAATTTTTTTCCTTTTATGACTTTTATTTGGGAGAGGGGGTTAGACCACACTGATGATGCTCAGGGGTTATTCTTGGCTATGTACTCAGAAATTGCTCCTGGCTTGGGGGACCATATGGGACACTGGGGGATCAAACCACAGTTCGTCCTAGGCTATTGTGCAAGACAGACACCCTACTGCTTGTGCCACAGCTCCAGACCCTCCTTTTTGACTTTTTGTATCACACCTGGTGGTGCTCTGGTTACTCCTGGTTATTTACTCAGGGATTCTTCATGACAGTGCATGGAAAAACAGATAGAATGCCAAATAATGAACTCTTTATTATTGTTCTAGCCCTTCTGCATATTCTTAAGTCTGGGCTCAGACCTGTAAGTTTCTATTCAAAAACAAAATGTCTAAATGTATCTCAAGTCATACATTGCCAGAGATTCTACCCAACCATGGCACAGGCATAATTTTCTATATTCCACATTTATTTCATCAATTATACATTAATTTAGTATTTTATCATATTTTAATCAAAAGTCTTTAAAATAAGTATAAATTAGCAAAATCTTTTGTGGGGAAATTTGGCGATATCTACCTGTAAAATAAAATTGATTTTTTTTTACTTTAGGAATTATCTTTCCTACAGGGAAAGTATATATATATATACATGTATATATAGTATATACATGTATATACTATAATTTTAGAAGAAACACTGAAGTGCTCACTTCAGCAGTACATATACTAAAATTGGAAAGATACAGAGAAGATTTGTATGGCCCCTGCTCAAGGATGACATGCAAATTCGTGAAGCATTTCATATTTAAAAAGAAGAAGAAGAAACACTGGAAATAAATACATTGTTTGGGGACGAATAAACTATTGTTATATATACATACTTACAATTGATTATTTCACCCATTAGGAAGAGTGAGATTGAGTCTGGAGTGATAATACAGCAGGTGGCATGTTTGCCTACACACAACCAACCTGGGTTCAATCCACAGCATTCTATATGGTCCCCAGAGCATTGCCAATAGTAATTCCTAGATACAGAGCCAGAAGTAACCCCTAAGCATAGCCAAGTATGGCCCAACAATCTAATAATAACAATAATAATAAGATGAGGAGTGATGTTGCTCACACTGAGATGATTCAAAGCACAGAAATTCATGCTTTGTATGTAGGAGTGCTGGGTTCAATCCCCAGAAACACATAGTCCCTCAAACACTGCCAGGAATAAAACACCCAATCCATTTTTGAGCAAAGAAAGGGAGGAAGGAAGGAAGGAAGGAAGGAAGGAAGGAAGGAAGGAAGGAAGGAAGGAAGGAAGGGAGGGAGGGAGGGAGGGAGGGAGGGAGGGAGGGAGGGAGGGAGGGAGGGAAAAAGGAAGGGAGAGAGGAAGGGAGGGAGGGAGGGAGGGAGGGAGGGAGGGAAAGAGGGAAAAAGGAAGGGAGGGAGGAAGGGAGGGAGGCAGGGAGGGAAAGAAAGGGAAGGAGGGAAGGAAGGAGGGAAGGAAAGAGGGAAGGAAGGAGGGAGGGAGAGAAAGAGGAAAAGAGAGAAGGAAGGAGAAAGGAGGAGGGTGGGAAGAGAAAGGAATTGAAGGGAAATTATATCTCTATTAACAATAATGATGTTCCAACACATTGTCAAGATGGGAAGACACAGACCTATTTATACAAGCATACTTATATAAACAGTAAACTTATTTGCCCATATGTTCAAACAGACATATAAAATACCTTGAAATATTGTATTTCAGAGTAAAATTCTATATAAACTTTATAATATCTCATACATTCTTTTTTACTTTCTATTTTTTTTTAGTCACACCCGGTGGCTCCCAGGGGTTACTCTGGGCTCTGCTCTGAGAAGTCACTCCTGGCAGGCTTGGGAGACCATATGGGATGCCTGGAATCAAACCAGAGTCCATCTGGGGTTGCCCACATACAAGGCAAACACCCTACCACTGTGCTATCACTCCAGCCCCATGTTGTGCATTTTTAAACTTATATAATATTAACTTATTTCATCTCATGACAAACTGAGGTTAAGTATGTTTACTATTCTATTTTTGATAAGGAGCAGGGCTCTCTGGAAGTCCAAGGTCATATACTGACAGTCTGTAAGGGGAAGAACCAAGAGTCCTACCTGGGCAGCATGGCCCAGAATCCCCAAGACCATTGATTGCATCATGTTACTTTTTTTCAATATTGCTTTCATTTCTTTAGAGGTAACTACACTTTTATTTTTGTTTTGTTTTTTTTTGGGGGGGGCCACACCCGTTTGATGCTCAGGGGTTACTCCTGGCTAACCGCTCAGAAATTGCCCCTGGCTTGGGGGGACCATATGGGACGCTGGGGGATCGAACCGCGGTCCTTCTCTACTTTTATTTTAAAAATCTACTAATTAATAGTTTTTTATAAAATAAAAAAGTCTAGAGAATGGAGTGATAGCACAGCATGGTGTTTCTGAGCTGAGTTCAGTGTGGCCCAAATACAGAAAAAATGTTTAAGCACTTGGGACATATCAGCTTCTATTATACATCATAAGTATATATTGCTTTCTCAAGGCTCAGTCTAATAGAACATGATTCAGAAACATGAACATGTCTTTTAAGTAATAGAAAAAGAATATATTTTAATTTGTGATGTTTATTGAAATCTCTCTGGAGAACAAGCTGGTTTAATAGATCTGACATTTATTGATGGGTCAATGAAATCCTCACAGATGAGCCAGGAGGCAAACCTGTAATCCATGAAACTCCACTTCAACAAGGAGACCTGGAAACATGCCAAGAGGAGTAGGAACCAAAGGTCGAAGTTCTTCTTAGAAATATCATAGCTATTGTTCTTTGTTCCAAGGTAAACACTTAAATTACTGAATGACTCAGTCTACTCCCTCCCCATGGCTCAAGCATCAACAAACTGAGAGGTTGTTATTGCTGTTCCACTTAAGTAACATCACATGTCAAGGCCTATTAGACACTAAGAGATGTCTGAGAGATAGAGAAATAACAGAAAAGAACAAGAAATTACCTCACACACCCCAAAAAAAGAGAAGTCTTTAGTCTATGATTTTTCTTCAACCATTACTTTCAGACTTGCAGTCTAAGTTTCAGACTGGATCCAGTCTCTGAAACAGCCGCTGAAGACCACTGGTCTTAATACTGAGAGAAGAGACAACCTCAAGTAGAGATGCAGGATCATGAGAGTATATAAATGGGCTAGTCTATTGTGGAGGGGGACTGAAACAGTGGAGAATTTTGGTTACAGATAGGAATCATTTGTAATAGTTTACAAAATATAAGGGTTGCAGTACTACTGGGAATAATGAGTCTGCAACCAAGTGACAGAGAAAATGGAAAATCAGCAAGGTACCCTGGGAGCAGAAGTCTTAGACCGGCCAAAATTTCAGTTGGTGGATTTATTTTATCACACCCACATAGCAGATAAAAAAAAAAAGGTGTTTCTCTTTGATCATCTTCTCCAGGCTTTTGTCTTTGGCTTATAACAATCAAGAGGCAGTTCCAGCATCTATAGCAACTTGGCAGTGTCCTTGGCTCCCAGGATTCTTTTGCAATCTGCTGCTCACACCTCTTAGCCTCCTTGACAAGAAGAAAGGAGAGACAGCACTTCTATTCTTCTGTGTGATGCCAAGTTCCTCTCTCTTCTCATTTGTATCTTCCTCCTTTCTTCTATGACATTTCTTTGGCTGGCCAGAAAGTCACTTAGAGTCTTTCTTATGGCATCTCATACTCTCTCCCCCAGACAGGAACCTTTCCCATTTCTGTAATAGAATCATTACAAATAATGGAAGCATTCTGCTATGTGCATTAAGGCATGATTGAGAGGCATTTTAACTGCACTTCACAAAAAGAAAAAGAAAAAAGGTCCAAAAACCTCAGAGTGAACATCTCAGGTCAGGAGTCCCAGTTTCCACAAGAGGACATTTGGAGTCAGATTTCTAATTGTAAGGAACTCTGAGACAAGAATTTGATGTGAGTTTATCTGAGAAATTGAGGCAGAGTGTAAGAGAAAAGGAGAAAAAATAAATTTAAGAGTATAACAACAAGATTGTGTAGAAAACCCAGATTCATTCTGCTGGGAGCTCAGGCAAGTGTTCATATTCCTCCCAGAATCACTGGCATTTTAAAGAAAAAGGAGGTGCCAAAAAACTCCGTTCAGATGTGGGTGATGACATCCCGCCTCTGTAGCTGGAGATTTTGTTATTTGCATAAGTCATAGGGCAAAGGCTAGGAGAGAGTTTTTCTTTACGGTTCTAGGATTTCTATTCCATCACTGTTGTTGTAATCAGTCCTCTGTATTTAGTGGACTTGGTTTTTGCTCAAATCCTAGGACAGAGCGAGCCTAGAATATAGTCTTTCAGCATGGTTCCAGAAGTTCTGCTCTGTCGCAGTTGGTCAAAATCAGACCTCTGGGACTAGAGATCTTGGTTTTTATACGAATCTGAAGCCGAGGCCTGGTGTAGGAACTTCCTCATTGGTCCCTTGATAGGTTCTGTTTAGTCCATGTTTGTCAAAGTCAGTCTCCCAATTGAGTATGGAGACTATAGTTGGCAGTAAGTTTCAAGGACAAAGAAACCATGTATCTCTTAGGCCAAGGGAATTTCCGTTCTAATTTCCCTAATATTTACCATGCCTATGCAAGAAAGAAGAAACGAAAGAAAGAAAAGGAAGGAAAGAAAGAAAGAAAGAAAGAAAGAAAGAAAGAAAGAAAGAAAGAAAGAAAGAAAGAAAGAAAGAAAGAAAGAAAGAAAGAAAGAAAGAAAGAAAGAAAGAAAGAAAGAAAGAAAGAAAGAGAAAGAAAGAAAGAAAGAAAGAAAGAAAGCAGGCAGGCAGGCAGGCAGGCAGGCAGGAAGGAAGGAAGGAAGGAAGGAAGGAAGGAAGGAAGGAAGGAAGAGAAAGAAAGAAAGAAGAAAGAAAGAAAGAAAGAAAGAAAGAAAGAAAGAAAGAAAGAAAGAAAGAAAGAAAGAAAGAAAGAAAGAAAGAAAGAAAGAAAGAAAGAAAGAAAGAAGGAAGGAAGGAAAGAAGGAAGGAAGGAAGGAGGAAGGAAGGAAGGAAGAAAAGAAAGGAAAGGAAAGAAAAGGAAGGAAGAAAAGAAAGAAAAGGAAGGAAGAAAAGGAAGGAAGAAAAGAAGGAAGGAAGGAAGGAAGGAAGGAAGGAAGGAAGGAAGGAAGGAAGGAAGGAAGGAAGGAAGGAAGGAAGGAAGGGAAGGAAGGAAGAAAGAAGGTCTGGTTTTTTGTTTTTGTTTTGTTTTGTTTTGTTCTTGTTTTTGTTTCTGTTCTGTTTTGTTTTGTTTGAAGGTCTGGTTTTTTGTTTTTGTTTTGTTTTGTTCTTGTTTTTGTTTCTGTTTTCTGTTTTGTTTTGTTTTGTTTGTTTCTTCATAGCTGATGGTTTTGGTTTTAAGTTTATTCTTTTTTTACTTTTTTTTGTACTTTTGTTGTTACTCCCTTATTGGTTTTTTGTTGTTTGTCTTGTTTTGTTTTGTTACTTTTTTCTTCTTTTTTCTTTTTACCCTTTCTTCTTTCAAATGTATACTTACAACACCTCCCATGTTGGTGTTATGATGGACTCCTCCCATATCTTTTCTTATATCTCCAATAAAGCCACATTACTGGAATCACCTTGATCAGCATCACAATTGGAGGGAGAAAAACGGATGGCACCTAGACCAGACAGTCTTATGTTCATTTGGTGGAAATAAAAAATGATCAGACTTGAATACCAAATCCTAAGTCAACAACAACAGAATCGATACCCAATCTACATGAAGCTATACAAGGGGGGAACAGCTGCACTAGCATTACTAGAAGTAAAGGAGGGAGAAGTGGGATGCATGCTGGGAACAGGGGTGGTGGGAGGACAGCCCTGGTGGTGGGAAAGCCCCTCATTCATTATCACTATGTGCCTTAAATATTACTGTGGAAGATTTGTAATTAACTTTGGCCACAATAAAAAATTTATAAAAAAATAAAAAGGCATTAATAGTCATTTAAAAAGAATAAAGAGTAAGGAGGTTGATGGACTAGAGAGATACTACAGTAGATAGGACTCCTGTGTTTCACAACAAACTAACCAGTTTGATCCCCATTAGTACATATGGTCCCTCAAGCCCACCCGGAGTAACTCCTGAGCAGCAAAAAAAAAAAAAAAAAAAAAAAAACAAATAAATAAAAGAGTAAGGGAGCTTAAAAATTGGAACCACAAACTCATATCTGATCTTTTTCTAAAAAAAAATCATTCCAAGGGGTCTTTGTGCATCTCTACTTTTATTTAGTCTTGTACATAAAGCAAGAGGGCTCACACAACTTTGAAGAGGATTTTTGAGATATAATGAAAAATAAAAATAGCTAAGCTTAGGGCAAGATGCTGTCAGCAGAAAGAAAGAGCTTAAAGTAAGTGCCTTCAGTGCTTCAATGCTGCTGCCAAAACAAGAAGTAGCTGAGAGAATGTCACACAAAATCCCGACTGTGGCATTTTTAGCTTTTAGTCATTCAAAATAATATTGTTTTTAGTCATTCAACATAATATACATGCATGGTTTAAAATTGTAATAACAATTGATAATAATTAGCATTTCTGATAGTTACTCCCACTAAATTCTATTTCTTATTCCTCCTTAAAATAATGAACAGTCATCCATAATCCTCACACCAAGGATTTCTCTTAAGTCTTTAGTTTTTGATACCAATAGTTTTCTCCCAGGAATCATAGATAAGAAAAAGTGAGAGGTATTTAACTGCATTCAAATTGTTTATACAGGCATTTGCCAGGACTAAAAAGTACTTGGATTCATGCAATTTAATTTTTATGTCTGAAAAAAACTGTAGGATATAGAGATAGTTGTGGCAATGCAAAGGCAAAATTCTAGAAGAGAATGAAATTATTAGTAGGAAATTGGTGCTATGGAAAAGGCAAATTGCATTCAATCTGTTTTGATTCAGAGAAGGATTTCTGAAAGCACCTTAGAAACCAGACATTTGGAGTATGGTGGATTTTCTGCAAATACTCTGGCTTTTTAAGGAAATAGCATAAATAATTACCATACTATGCTCAAATGACAACATAAACAGCATAATTTTATTGAAGGGAGTAAGATGTCTAAGGTAAGTATGCAACCTGGATTTGTTAAAAACAAACATAATTACATATATTTTATCCAAGTGGCTCCTTTGGGACATTCATCATGAGATCATATGTATGTTGACATAAAACATGCATTTTGGGGCCGGGCGGTGGCGCTAAAGGTAAGGTGCCTGCCTTACCTGCGCTAGCCTAGGAGACGGACCGCGGTTCGATCCCCCGGCGTCCCATATGGTCCCCCAAGCCAGGAGCGACTTCTGAGCGCATAGCCAGGAGTAACCCCTGAGCGTTACCGGGTGTGGCCCAAAAAACAAAAAACAAAAAAAAAAAAAAAAAAAAAAAAAAAAAAAAAAAAAAAAACATGCATTTTTTAAAAAACAGAAATGTATAACATAGAGTATATGTATATATACTCTATAAATGTATAACATAGAGTATAGAGTAAAAGTTAAGTCTATGTAGCTGTCTTGTTACCTATCAGTATTCATATAGCATATACCTTTGTGATCCTGAAGAAATTATAGTTCCTCTCTTAGCTTTTAGATCACTCATTATTAAATGAGGGGTAAAAACATAGATGATTTGTTTGTTTGGGGGCCACACCCAGTGGTGTTCAAGAGTTACTCATGGCTCTGTGCTCAGAAATCACTCCTGGCAGGCTTGGGGACCATATGGGATGCCAGGGATTGAACCCAGGTTCATCGAAGGTCGTCCACATGCAAGACAAATGCCCTTCCACTGTGCTATCAATTCAGCCCCTGAAAGGATAATTTTAAATGCCACTAGGATTAAATGAGATAGCACTGGGTATCTTCATCATCTAAAAAGAATAAAATACATATTTCTAAAATTTTCAATATTGTGTGTAGTGATAATTTTAGAAATAAAATATAAATATTGATTACATAGAAATAATAATACAAGTTTCTTCGCACAAAATAAGTTTATGTACTTATGTTGAATTGGTAACAAATTTATTACTAGTGCTTAATGAGCATTAATGTAGTTCATGAACTACTTTCTTCAATACTTAAATTATATAAGGAAAGGAATTATTGTCAGACATACAGAAAGTGGTAAATAAATGTTAACTTTAATCATAATCGTCATTATTATTGTCTGTGATATGGCAATACTATGATAAGTATTGTTGCTGATGAAAGCCACATTATCAGGAGCTGATTTAGCTAAGCTGAATAATGCTGAACTGTGGTATTAAAAGCAAGAGACTAACATTAGAGAAAGCATATTACTCTACCATGTTCTATTTTCCCCACATAATAGTACATTAATTGAGAAATAAGTAGAATAACTCAGATATGGGCCCAGACAGTGAGATACAAATTATAAAACAAAGCTTCTGTAACTTAAAGGACTGAAGGACCAGGAGAAAGGGAAGCACTAGACAATAAAATGTAAGAGTACTAAATCAGAGTGCAGAAAATTATCTTTAAGTTTTTTCACTGTAAGACCTCCAAATGGAAGTGTTGACCAGGAATACAGATATACATAAAAGCAACCAGACCACCCAAGTAACTGACTGCAGCTCACTACAGACTATAAGGCCTTGGGCAAGTGCCGAAACATGCGTTTTCTACAGAGAAATAGAACAGAATGCACACCTTCACTATGAAATAATATATACCCATAAAAAGGAAAAATAGAAAGCCCGAGCAGAGAGCACACAGGTGAGTGCTTTCCCCAGCACTTCCATACTCTACACGTGGGAGCCTGAGACAGGCTTCTTGCTGCCATACCCCGAGCACCTTCCAGGGACCCCAAGCCCGAGTGGAAAGCACACATGTGAGTGCTTTCCCCAGCACATCCACACTCTCCACGTGGGAGCCTGAGACAAGCTTCTTGCTGCCACACCCTGCACACCTCCTAGGGACCCCAAGCCCTAGCGGAGAGCACACAGTTGAATGCTTTCCCCGGCACCTCCACACTCTTCATGTGGGAGCATGAGACAGGCTTCTTGCTGCCCCACACCCCGCACCTCTTAGGGACCCCAAGCCCGAGTGGAGAGCACACAGGTGAGTGCTTTCCCCGGCACCTCCACACTCTCCACGTGGGAGCCTGAGACAGGCTTCTCGCCAATGCACCACACGCCCCTGAGTCTGAGCTGAGTGCAGACTGGGTGAGGAGAACACGAAACCTGACCCACTCTGCGTAGCTGGGACGGGCTAGGACCAATAGACTGGGTGAGCTTGGGCCAGCCACCTGGTCCATTGGCTAACCTAGAGCAGCCTACCCCCCTGAGCCTCGGAGTGGACCTGAGACTCCCCAAGGGCTGAGGGCAGTTACTGGGTGAGTTTGACTATGGGAATTTATTTTGCTGAGCCTAGGAGGGGGCGGAGCTTCATTGACTCCCAGAAAGGGGAGGGAGGATAGAAAGCTAGGCTCAATAGCGCTCTCAACCAGTGTGGCCAGGAGCAGAACTGCACCGGCTGCAGGAATAAGGAGAAGGAAATTGATCAGACCCACTGAAGGAGGGCTGACTTCCAGATAGTGGTGGGGGGCGAAGGAGATAGGCTCAACAGCGCCCTCCACCATTGTGCCCAGGAGAGGACCTGCACTAGCTGACAACAAAAGGGAAAAGCAATGAATTAGGCCACATAAAGAGCACAGGAGGAGCCAAACCTCAGTGAGCCCACCCAACAACCCCCTCTAGAACACACTCAGGGACGGGACCCATCCCCACGCCACAGGGGACCAAAGCAGGCTGAATTTAGAAGGCACAACACTCTGAACCACACCAATAAATGCAAAGAAATATGGGTAAATCAAGGAAAACCCTAATATCTGGAGATACGGAGATAAACCCTAGCAAGTTTCCAAGTCCACAAAAAAGCACAGATCCATGGAAAGGAGACCTAAAAGCAGCCATGAAGAAGGAAATGCAAGAATTGATCAAAAAAATAAAAGAAACGCTAGCTACCGAGTATAAGAAATCTATGGATGAAAAAATCAGCCAAACTAAAGGACAAATGTTAAAAAACATGAGAGATTCCATACAAAAAGAATTGAAGGAATTAAAAGACAAAGTAACAAGCCTTACGAGCAGAAACACAGAGTTGGAGAAGCACATTGAAGATCTCGAAGGAAAATTGCAAACAAAAAATGACCAAGAAACCAACAAAGAAATAAAAGGCAAAGCACTGGAAGGAAAAGTTCAGTATCTAAGAAACAAGGACAAAAGAAACAATCTAAGAATTGTGGGTATACTGGAAGGGGAGGAAATAGGGAAAGGGTAAGAACAAGTAGTCAGAGATATAATAGTAGAGAATTTCCAACCCTCTAGAAAGAAACTCAAGTGCAAATCCAGAAAGTGAAGAGAGTCCCAAATAAAATAGACCCTAATAAAGCAACACCAAGACATATATTAATCCAAATGGCAAAAAACAAAGAGAAAGATAAACTCCTTAAAGCAATAAGGAAGAAAAATAGCTAAAGTTCAAAGGAAGGGACATAAGACTCAAACCAGTTCTCCCATTTGAAATAATTCAAGGAAGAAGACAGTGGAATGACACATTTAAACGACTGAATGAAAGAAATTTCCAACCTAGGGTTCAATACCCAGCAAAACTATCATTCATATGGGAGGACAGACTAAAAACATTTTCAAACAAGAACTAACTTGAACTATTTGTGCAAACAAAGCCAATCCTAAGCAACATACTCAGAGACTAATTACACAATTCAAACCCCTGATTGTAACAAAAACCACCCTACACAACACAACTGCACAACAGTCATCTCTGTCAATAATCTCCCTAAATGTTAACGGACTACACTCTCCAATTAAAAGACAAATATAGAGAACTGGATTAGAAAAAATAAACTGGACTTCTGCTGTCTGCAAGAAACACACCTACAACTACAGGATAAACACAGGCTTAGAATACAAGGATGGAAAGTAATTATTCAGGCCAATGGAAAACAAAAAAGAGCATGGACAGCCATTCTTATATCAGAACAAATTGCATTCAACCTCAAGAAAGTGATCAGAGACAAAGAGGGTCACTACCTACTGGTCAGGGGAACATTAGATCAAGAAGTACTAACCCTGGCCAATATCTATGCACCTAATGTAGAGCCAGCAAAATATGTGAGGCAACTGCTTGCAAACCTGGAAAAACACATGAAGGGAAATGTGATAATAGTAGGGGACCTCAATACTCCACTATCACCACTGGACAGTTCCATCAAACAGAAAAATAGCAAAGAAATAAGAGCCCTAAATGAAAAATTAGAAGATCTAGGGATAATAGACTTATATAGGGCCCTCCATCCCCAGAAAGCAGAATATACATTCTTCTCAAGCCCACATGGAACCTTCTCCATAATAGACCATGTCTTAGGATACAAAGCCAACCTATATAAGACCACAAATGTAAGGATCATTAGAAGCACCCTTTCAGATCACTATGCAACAGAGGTCAAAATTGACTTCAAGAAGAAGCAATGGAGAAAAACTAATACCTGGAGATTAAACAACATGCTGCTCAGCAACAGCTGGATCAAAGAGCAACTCAAGGAAGAAATAAAAAGTTCCTTGAGACAAATGATACTAAAAAGACAACTTGTCAAAATTTGTGGGACACAGGAAAAGCAGTAATTAGGGGGAAACTCATAGCAATACAGGCCTATATCAAGAAACAGGAAAATGACAAAATCAACAGTTTAAAGGATCACCTCAAGGAATTGGAACAACAACAACAGAGAAATCCAACCACAACCAGAAGGCAAGAAATAATAAAAACCAGAGCAGAAATAAACAGCATAGAAAGGAAGAAAACAATACAAAAAAATCAATGAGACCAGGAGTTGGTTTTTCGAAAAAATAAACAAGATAGACAAACCACTGGCAAAACTCACCAAAAAAAAGAGAGAGAAAACACCCAAATTAGTAGGATCACAAATGAAAGGGGAGAGATTACAACAGAACCCCAAGAAATACAACATATCATGAGATCATATTATGAACAACTATACTCAGCTAGACTAGAAAACCCAGTAGAAATTGACAGATTCTTGGAAAAATAGCATCTTTTGAGATTGGAAAAAGAACTAAAAAGCCTAAACAGACCAATCACCTCAGAGGAAATTGAAGTTGTAATTAAGAAACTCCCTAAGAACAAAAGTCCAGGCCCAGATGGATTTACAGATGAATTCGATCAAACATTCCGAGAAGACTTACTACCACTTTTCCATAGGCTCTTCCATACCATCGAAAATACAGGAATCCTCCCCATCTCCTTTTATAAAGCTAATATCACACTCATCCCCAAAGATGGCAAAGACACCACCAAGAAAGAAAACTATAGACCAATCTTACTAATGAATATAGATGCAAAGATACTCAACAAAATCTTAGCAAACTGAATCCAGCACTTCATCAAAAAGATCATACATCATGACCAAGTGGGTTTTATACCAGGAATGCAAGGTTGGTTCAACATATGCAAATCAATCAATATTATACATCACATCAACAACAAGAAAGACAAAAACCACATGATCATATCAATAGATGCAGAGAAGGCTTTTGAAAAAATCTAACACACTTTCATGTTAAAGACACTCAGCAAAATAGGGTTAGAAGGAACCTTCCTCAAGATAGTTACAGCTATCTATGAAAAACCTACTGCCAACATTATACTTAATGGTGAGAAACTAGAAGCTTTCCCACTAAGGTCAAGAACTAGGCAAGTCTGTCCACTCTCTCCACTCTTATTCAATATAACCTTAGAAGTACTAGCAATAGCAATCTGACAAGAGAAGGGAATCAAAGGAATCCAAATTGGGAAAGAGGAACTCAAACTATCTCTATTTGCAGGTGATATGATGATATTTATTGAAAACCCTAAAGAGTCCACAGTAAAACTCCTATAAACAATTAACCAATACAGTAAAGTGGCTGGATACAAAGTCAATACACAAAAGACAGTAGCGTTTCTATATACAAACAACGAAGTCGAGGAGAGAGAGATCAAATATGCAATTCCATTTAAAATAGTATCAAAAAATATCAGGTACCTAGGAATCAACCTTACAAGGGAAGTGAAAGACCTATAGCAGGAAAACTACAAAACACTCCAGAAAGAAATTCAAGAGGATCTTAAGAAGTGGAAGAACATCCCATGCTCATGGATAGGTAGAATTAACATAGCAAAATGACTATCCTACCCAAACTACTGTATAGATTTAATGCAATCCCAATCCAAATTCAGACATCATTCTTTAAAGAATTAGAACAATCAATCACAAAATTCATATGGAACCACAAAAGACCCAGGATAGCCAAACACATACTGAAAAACAAGAAGCTGGGTGGCATCTCCTTACCTAACTTGAAACTATACTATAAAGCCATAGTGAACAAAACAGCATGGTACTAGAACAGAGACAGGACCTCAGACCAGTAGTAAGAACAGAATTCCCAGACATAAACCCCCAGATATACAGCCAACTAATATTTGATAAAAGAGGCAAGAACTTGAAATGGAACAAAGAAAGTCTAGTCAACATATGGTGTTGGTACAACTGGAAAACCACATGTACAAAAGTGAAAATTGACCCATACCTCACTCCTTATACAAAAGTCAACTCAAAATGGATTAAAGACCTTAAAATCAGACCCGAAACTATAAAGTTTATCAAGAATAAAATAGGCAGAACACTCGAAGACCTATATATCAAAAAGGTCTTCAAAGATGGAGCAGCAATGGCAAGAACTTTAGCATCAAACATAAACAAATGGGACTATATCAAACTAAAAAGCTTCTGCATGGTGAAAGAAACCTTACTTAATACAAAAAGACAGTTAAGAGAATGGGAAAAAATCTTTTCACTCGAAATATCAGATAAAGGGCTGATATCTAGAACATACAAAGCACTCAGAAAGCTGAGCCCCCCAAAACCAAATAAAGCCATAAAAAATGGGGAGATAAAATGAATAGACACTTCTCTGAGGAAGACAGAAGGATGGCCAACAAACACATGAAAACATGCTCACCTTCACTCATCATCAGGGAGATCCAAATCAAGACAACAATGAGGTACCACCTTACACCAGTGAGGATGGCTCACATCAAAAATAATAGGTAAATCTGTGTTGGCGGGGATGCGATATGAAAGGCACTCTCATCCACTGCTGGTGGGAATACCCCCTAGTCCTACACCTATGGAGAATAGTCTGGAGAGAGCTCAAAGAACTCAAAATTGAGCTGCCATTTGACCCAATAATTGCTCTCCTAGGTATCTACCCCCCAAGTTGGAAGGACATTCATTACAAAGTATGTGTGCACCCCACTATTTATCACAGCACTCAGTATAATACCAAGTCCTGAAACCAACCTCGATGCCCAAAAACAGATGAATGGGTCATTAAGATGTGGTATCTATACACAATGGAATACTACATGGCAGTCAGAAATGATACAATCACAGACTTTGCAGCAACGCGGATGGACCTAGAACATATTATGTTAAACAAAGTAAGTCAGAAGACGAAAGATAAACACAGAATGATAGCACTATTCTGAAGCACTTAGAACATACACCTTATAGACAACTAATACTCAACAAATAAACAGGGCTTTTAACAGGGTAGAAACTCCAAACACTGTAATAGTCAACATATACTCGGGAATAGGGTCCAAAACACAAGAAAAAGAAGCAACACAAACTCTTTTTTTTTTTTTTTTCAAAGAACCAACTTTTGCTCTCCTTGATCTTTCGGATAGTTTTTTGGGTTTCCACTTCATTGATATCTACTCTAAGCTTTGTTATTTCCTTCTTTTTTTTCTTCTTTATTTGAACATCTTGATTATATAAATGATTGTGATTAGGTTTCAGTCATGTAAAGAACACCTCCCTTCACTAGTGCAACATTCCCACCACCAATGTCCCAAATCTCCCTCCATCCCACCCCACCCCCACCTGTACTCCAGACAGGCTTTACAGTTCCCTCATTCATTCACTTGATTATGCTAGTTCTCTGTGTAATTATTTCTATAGCTATACTCATCACTCTATGTGGTGAGCTTCATGAAGTGAGCTGGTGTTCCAGACCTCCTCTCATTGTCTCTGAGGATTGTTACAAAAATGGCTTTTATTTTCTTAAAACCATAGATGAGTGAGACTATTCTGCGTCTCTCTCTCCCTTGACTTATTTCATCAGCATGATAGATTCCATGTACATCCATGTATAGGAAAATTTCATGACTTCATCTCTCCTGATGGCTGCATAATATTCCATTGTGTATATGTACCACAGTTTCTTTAGCCATTCATCTGTTGAAGGGCCTCTTGGTTGTTTCCAGAACCTGGCTATTGTGAATAGTGCTGCAATAAATATAGGTGTGAGGAAGGGGTTTTTTGTATTGTATCTTGTGTTCTTATGGTACTAATCCCTAGCAGTGGAATAGCTGGGTCGAATGTGAAGCTCAATTTCCAGATTCTTGAAGGAATCTCCATATGCTTTCCAATAGGAGGCTGTACTAGGTGGCATTCCCACCAGCAGTGGATAAGAGTTCCTTTCTCTCCACATCCCCGCCAGCACTGATTGTTCTCATTCTTTGTGATGTGCGCCAATCTCTGCAGTGTGAGGTGGTATCTTATCGTTGTTTTGATTTGCATCTCCCTGATGATTAGTGATGAGGAGCATTCTTTCATGTGCCTTTTGGCCATTTGTATTTCTTTTTTATCAAAGTGTCTGTTCATTTCTTCTCCCCATTTTTTGATGGGATTAGAATTTTTTTTCTTGTAAAGTTCTGTCAGTGCCCTGTATATTTTGGATATTAGCCGCTTATCTGAAGGGTGTTGGGTGATAGTTTCTCCCACTCAGTGGGTGACTCTTGTATCCTGGGCATTATTTCTTTTGAGGTGCAGAAGCTACTCAGTTTAATGTATTCCCATCTGTTGATCTCTGCTTCCACTTGTTTGGAAAGTGCAGTTTCCTCCTTGAAGATGCCTTTAGTCTCAATGTCATGGAGTGTTTTACTGACGTGTTGTTCTATATACCTTATGGTATCAGGTCTGATATAAAGGTCTTTAATTCATTTGGATTTTACCTTCATACATGATATTAACTGGGGGTCTATGTTCGCTTTTTTGCAAGTGGCTAACCAGTTCTGCCAGCACCACTTGTTGAAGAGATTTTCCCTGCTCCGCTTATGATTTCTTGCTCCTTTGTCAAAAATTAGGTAATTGTATGTCTGGGGAATGTTCTCTGAGAACTCAAGCCTATTCCACTGATCTGAGGGTCTGTCTTTATTCCAATACCATGCTGTTTTGACAAACTCTTGAGAACACATTATACCACAAAGAAACCAGCAACAGCAGAAACAGCAGCATTGAGAGAACAGGTATGTAATCAGCCTTCTAATACAAAGGCCCATAATAATCCCTTAGGGATCTTATACAGGATCACAGGTAAAGAACACCACAGGAAATCACTGACTCCAATGGAAACATCTCATAACACTATGTTTTAATGCCTTAATCTTACTATATTTAAAATAACCTCTCAACTTTTCTATTCACAGGCGTTCTTGGATACAAAGGTTGGACAAACTAAAATGGCATCTTGGGGCCACAGTCACATGAGATAACCATACCCAGCTTGCACTACAAGAATGTCCCGAGAAAACTCTTTAACATACCACTTTATCTCTAGGTTATACCTTCTTTTAGGATTTGAAGCACGTGACCAGTCAGACCACCGAAGGCAACAACTGTGATTTTGTACAAACTTATACTTACAGGCTCTACTTATCAAGCACAATTCAAGCAAACTAGCATTCACTTGCCTATTTTCTCCTCTCTTCTCACTACCTTTCTTTTTAATTTTTTTCTATACTTTCTCTCTTTTCCTTTTTTATTTTCCTCTTCTCCCTTTCTTCCTAATGTATTTTCTCTTTTCTTCCTTCCTACCCCTCCAATATACTTTCCCCTTTGGAAATCCAAATATCCCTTCACCCTTCAATCCCATCCAGACTTCCCACCATATTAAAACTCTTCACCCTCAGTTCTTAATCCATTAGGCATCAAGACTGACCTCCTAACCCAACGAACCAGTACCCAGCACCCAAGTGAAGGGACACCAAGCCAAACCCACACCTCGTCCCCTGCAAGAAAAGGCAACCAACTCCCCTGCAGACTCAGGCTGCGCGGCCCTCCCTACCAACTCCCCCTAACGTGGACTGTTACTTGAAACCGGACTTAGCTCTAAAAGTATCCCCAATGCAAGAGTTCTTCCAAGACCTCCCTGCCACAAATCTTTACCAATCTCAAGAAGGTCAGGGGCTGTGATGGAAAGGTACCTGGGAACCCACACACCACAAGAAAATCCCAAAAGACAATGGGGAAACCTAAACTTTCAACGTAAGTATAAGACCTGTATTACACCACCTCCTTACCTGCTTATCCCCAAAAGTAATGTAGTCTCTTGCATCACTTTGTTCCTTTAATTACTTTGTTAATTCATTTTTTAAAAATGTGTGTTCGACATATACATAGGTGAGCACATATATTTTTATTCATAGTTTTATCTTTTTTGGGTGTGTGACCTATTTCTGTTTTCTTCTCTGTCCACTCCCAAATGAACCGACAATGTAATGTAGCACCATTCCTCCCTGCAAAGGCACACTAATAAAAGGGGAAATCCTACATATAAAAACAATCTCTTATCTACTAGGGATAAGAACTCATACTTCTTTACAATACAGGGGTATCTCCCACCTTGAAAATATGTCATGTGGACCCAACTTAGACCCCAGGTGATTAGACACCATACGTCCAGCCTTGAACCCTGGATCCCACACATAGAAACGACAAAGTTCTTCACAACAGCTACAGGAAACAAATCCTAACCAGGACATCCTTAATACTGCTGGGGCACCAACAAGTGCCAGCTCTTATATGATATCCTGACAACGAGGAAAATAGGAACAACTTGACCTAAGAGCAGGTTATCCTACCTCACCAGATAACGATAAGACAAAATCAGAAGACTTGTCACCCTTTGGTCAGTCCAAAAGCCAAGATTGCAATTTACAGATGACTGGCTACTAGAACCATGACTGGACTGTATATATCTTGGGACCAATAAAAAAGCCCCAGTCTAGGGTTTGAATTACGACCTGCACCACAACCATGATCCCCAGTTCCAAAGGTCTGGCTGAGACAATTGCAACGGAATAGGGCTTCTGGAAACACAATGAAAGAAGCTATCCTAGGTTCCATCCTAGGATCAGTGCAAAGACCAAGACCACCAACCACAGAAGATGGATTAAAATGACACTTAGGGAACAGAACTTCTAGAACAACAAAGAAAGACTTCATCATAAATCCCACTCCTGGACCTGTGCAGATACTGAGATCTCTAGATACAGAGGTCCGATTTTATCACCCAGGAAGGAGCAGAAGCCTTCCAAACACCACGAAAGCACCAAGGGGAGAGTAAATGAACCTGAATGGAGTCTATAGTTAATCCCATGACAATATACTCCAAGGGTGGAGAAACCCCATATCTCTTAGGCCAAATGAATTCCTTTTCAAATGACCCCAATATTTACTGTGCCATTGCAGGAGGGAAAAAAGGCAAAAAGCACAAAACATTTTTTTATTTTTTTATATATATTATTTTTTAAATACTCATTTATTATTATTTTTTTATTTTTATTTGCCTATCTACTTCTTGTCGATTTCCTTGTTTTGGTGTGGTTATTGAAGTTGTTGTCCCCATTTACATTTATGTTTTTTTCTTCTTTTCTTTTCTTTCTTTATATGTCCTGCCATGTTTTTTATCTCAAAATCATGCCTATTTTTGTGGTGCTTATTGTTGTTATTTCTGGAGTGCTCACTGGATATTTGACACTTCTTTTTGCACTGTTGGGGTGTTACACCTTACTTTTCTCCTTCGTCTCTCAAACCAATGATGAGAGCCTCTAGAAGGATCCCGCCCATTTTCGGCGTATTAGACTTTTACCCCAGTTTATTACTTTTCTCTTATTCAAACAAAACCACATAACTTGATCTATCTAGTCCTGCCTCCCAGTTAGAGGGGAAAATAAGGGAGGCACCAAGACCAAACAGGTGCAACACTACTAAGTAGTAAACTAGGTACAGAGGGGACCACATTTTCTAGCAGCCCCGGGGGTGAGGGAGAAGGATTTGGGAGGTAGGACAAAAATGGAGGTGTAGGGAGGACAAATTGGTGATGAGAATCCCCTAATTTTATGTAAATATGTATCTAAAATATTATTGTCAACAATATGTAAGCCACTATGTTCAATATAAAAATTATATTTAAAAAAAGGAAAAATAGAGATTATAAGGTAATTACAAAGGTTAAGAATCACCTTAATCTGTCTATTATCTAAAGGGCTATGAAGTTCATTGGTAGAATTCCTGAGAGCAATAGACCCGATTGTTTATATTTCAATCCAGTCTGAAAATGGTGATGGGAGAGGAATATCCCAGCTTGAGCAGTCAGGCAAAGAGAGAACTCAACACATTCTTCTGCTTTTGTATTATTCATGCCTCATGGTACTGAAAGATGTCCATCCACAGTGGGAAAGACCATCTGCTTTATCTAGTCCACCAAAAATTGTTAATTTATTTCTGAAACATCCTTACAGACAGGCCCAGAAACATATTTAATCACATGTCTGGGTATCCCATGTCCTAATCAAGTTGACACATATAATTAATAGAAGGCAATTATCCCTTTCATAAAACTACTGAGTAAAGGCTTCATAATTACCTATTGTCAGGACTTAAAATTTTCATCCATATTGTTTTAGCCAGGAACTACATTCTTTACTTGGAATCAATAATATTCAAATGATAATTCAAGGCAATTTTTAGATAAATATTCTTAATAAATTTTTCTGTTTGAAGAAATTGTCTTTTGTAAAACCGGTATTGGTGGACTAGCAAATAGCATCATTTAGACTTTCAAATCAAAAACTAATGAAGTTCATGAATGATTTGAATAAAATGAAGGACTTCCTTTAAAATTATTCCATTAATCTTGGAGTACAGGAAACCTCTCCTCATACCCTTCTTACTTCTGATAGCCCCAGCAACAACACCCACATCCTACAGCCACTGCCACTTCAGCTCATCATCATTCAAGCTCCACAGACTCAATACTCTCATAAGAGATGCAAGTCAAGCCACAAAAATTTACAAGAACACTTTTATTTTAGTCTTTCAGCTAAAAACTCTGGGTACCTTTGGGAGAGCACAAGCCAAGTCTCCAGCATGCCAAAATCCTAGCATCTGTATCCACATTCCACTGCTGCTGCCATGCCAGAGGGCCAACTTTACTGCTTCATTAATAATCTCTGCAAAGGCATCTAACTGACAAAATCCCCAGACTATGTCCTCAGAGAACACTCTAGACCATATGTGCTGCTCAGGAATCAAAACCAGTCAGCAGTATGCTTTGTTCTATTAATTCTTAACCAATTTTCTAAGGCAGGCTAGTAAGGTTAAGAAACACCCTTTTGGATTTTCTGACACCATCCTTTGACCATTATTTCTGGTCATCTCTCTCTAACCTTAAGAATCTTAGAAGTCATATGAATGAATAGGTAGTTCTAAGAGGACGTTAGAGACAACAGATAATTTTCCTTCAACTTGATCTTTTTTCTTTATTATGGTGTTACTTAAAAAATTATCATAATTCTCCCTTTTATCACTTTTGATTCCATAACAGTTTTAAAACTACCAAAATTGATGTAAAATTAGGGGTGTTCCCAGTACCAGAAAATCACTGCCCAAGTGACCAATTTTTCTTGGAAAATCTCTTCCTCACTCTTAGAAAAGCCCTTTTAAAATACCCCTGATAAATTCCCTGCAAGATAGCTCTTCTATGAGTTTGCCTTAATTTTGTCTCTCTCAGAGCGTGTACCAAATCTGCACTAAAACTTTCTTTTCTCTTACTATAGGTCTTCTGAAATTCTTTACTGCAATGAAAGTTAGAACCTGAACCCCAAGTTCAGTTTGGGGCTGACTGTTTCCTTTTCCTACAAAGAATATAACACCCTCCTTCCGCTACCCCCAAAGCCTCGGGCAGCCTGGGTAGCACAAGTCTTCAAAATACGGGTAACAGGAATTAATTTCCTAGACTAAATAGATCAAGTAAAATCTAGATGCAACTTGATGATTGCATAGTGAATTTGGTAAGGACTAGGCAGGAACTCACACAGGTTTTATTCATCCTGGCCTCACACTTTACTGGTGTAAACACTGACTCACCAACCTCAAACCAATCCTAAGATCTAAGAGAATGGAATGCACTGAATTATTTAAAATTGAGTTTTCTAAAGGAATAATTGGGGGGATAGGAAGCAGAGAAAATTCTGAATACATAACACTTGTCAATTTCAAGAGTTTAAATACTTCTTCATAGGAAACAAGAAATCATTAAAGAAACAGGAAAAAGTGAGTCATACAAAAACTATCATCAAAGACAGAGCATGAAATAACAGAAGACACAGGCTTATTAGAAGGAAAAATTATTTTTCTTAATAGTATTCTACTATTATAAGTTTACTTGATAAAAACTATTGTATAATTAAACCTGAATAATAAACACCAAAATACTTGGCAAATAACTATTTAAGATATTTGAGCTGTAGGGCCAGAGCAATAGCACAGTGAACAGGGCATTTGCCTTGCATGTGTACAACTCAGGTTCGATATCCAACATTGCATATGGTACCCTGAGCACCACCAAAAGTAATTTCTGAGTGCAGAGTCAGGTGTAACCCCTGAGCACTGCTGAGTGTGGCCCAAAAATCAAATATAGATAGATAGATAGATAGATAGATAGATAGATAGATAGATAGATAGATACAGACAGACAGACAGACAGACAGACAGACAGATAGATGATAGATAGATAGATAGATAGATAGATGATAGATAGATAGATAGATAGATAGATAGATAGATGATAGATAGATAGATAGATAGATAGATAGATAGATAGATAGATAGATAGATAGATAACCTAAATAGATATCTGAATTGACTAAGCACATTCTTGAATCAGGAGGCCCAAGTTTAGTATCTGGCATCACATGGTCCCCTGTGCACTACCAGGAGCAATGCCTAAGCATTAGCAGGTGTGGCCCCAAAATAAAAGCTTATATTTAAATGAACAATTATAAGAAAAATATGTTTTAATAATGTTGGCCAAAATAAAATTGAAGAACATTAAGTAATAATGCCAGAATTTTGAAGTCCTAATAATGTAGTATTCTTATTTAATTATGTATAATCAATCCACACGCAATCCTCTCAACACTAATAGAATGAAAATTGTTTAGTAAAATAAAGTGACTGCTGTTTTACATTACAAATGTGTTTCTCCTGCAACAGTCACTTCAATATTGTTTGTTCATCATATAAAACAGTATAGTTTTTATAAATTATTACTAAACAAGTTCTTTGAAATTTGTCTTTTTAACAATATCCTAAAGTTTTAATTAGATTAAAAATAATCAAAATGAATACATTCTTTTAGAGATTAATCTTCTTAAACTGTTCTGCAGTATTTTCTTAGATTTGAAAGTCACAAAAGAATTTTAAAAATGATTAAATTGGACCAGCAATTATATAAAGAAATTCCATTATCAAAACTAACTGGTTCTTCTTGCTTTAAAAAACTATGATGCCTGAGAACTCTACCCAAGACCTCCCTGCCTGGACCCCACACCTCACAAGGAAATCTCAAAAGACAATGGGAAAGCCTATACTTTCACCATAAGTATAGACCCATATAACACCACCTCTTATCCTGTTTCTCCCCAAATGTAAAGTAATCTCTTGTATCACTTTCTCCCTTCTTCTTTGGTTTTTTTTTATTCTTTTCTCTTTTATTCTTGTTTGGTCTTTTTGTTTGCTTTGTTTGGTTTTAGTTTTTGTTTTTTTGATTTGATTTGTTTTTTTGCTTTTTTTTTTTTTTTTTTTTCTGGTTTTTGGCCACACCCGGCTTTGCTCAGAGATTACTCCTGGCTGTTTGCTCAGAAATAGCTTCTGGCAGGCACAGGGGACCATATGGGACACCGGGATTCGAACCAACCACCTTTGGTCCTGGATCGGCTGCTTGCAAGGCAAATGCCGCTGTGCTATCTCTCCGTGCCCATTGTTTTTGCTTCTTATGGGTCACTCCTGGCGGCACTCGGAGGGTGCTCCTGACTCAATGCTCGGAGATTGCCCCTGGTGGGCACTGGGGACCATATGGGATGCCGGGATCTGAGGCACCATCCTTCTGCAGGAAGGACAGACGCCTTGTCTCCATGCTATCTCTCCCGGCCCCACTTTATTCCTTTAATTTTGTCTTTTATTTAATCTTTTATTGTTTTAAAGAAACTTTTTTTTTTCTTTAGTTATGTGTGAGCATATATATTCTTAGTTTTTGTTGGGTGTCTGTTTTCTTCTCTCTCCACCCCCAAATCCACCAGCAATATAATGTAGCACCACTTCTTCTTGCAAAGACATATTAAACAAAGGGGAAATTTTACGTGTAAAAACAAGCTATTATCTAGTAGGGATAAGAACTCATACTTGTTTATAACACAGGTACATCTCCCACCCTGAACGTATGTCATGTGAAACAACTTAGACTCCAGGGAACTAGATACCGACCGTCCAGCCTTGACTCCTGGATCCCATACATAGAAACGACAAAGTTCTTCACAACAGCTCCAGGAACCAAATCCCCTCCAGGGCATTCATAATGCTGCTCTAACGCCAACATGTGCCAGTTCTAAATTGATAACCTGACAACGAGGAAATGGGAACAACTTGATCTAAGAGTATCAGCCAACAATAAGACAAAATCAGAAAACATGTCACCCTTTGATCTGTGCGAAAGCCAAGATCGCTATATACAAATGACTGGCTGTTACAACCAGGACTGGACAGTACGCATCCAGGGACCAACAACAACAACAACAGCAACAAAAAGCTCTAGCCTCGCTTTTGGTCTATGATCTGTTCAACAAACAAGATCTCCAATTCCAGAGGTCCGACTGAGACAACCGCAACTGAATGGGTCTTCCATAAACATAACGAAAGACTCTATCCAAGGCTCCATCCTAGGAGCAGCATAATGACCAAGAACATCAACTACAGAAGATGGATTAAAACGACACTGAAGAAGCAGAACTGCTAGAGCCGCAAAGATTTCATCATAAGCTCCATTCCTTGAGCTGCACAGTCACCAAGATCTCTAGATACAGAGGTCTGATTTTACCATTCGAGACAAAGCAGAAGTCTTCCATACACCACGAAAGCACCGAGGGGA